>NC_073692.1:116026674-116376599 GCF_029784155.1 Uranotaenia lowii
GATGTACTTTTTGATTTAAATTGGCTGCATTCGGGATCAAACATTTTTTAAAAAGTTTTCGAGTGTTCATACTTTTTTCACAATCCTTAGCCTGTACCCAATTAGTCAGACGGCTAGCAAATTAGTTTGCGAAACTCCCTTCTCGGTATCAATCGTCATCGATCTAGGCGACTGGGAGGCGTAATTACGCGCGTACAAGTGTCACATACCGACTCTCAAGCGTGTGTTTGGAAGATCCGATCGCATTTTTGCGCATCAAATCGAAACGCGGTGAAGGTGGTCTGTCGATTGGTTGGCCGAATTGAACTGTGGAAGTGCTTCTGCCAGACGTCATCGCAATGACTTGCGTTGAGGCGCGGAATTTTTGCCATTGCAAAACGTCTTAGAAAAACCCACAAACCGCGTTCGGTTTTGGTCTACCCTTTTTCGAAGCGTGGTAGCTATATGAAAATGGGCACCGGATAGGTCGGTTGTATTTAAGCCGGTATGAAATTAAGTCGAAACCAAGTGGAACCAGACGAGGAATCACGCAGATTTGTTTGGATTGGAGTTCGCAGTGGGGTCTATCCTAAGAACCAAGACGGCAAAAGGCGTTGAGTTGATGAGTGGAAAATTGGAAGTTGCGTTGCATACGAAAACAAACATACATGCGGATGTTTAATTTATGGATAAAAATGCATTCAAATTGGTCAGACAATGTTACGGAGGGCAATCAGTTTTTTCAGTGGAAAATTTTGAAATTTATTAACTTGTATATTGGCGCAAGTTCAAAACGTACCCTTTGTTGCCGATTTAGAACAATATGATGAGTTAAACTGATGTGGAGAAAATGGGCAAGCAGCTTCTATCCTATTTTGGTAACAAGCTACGTTAAATTTATTTTTACTTGAAAAATATTAAAAGAAAATTTTGTAACGTTCCAAAGATGTAAAATCTTTGCTCTTTGTCGATGAATCTTCTTTTATTGATTCTTCTCTCACAATAACTAATTGGTAGCGTAGAAGTAACCCTTAAGCCTTTTATTTCAACTTTGTTCGTTATTGGTATGACATTGCTCCAAGAGTATCGGTTCATAAGACGCATCTTCTGAAAATTATTATAAGTAGGGGAACATGTTCTATTATGCGCCACCTAAGTGAATCGCTGATTTGCTAGGTAGGGGAAAAGTTCATATAACGCCCCAAGTGGCTAATACGTGCCACCCTTGTTTTGAAGAATCTGAAACATTTTAAGCCTGCAAAATATTATTAATTTGTTTTAAATGCCATGATTGGTCATGGCAAGTAAGAATTTCTCCTTAAAATGCCCCTGTGTCGTGATAACTTCACAATTTAGGTTTTTCTTCATTTCGATCTAATTTTAAAACACTTTCATTAAGGTGTCTCCAAGCAGAGAAAAACGAATAAGACAATATTTTCTGACACATCGATAAAGGAGAATTTAAACTATGATTTTATGCTAAAAAAGCATACTGAACTCGCTAAGGTACGCTTTTTATGGGTATGTTCTATCACGGACCATGCGATCGTTATAACGCGCTAATCGTAGTTTTAGGCTGAAAATAACATTAATTTTTCAAAACGACTAATTTTCATTGAAAGTGAACAAAAAGATAAAATCCATTTTTTGAGCGTTGATTTAGCCCAACAAAATCTACTTTTGATTTTTTTAAAAATTCTGTTTAGTCCATTTTGATTTTTTTTCAAGTGTCTGTTAGTATTAGTGAGTTTTCGGCCTTCGGATGTTTTCGGGTGTGTTCGGCTTCTAGGCGCGTAATAAATTTACAGCGGCGCGTATTTGCAACACAAGTTTGTATTGTGGCTTTGAATATGGTTTTAAAAAATCATGTTTTTAACGCAACTTAATGAATTTAGGTAATAAAAAATCCTAAGCGTTTGTAGAAAACACTTGTTTTCAACGAGTACACTCGTTTTTTACACAAAATGTACGCGAAATACATTGCAAATCAGTGATTTGCGTAAGTGGGGCTTAATAGAGCATGTTCCCCTATTCCACGTACAATTTGTGTTAAAAACGAGTGTAATAGATGAAGAAAAGTGTTTTCTACAAACGCCTATGATTTTTTATTACTGAAATTTCTTCAGCTGCTTCAAAAACTAGATTTTCAAAAACAAAATTCAATGCCACAGAACAAAACTGTGTTGCGAATACGCGCCTAGCAGCCGAACACACCCAAAAGCAGCCGAATACCGAAAACACACCAATATTTACAAACTGGAAAGAAAATCAAAATTGACTTATGAAAATTAAAAAAAAAATATGAAAAGTAGGTTTTTTGGGCTGAATTAACGCTCAAAATATGGTTTTATACTTTTTGTTCACTTTCAGTGAAAATTGGCCGTTTTGAAAAATTAATGCTTTTTTCAGTATATTACGATTGGCGCGTTATAACGAACGCATGGGCCGTGATAAAATATACTCATAAAATACATGTCCAAGCGAGTATAGTATGATTTTTTAGCTTAAAATCATAGTTTAGATTCCCCTCTATCGATGTGTCAGAAAATATTGTCTTATTCGTTTTTCTCTGCTTGGTGACACCTAATTGAAAGTGTTTCAAAATTTACATCGAAATGAAGAAAAACCTAAAATGTGAAATTTTCACGACACAGTGGTATTTGAGGCAAAAATTCACATTTGCCATGGCCTATCACAGCATTCAAAACAAATTGGTAATATTTTGCAGGCTTAAAATGTTAAAGATTCTTAAAAACACGAGGTGGCGTTATATGAACTTTCCTCCTAGTTGCCCATTCCGAATTTCATAAATATATTGGTTCGCAAACAGATGATAGTGCAGGAATATAAAAAGCATTTAAGGTTTTTTCAAAGTTTATTTGCCTAAAGCTGAGAAAATGTTAAAAATTCGCAGTTTGGTTTCTCATAGGCTAATTCGATGAAAAATAAGTCAGAATGGTTTTACATCCCATGAAAAATTTAATTTGTTTGGAGATATTAATTGATACAGATTTAAGAAAATATCTTGAAGAACTCCATGGGTTAATGAGTGAAATTGTAGAACCTTTACATATTTAATTCCCAAAAATGTTCACTTTGAATTACATCTGTAGCCATCGTTTATTTTAGTCTTCCCAAAATCAATCATTTTCACTGAGTAATGCTTGACTACATTCAGAGCCAAAAAATCAAAGCAGTCAAATTTTCCTTCTTCAACCAAATCATACAAACAATCATGCATGACAACGACGCTTCCGTATTTGAAACACTTTTGCGATACATGATGAGGTAAAAAAGGACGCAGACTATCAGCAACGAACGTCTCTATGCTGATTTCTTTCCCTTGACGACGTTCAACCTTTAGGATCATAACTGATATGTATCCGTTCTGAGCGATCTATGTAGGCTATCAGATGATTTTTTTTATTTTTCGCTTTGCCTAGAAGGACAAAAACATGACTAGGTAACCGCAATGAACTGTCCAGCATGTGCTACAGCTTTTTTGAACATGTAGTCCTGGTATTTATTCAGATTTTTCCTTTTGAAACATTAATGATCGTCTATCAATAACGAGCATTATCAACAATGATGCGAGGATAGACGTTCGGGAATGATTGAGGGAGCGACGTTCAAAATGTATCACCAAGTATGTCGATTACCGTCGATAAGCCACGTGACGAATAGCAACGGTAGCCTCCGATGGGGCATGGTATATCTTCTTGTATCAAGTTAGTGTTGATTTTCGACATATGTTCAATGGGTACTTTTACCACGTGCGTATCACAGCACTCGGAGGAAGCATCATTCTAGCTAGAAACCATTCCTGATTGCTTTTCTTGAGCGATTTTCCAACCATTGGTTATTTATTCAAATTCATAGTTATTTTTCGTTGAAATTTATCCAGGATTGTTAGAAAAAATTCTGCTGGCTCGCACACATGATCGATGCGCATTTTGAATATTATTCCGTATATTTCTTAAAAAATACTTGATAATCAAAATTGTTTTGAATAGAAAAATTGTTGCTGAAATGATTCTTTTAATCTATTTCCATGTTTTTCTTTACGATTTGAACTAATGGAGGTGTTGTGCCAGTTTCCCAAAAGTGATGAACTCTAGAAGTTTACCCAGATACGGAAACGGAATCGTCGACAGAATCGTCGCATGGGCGCTGACATGTTGGATTGATGAAAGTAGCAAGTTGATGTTGAGAAAGTAGTATAACTGTTACATTTTCACTTGATTAAAAAAAAATAAACAAAAATCACCAATTCAGACGTGGCAAAATTGAGCGTACAAGTTTTTCTTACAAAACTAATTAAAACAGTTCGGGAAAAGTTCTTCTGAAGTTCATAAAAAGTTAAAATCAAACATTTAGTATTTGGTATGTCAAGGGCCGTAGGAAGAACCGACTCATGGGGGGGGTTTTGGTGACTTATTTTTATCTATGATTTTCGGCCCAGCAATGCACGAATACAAAAAAAAAAAATAAAACAAATTATAGTCGTAACAAAGTGGTTATTCTTTTTTAAGTACTTTGACATTAAAAGTTTTCGTAAGTAATTGAAGGGCTTGTGCTATAGCTCAGTAGGCAAGTCTGTTGTCTCCTGAGCCGATGTCCGCGAGTTCCCAAGAGTAAATATCGAATACAGTTGTACTGGATAGTTTTTCAATAACGATCCGCCAACTGCAACGTTGATAAAGTCGCGAATGCCATGAAAATAATAAAACGACTATAATCGAAACAAAAAAAAAGTAATGAATTGAAACTTTAGAAAATTGGTCCAAAACCTAAAAGGTGAGCTAAATTCGCTTTCATCGATGGTTGAAATCTTTGAATTTGTTTAGGAGTCTAGCAGATCTAACTTAGTTGATTTAGGCAAAACAAAAGGATTTTTAGGAGAGTCTTCCATTTCTTAAAAAAAACTTATTCTATACTCAAATCAAACAAGCCCAATCTTCGAAATAATTTTTCAAATTCAAGGATTTTAACCTTTGATGAAAATTAATCAAATTTAAAAAAATAAAGTAAGAGATAAAAATCATCAGATTTTCGGATCGAATTTTCTTTATGCAAACTTGAACCAAATTTATGATTTTAGTATGGAACTGCAATAATAACACATTGCGGACCAAATACAAGATATCTCGTTTTTTCGCCAGTATGCTAGCATAATTCAAATATTATGAATCTAATAACGAAACCTCATTCTACTAAATGTGATACTACACAGAATTTAGTTAATTGGCTTCTGAAACGTAAAATAAAAAATTTTGGTGTCCTTAAGGGGGGGGTAGGGTCTAACACTTTCAAAAAATCGATTTTTTTATTTTTTTATTTTCCTATTGTAAAACATTTCAAGAATGTTGTGTCAAATTTTCAAGTCAATTGAAGCAAAACTGTAGAAATTATAGGTCTTTATCTCCTCCTATCTAACACTGCAAGAAAGCAAGAGCAGAAACTTCAAACGCGTTTTTCTCGAAAGCACATTTTTAAAGTCCGTGGACATCGTCATTTGAAAACTACTTATCCGATTCTTTTCAAATTTGGAACATATTTTCTACAAATAAAATACCAGACCCCAACGTTTTTCTTTTTTGATTTTTTTACTTTGGGGAGATTTTAGAGGTGAAAAATGGCGGATTTTTAAGTGAAAAATCGTAGTTTTTACTTCAAACAGCCACAAAAATTTCATCAAAATATTTTTAAGTTAAATAAAAACGTTGGGGTCCAGAAAAACATCTATCAAAAATATTTTGGTCTGATTTTTTGACTTCAGATGATTCTGTGCTGAGATACAGTGTCCACCGCAAATCCTGTTTTCTAAAAGGCATCCTCGAAAATGCTCCGTCACCGACTCATTTTTCAATATTTTTCTACGAAAAAATTACTAAATGTTCTTTTAACAATGCTTTGTATAATGCAAAAAATTTAAATACATTTGTTTGAACGATAGCTCTAGAAAAAAATCGTGAAAATGGTGTTTTTTTATACCCGTTAGACCCTACCCCCCCCCCCCCTTAAGGTGTTAATAATGTTAAACAGTACGCTGGAAAAATTTGAAATTTGTGCAAATTTTTTAAGTGAATTTTTTTTAACAGAAAGTATTTTTCAATGGAACCTGTGGATTTTTTTTCAAATAAAATTTTTGTTTTTGAGGATAAAAAAAACTCAAATTAAACCTTTTATTCGTGATTTTCAGCTTAATTGTGTTTACAAAGTAATTATGACGAGAAACACCGAAATTCGGCATTCTATATTTCAAAAACCCCTGGACTTAATTTTACAAATTAAGCATTTTTAAGTAACGGCAAACATTGTGATAATCTTTTTTTTTCAATGAAATTTAACACTTTAATTTAGTCAATTCGAGTTATACTTCGCAGTGTAGCACACTGTTGGCAAGTGAAAAAACGAGATATCTCGTATTCGGTCCGCAATGTGTTATGTTATGTGTTATGTGTTATGTTATTTACAAGCTAAACCTTTTACTGAATTTTGGATCGGCATTCTTAATCTGAATTCTTAACCTGAATTCAAAACTTGCGCTTTAAATTTGTATCCAAATTTTTCGACGATTTCTGAAACGTACGAAAAATACGATTTCCGAATCTTATTCCAGATTAGAATTTTATGATCCAAGTTATAGAGCCGTCATTCATGAATCTATTATTTAAATTCTGTAGTTCAGGTTTGATAATTTACAAAGATCTGAATCTTACTTTTCAATTTTTGATTGCAATTTTAAAGCTTAAAATTTTTGAATTTTGTGTAAGAATTAAGTTCAAGAATTTAGAGTTTGTATATAAAGCAATATTTTCCTTTTTTCATATTTGGAAAACTTTTATCAAAATATTGAAAATGCAAATAATCTCGAAAACATGATTCAAATTTTACATGAAATGCAAAACCAAATTTGAACCAGGATTTGAAAGCAGCTTTTCATTTCTAGTTTCTTATGATTATTCGAACTGAAAATCGAAAATCCTGAACTGGATACAGGATCCTAAATTCGAAGATAGGAATACAGTTTTGGTTATGAGAATTATGGAATCAGAACCTCCGAAATGGCTTTGATTTAATTCGAAATTTAATATTCAGACCTGAATCTCGATGAACAAGTGAGAAAATTTTGAAAAAGTAGCAGAATTTAGGACTTCGGATGGGGTTTTGAGGTTTAGGCATTAGTTCTTAGTCTTAGTCTAGATTGTGACTATTCATTAACTCTAATATCATAATTTGGTTCGTTATTAATTTTAAATTTTGAGTGTAGAGTAGAATCCCTCGCTTGATGTTTTTGATCCTCATGGGGGGGGTTTAAACCCTCAAACCCCTCCCCCCCCCCCTTTCCTACGGCCATGGGTATGTCTTCCTTTGGCATCCAGCACAGCCTGCAAGCGTCGTGGCATCGATTCCACAAGGTTTTTGGTCACTGTGGACGGAATACTCTCCCAGATCTCCTTAACCGCCGTCTTGAGATCCGTTTTGTTCCGTGGATTTTTAGTTTGCAGACGGTGCTTAACTTCTCACCATAGATGCTCGATAGGGTTCAAGTCCAGTGATTGGGGGGGTGTTCTGAGTTGATTGGGGACATTATAGAGCAGCCACTCCCGAACGATGTAAGCGGTGTGTTTGGGATCGTTGTCTTGTTGGAAGTAGTAAACTTGTGGCAGATCCAATTTTTGTACGGAAGGTTTCAGGTTACGTTTCAGGATGTTCATATAACCCCTTTTGTCCATCGTCGTATCGATAAACTCCATGGTTCCAGTTCCAGAAGCCGCCAATGAACCCCATAGCAACTGGGGTACCATGTCTTACAGTAGGGACCAAATTTTGAACCTGGAGCTCGATTCTTGGTTTTCTCCACACCATCTGTTTTCCATCTGATCCGAAGAGGTTAACTTTAGTCTCGTCAGTAAAAAGGACATTGTTCCAGAACTCCTTGGGCTTATTAACGTATGCTTTTGCGAACTCCGGTCGTTTCTTCATATTTACCTTCGAGATGAAGGGCTTCTTACGGGCAACACGACCTCTTAGATTGTTCCTGTGAGCTACCCGTCGGACAGTATCTGCACTCAACGGTCTTCCTATGGTTCCGGCCACATCGGAAGTCAGTTTCGGAATACTTGTTTTAGGGTTCTTTCGCAATGTTCGCACAATTATTCGTTCATCAGCAGAAGTCAAGATTCGTTTGCGTCCTCTACCGGCAAGGTTTCTCAAGGTTCCCTCGTTTTTCCACTTGTTTACGATTTTCTGCACTGTAGAATGGGTTCTTCCGACAGCAGCTGCTTTTTCCCGCAATGACTTTCCGCGATAACACATACTTATTATCATGGTTCGCGTAGCAATTTGCGTTTCCTTCATTTTGGTTGCCATTTTGAATTTTAAAAATCGAAAACGAGCAACAATAAAAAAAAAAACACTGTCAAAGCAGCTGTTGGATGTTGACATCACACACTGACAAAAAACAGCACGGTAAATCGCAATGATTTTTTATGCATGGATTTTTTTTCTAGAGAAATGAAAGGTGTACGCTCAATTTTTCAGTGCTGAAAATAGAGATCTTGTTCTACTTCTTGGATTTAAAAGTTGAGAAAAAACTTTTTTCAAAATTGGCTTAAACGTATAGCTAATCAAATGTTTAAATAATGTATGTGCAATCAAAGGCAACAGAAATAAAATGTATTTAATACCAAACTAAGCAAAACCATCTACAAGTCGAGTGTGTACGCTCAATTTTGCGATTGACTGTATGTACAAAATATTTTCTGTTATTGAGTTTATTTACAAATGCTTACTTACCATAGAACAAGGTTACCAGAAGTCGAAAAATCAAGATCCTGAAAGTTTCAATGAATTAAAAAAATGGTACATACTTCCTGTAAGTTGTGGAAATAATCTGAAAACAGTTGAAGTTGAATATAAAATTTGTAATGTAGGATTCCGGCGTAGCTAGGAGAAAGAAGTTTTGTGTTTTTTCAGACAGAATAGAGAGACTAGTAAGATGAACAACTAACTTTATGTAATGGAAATGATCAACAAATCCAATTTTATAGCTTATGTTATTCGCCAGAGTTGTTTCACCAGAAAAAAAAACACCCCAACAGGAGAGTTTGACTAAATACTAGTGAACAAGAATTTATTTTGAGAAAGTTAAAACAAACAGATTAATTTTAAACAATAATTTTAAGATTTTCATAAACTTATATAAAGCATCTAATTGGTTAGTATGATTGTGTATATTGGACGTTTATTTATACATTATTTTTTCCATTTACTTTGTAATAATTAACCCTAGCCGCCGACCGTGGCCTAGAGGGTAGAGTTCAAGTCTTCTAAGCTAGAGGTCATGAGATTGAATCTCGGTCACGGCACACATAGTACTCTTTCTGATGTCTGGTGGTTTTAGCATTTGTGAAATACTAGCCATCATATCCTTGAAAGGTGTACGCCCTAGAATTAAGTAAATTAGATCTCTTCAAAGAAACATGAAGTTTCACTGAGATCCTATATGTGTGTGTTCGTTTAAAAACTCTCAAAAGCTATTCGCAAAACATCCGTTACGAAAAAAATTATCCTTTTTGATGATTCATTGTACACAGAAACAAATTTTGACTATTACGTGTCACTGAAAACTGCAACATTTATAATAAATCACCTGTCATTTTAAATTGTTTTCCTTGAAAGTTAACGAAGATTCATTTATTATTACAGCAAATGTCCTGTAAAAAAGTTGTACACTAAAAATTAAATGTCTCTTAATCATGTTTTCGACCTGTAAAATTACGGTAAATGTCCTGCTTTTTTTTGTTACAGGACATTTGCGTAATTTTACAGGGAACAAAATTTTGCTGTGTATAGGTAAATTATTCTAGTTTCTAAATGTACCAAAATTAAGAAGATAATTTAAACCAGGTTATGTGTAGTTGGTTCCGAATGAAAAAAGTCCCGAAAACTATTTTATTTTATTTATGTTGATCTCGTACGAACTTTTTTTCGCAAGCAATTACAGAAATGTGATAAAATAAAATTAAGTTTTTCAAATCAAATATTATAAATAATAACGTCAAAATCGCAAAAACAGTGATAAGGTTATACGAAATTTGATTCCTGAAATTGACTACCCACATGAGTGAATTTTCATAAAAATCTGATGAATAATAATGTCAGGATCACAAAACAGTGAATATGTAATATGTACGTTTTCTTTTTCCGACTCCTCTCACGCCCAATATGATACCTAAAATCAATTTATTATCTGTCCCTAAAAACTTCGGTGTGCCAATTTCCGTCTCAATCCAATTTATAATAAAGTCATTATCGCAAAAACAGTAAACTGGTAATGTAAATAACCCCTTTTGCCGACTCCTGCTTTAAAATTGGAGAATTGGAATCAAATGCTCGTCTCTAAAAACTCTCGTGTGCCAATTTTCATCTCAATCCAGCGTAGAATAACGTCAATATCGCTAAAAGTGAACATGTAATACGAACGACCCCTCTAGACCCCTTTTACAAAATTTTGAACCTGAATGCGGCTGCCCTTTTTTAAAACTCAGATGGGTGAATTTTTATTGTAATCCAATGTACAAAAACGCCAGTATCACAAAAACAGTGAACTGGTAATATGGACGATCCCTTTTGCCAATATCGTCAATATCGCTAAAACAGTGATTAGGTAATATGAACGACCCCTATTCCGAGCACTGGCCCAAAATTCAATAATTGGAATCAATTGCTCGTTCCAATAAACTCTCGTGTGACAATTTCCACCTCAATCCGGTGTATAATAACGTCAATATCAGTAAAACAGTAAACAGGTAACATGGACGACCCCTTTTTCTTACCCCTGATTAAGAATTGGATGATTGAAATCAATTGCTCGTCCCTGAAAACTACCGTGTGCCTATTTTCATCTCAATGCAATGTATAATAACGTCAATATCGCAAAAACAGTGAACAGTTAATATGGACGACCCCTTTTGCGGGCCCCTCACACAAAATTTGATACCAGAAATCAAATTCTCCAAACACTCAGTTTATAAAACGCTAATATCGCATAAAACAATTTCTGTCTTGTATGGACGACCCCCTTTTAAAGGGGTATTCCGAAAACTTCCGAAAACATTTTTTATCAATCCTGGTCCTAATGAGTACCCATGCCAATTTAGGTATAAGAGCGACTGAGCCTATTGAAGACAAACACGCAAACGAACAAACAAACAAACAAACAATCAAACGGAAATTGCTTTTTATATTTATAGAAGATTATTTCTAACTTCTGAAACTTTGCTGTATTTAAGTGTTTCTTTGATCTTTAAACTAGACAAAAATCAATCTACCCGACGATATATAAGTATGTTGAGGTACGATGAAAATTTTTACCACTATCCCCGATTTTTGTATTGGAAAAAGTCTTATTAAAGAAAATGATATCCAATTTTGTCTTTGCTTCGCTGAATCTAATTTCTGTTTTTCTGTTGATTTGATGATCATTGATGAACATACTTGTTCTCTAAGAAATCTCAGTTTTTTCAGTATATTGGAATGAAAATTAAGATGATCTTAATGTGCATTTCGGGTCATATTGACCCAAACAGCTTTGGAAAGTTTAAACTCAGCAACATTTTTATTTCAAGATGAATACAAATGAATTTAAATTTTTTGTTTGAATTGAATTCAGTCAAATTCATGAAACTATATATCGGTATTTAAATGATTTGACGCTTGTTTCATTTTGTTTTAACCCTGAATGCTTCATATAATGACTGAGCATTAAGATGGATTATCTCACAACTTTAAGTTATTATAGAGCTGCTCTGATTTGTCAATTGAATTTTAAAGCTTGTATGCTGAAATGCTTACTTTCGTACCAACCGTGCAAGCTTCAAAATAAATCTAAAGACTTCAATTATACGAAACGACAAACCCGGAATGTTAACTTTATCTATACAATCTACCTGTTTTGCGTAAATAGGGTTAGTTGCCCTACTTTGGACCCTTTAAGCGGTGGTTTTTAAATAATCATGATTTTCTCAAAAATGGACGGGAAATTTTTATCCTTTAGGGAATTCATTTATAAGTCATGATCTTATTTGCAAGTTTCAATGAAAATTTTCAACATAGGTTTCGCCGTTATTGAGAGATTTGCAAAGATATGGATGATCCAAAGTTCCAACATTGAACCTACTGTTCCAATTTTGGTACTGGACCGGTTCCTTTAAATAGACCTAGAACTTAAATTCATATAAAAGTATGATTTTTCGAAAATAAATAAACAAATTTATTGAAAATGTAATCTTCAATCAATTATTATCATACAAAATTATTACAGCTATTTAACATTTAAAAAAAAAAACTTTAATTTCTGTTATGAATATAACAAACACTTTCATTCCCCGTCAGCTCTATCAGCAGAACAATAGCTGAAACTTGTTTGTGTCTACTTACTTGTATTTTATGTGCGTTAAGCTGGAAAAAACTGTTGGAAATATTCAAAGATTGGTTCAGAATTATGCCTCAATCACAAATTCACACCTTTGTTGATTTGTTGGTATTGAAACAAAGTTTTGGTGATGTTAGGTCTAAACATGGAACATCAAAGTCGAAAGTTTCCTATATTTGGATCCGTTGCAAATTTTCCGAGTTTTCCATTGATTTTCATGAATTTTGAGAAAAATTGGTAGGATGGTTCATATTCTTCACAGTGAAAGTTATTTTCCTTTAAACTTTGTCTTGGACAGTAAAAAATGGTGATTTTTCCTAAAACACTCTAATTTTTTAAAACGCGCCCCACTAAATGAGCTGTCTGATTTACTTCTAATGAAGGGGTACATTTTTAAAAACGTTGAAAATTCAATCAGAAAGGCTTTTAATGTCAAAAAACGGTATGGTAGGGTTCAGGAAGAATAAGAGTTCATTGTGAGCCAAGAAATATATTTATTCTATGCCAGCAAAAAGAACTATTTTCAATTTTCGACATTTTAGGACTAAAGTAGGCTCTAGGTCTAAAGTAGGAGCACTCACCCTATATAATATATCTATTTTTTTTTCAGCTTAAAACAGTATAGTTAAAAATAATGATTATAAAAGTTTCATTATATAAAAAAAAACAGCAGAAACACTTAGATAAATTTATAATTGTTAATCACATGTTTTGTAACCTTATAGAAACAGTTTGATTACTCAATGTTAGCATATTTCATGATTTTTTTTCCTCAGCATAGGGAAATTGAGTACACAGATCACAGAGGACCCCATGCACATCGTTTTGATTGGATACATGCAATGTCAGCCGATGGGCACATTTTAACAATACACGATTGTCCTTCAAAATGATCATCTCAGAATTGGAATCATTAAATTTTCCAATAGCTCAGCAAACTTTATAGGCTCGATTCGTTTTACTGCTAACAATTTACTTATTTATAGGGGAAAAACAGTTATTTCAAGTGCTAGATCTTCGATCCAAGGCTACAAAGTGGCACCCCAGCAATGCCAGTCGTGACATTCGTTCTCTGCTCTGGATCAGCAAAGGGAATGCCATCGAGGCACCATCACTTACTTACATGCTGAATTATGTTGTAAATGAAAAATATATCGAACGAATCAGTTCAGTTACGAGGTGATATTTAACGTTTCACAGTTTCCAATAAGTGATTGGACCTCAACCTATTGACGCTGGCCAAAAGTGGCTGGTCCATTCAAGTCTGTTTAAATTGTGTTGCAGCATCCACCGATCGATGTATCGAAGCATCAAAACTGCATCGTCGTCGAGGCATCTCTGCTCGCATTTTTCCTCCTCGATCGTGATCTTTTAAAGCATCCCAAAGCCCCAGCGAGGCCTACAGAACGGAGTGAGAAGAGCGAGACGAACGAACGAAAAAAAAACTCTTCTGAAATTCGCGAAACAGAAGCGTCAAATGAAGCCCCTAGCAGTCGCAGCATCAGCAACATGAATGGCCTGATGCAATCGAATCGGTTGTGAAGGTCTTACAATAGGCGATTTACAATGATCATTGTTTGGATTCTGTTGCACACCTTTCTCCTCGCTGTGAATTAAATATTTGCAATGAAGATTTATAATTATGCCGATCGGTCAATAAAGTCTTTATTTCTTGTTTTTTTCTCTTTGCAGGTAAGTCATCAATCGACCGCGCAATATCAGACAGATGGGCAAGTACTAGTCGTGTCTCTCGAAATTATTTTAATTACATTTATCTTTATTTTGAACAATAACTTTCCTTTTATTTCTAAAGAAGTAAAACTTAATAACCTAGGAGTTTAGTAAGAAACTATGAATCAATACCACACAAAATTCTTACGACATTTGGAATTAGATTTCACTTTGCTTAAGAAGTTATTATTCTGATTAAAAGTTCTTTAGCCGTACAATATTAAGGTTTCATAAGGCAAATGTTAATAAAAACAATCTACAAGCCATCAAAACATGATTCAAGCCGCCTTACTGAAGGTAAAATTAATGACCGATGAATAACGGTTGTTTGCACCTTGGCTCATGGTGATCTATCTGGCCATCACACCGGACCAAGGGGTAGCCCTCACCGGAGCACTAATTAATTAGAAGAAAAACACATCGTACTTTTAACTACCAACCTCGGTCGTAAAAACTAGTGACCAATCGCGAAAGGCACCAGCAGCAGCGGGATGGTCTAATCAAACTATTTCACCAAAAGGGTGGAGATTGCTCTATTTCGTTACTCGTTAGAGAATTGATCGTAAATGGTTAGCAAATTGCGTGGATAAAAACTTGAGTATGGAAAAATATGTTTCTTGATCTATTCCGCAATTTCCATTCAGCGAATTTTCGTAGTAATAAAGGATAATGCTAATGAATATGATTTTTATTGAATAGTGACATTTATAAGTTTAGTATAAAACGTTCGAGTTCCCGTTAAGAATACAATTGGAAGATTTATTTCAAGAGTGATTTTAATACTCAATTATTTTATAATACCGTGTTAAAACGATCCGTATTTTTTTTCGAAACTTGAGAATTAAAACCTGAGACGTGAGACCTGAGATATGAGACGTAAAACCTGAGTCTTTATAAAAACAATTTATTTATTTGAAATGAAAAATCCCCAAGTCTATCAAAAATAAAACAAATGGCAAAAGACTTGAGATCTGAGAAACGAAACCTGACACCTGAGACGTGACGTGACCAACGCATCATAAAATATGAAAAAAGTTTAAAAAATCCAAGTTATATTTAACAAAATCGCCACAAAATCAAATTTTGACATAAAGAGATGATTCATTGTATTCTAAATTAATTGCAATGAAAACTGACATTCTTTGAAGCAAAAGAAAATGGAATTGAAACAATGGCATTTAATTTGTCCCAGAATCAATTAAATAGGGCCAGTAGCCTTGCTTGAGTCCTACACCCTACTTTGGTCCTAAAACTGAGGAATTTCGAATTAGTTCATCTCGATGGCATTTTTTAAGATATTCATATTCATACTATACTATACTATACATACGTGCTATTAATCTTCTTTCATTCTTACATACTGTTGTTTGCCAGAATTGCTATAAATTTTTTAAATGTACTTACTGCCTTCTAAGTAGTAAAGCAGACAGCTCAATAAGTGGAAGACATTTTGCAAAAGTTAAACGACCATCTCTGTGAAAAAGATGAAATGATGAAAAAATATGAAAATTTATGAAATTTTATAAGAGCTATAAATAAAACACTTTCATCCATGGACTTCTTTTTTAAGACCTGAAATTACCGGAAATTTGATCCAATACTCACCAGTCAATTAAATTGTGAATATGCAAAAAAGGGACTCAGTAGACTGTGACCGTCGATGACGGAAATGTTTTTTTTTTCAGCGATAAATGTTCAAGAACTCTCAAACCAAAGGAATATTAGTAGATAATTGTTTTCGACTGGTGAAAATGTACAAACGGGAAAATATTTCGGCTTTTTCAGTCAATTTACGGATCCAAAACACCTTCTCTTCTAATTCCGACGTTTCGTTCTTTATTTGAACTTTTTCACAGGAATCTACAACAAACATTACAATCTCTTAATGAAACTAATTGGCAACATAAAACAGTAGACAACTTACAGAAAATTGTGTTTCTTCATCTGGAGGATCTTTTACAATTAAATTCGCATACACTAATTGGACACTTTTTACCATTTAAAATGCTAAAAAATATTAAAAGAAACACTTAGACAAAAACTTATTTGAATATTTAAAAAAATGGAAATTACTGCCTAGAGCAAACTCCAAACACGAAAGAAAAATCTCAAAAAAAAAACTCAGTTGACAAACACTCCGATCACTAGCTGGTTGCACTACCAAATGATGATGTTGATGTGGCAGTATCGGCCTGTTTGGGTATGTTTTTCTTCGGTCTATTTCCATTCTTGATAGTGTTGAGAATCCCGGAATATGTAGAGCTCAGATGGTCAACATCGGATCTCTTATTCACTGTTGCATCTGTATTGATGATGTGACAAACTTCCAGTATGGGCAATGCTGATTCCCGACGGCTTTCATCCAGAATGGCAGCACCTTTCAAATTGAAGCGATGTTCTGTCTCTATGCAATGTTGCAATAGAGCCGTTTTTCCTTTAAGATCAGAAATTTCATGTTGTTTCCTTGGGCTATTGTTTATGGCATATTCAGTCAGTAGTTGATTCAATTTGTTGATATTACTTGTGACAGAATCTCTCCTTGACTTCGTTGTTCAACACTCTCCCACCCCGTTACCAATTCTAAAAAAGTATGTTGACGATCTGCTTTTAGCGTTACCAGAAAACAAAGTCATTGATGTTTTGAATATTTTCAACTCTTATGACGAAAATATTCAATTCACACACGAGATCGAACAGAACAACCGAATACCCTTTCTGGACCTAACTCTAGTTCGCCAAAACGACCAAACTATCAAAACTGAATGGTACAGTAAAGCTATGGCATCGGGGCGGTTCATGGATTATTGTTCTTACCACCCGTTGCACATGAAAATCAACATGGTCAATAATTTCATCCGAAGAGTACAGACTTTCAGCACTAATCTCACCGGAGAAGAAATCGATCGGATCATTGATGAACACCTAAAATTAAATCATTACCCAGTTTCACTTCGCCACAGAATCAAAAACACAATAGGAAGAAACAATTCAACCCAAATTGTTTCTCCCTCTCCACCCGAAACTGTACGATACAGATCAATTCCTTTTGTCAGCGGTTTGACGAATAAGCTACAAAATGTTTTAAAAAATAATTTTCCCAACATAAAATTAGCTGCTCGTTACGAAAAAACTACAAGCCAACTTTTCAGTAGAACCAAAGACTCAATTCCGCCAGATATGAAAAACAATGTTGTTTACTGCATTTCGTGCAACGATTGCCCAGCGAAATATGTTGGATATAGCACAAACACGTTGAAAACACGCATAGGAGGCCACGCAAGTAATATCAACAAATTGAATCAACTACTGACTGAATATGCCATAAACAATAGCCCAAGGAAACAACATGAAATTTCTGATCATAAAGGAAAAACGGCTCTATTGCAACATTGCATAGAGACAGAACATCGCTTCAATTTGAAAGGTGCTGCCATTTTGGATGAAAGCCGTCGGGAATCAGCATTGCCCATACTGGAAATTTGTCACATCATCAATACAGATGCAACAGTGAATAAGAGATCCGATGTTGACCATCTGAGCTCTACATATTCCGGGATTCTCAACACTATCAAGAAAGGAAATAGACCGAAGAAAAACATACCCAAACAGGCCGATACTGCCACATCAACATCATCATTTGGTAGTGCAACCAGCTAGTGATCGGAGTGTTTGTCAACTGAGTTTTTTTTTTTTGAGATTTTTCTTTCGTGTTTGGAGTTTGCTCTAGGCAGTAATTTTCATTTTTTTAAATATTCAAATAAGTTTTTGTCTAAGTGTTTCTTTTAATATTTTTTAGCTTTTTAAATGGTAAAAAGTGTCCAATTAGTGTATGCGAATTTAATTGTAAAGATCCTCCAGATGAAGAAACACAATTTTCTGTAACTTGTCTACTGTTTTATGTTGCCAATTAGTTTCATTAAGAGATTGTAATGTTTGTTGTAGATTCCTGTGAAAAAGTTCAAATAAAGAACGAAACGTCGGAATTAGAAGAGAAGGTGTTTTGGATCCGTAAATTGACTGAAAAAGCCGAAATATTTTCCCGTTTGTACAAAGGAATATTTAAAGAAGGTAGTGCCAAGGCAGCTCTGCTCTAGTATTGGTACAGGCTGAGACGTCACAATCACGAAAAATCAGTTAATTCACTAGGAAACTTATCTTTTTCGTTGATAATTCGAAGAATGTGATAGAAATTTTCCACTTTAAAAACATGTTATTGTAAAAAATTCTTGCTCTTCAAGATCTGTACATAAAAATGCATTTTCGAATAATTTTTCTATGAAATAGACCATCGTAGTTCGAAAAAAAGGTGAATTTTCCCTACTGAAATTTTCAAAACTTATTTCAAAGTCTTCCATGAAAATGTTCAAGTCAGTGCAGTTTAAGCTCTTCATTGCAATAAAGTGATCAAAACACAATTTTGTATACAAAACCACAATTTTTTATTGGCATTTTAGCAGAGGTCGGCATTAAAACGCTATTCGCTAGTTAGTCCGCTAGATTTTTGTTTTAATATTAATTTTTAACTTTATTTCTGGAGAACTTACGGCTCAAAAAATTCCATCACTTTATAGAAAATAACATTTATCAGCATTCCTGCTTGATCAATTGCACCAAGTAGAGTTTGTTTATCCTTTTTTTTCAACTGAAATCTGGTAAAACAATAAATTTGTCGACAAAAAAGTAGCGGACTAATTAGCGAATATCGATTTAACGCCAGAAACTAGAAAAAAAACATGTGTCAGCATTTTTCCTTGACTGATTACTTGTGGTGACGTTTGTCTATCTTCTGGTACAAAAGTTTGGTGGAAAAATAATAGAAAACGATAATTATATATCAAAAATGGAGCAGACAAATTAGCGATTGTGCTTTAATGCCGAACACTGCATTTTAGTAAACTGAGTTTACAATCATAAATTGATGGTAATTGTTCTACATAAGAATTGTATATGGTAAACCAGTTGGATTAAAAAGATGACAATCAGTTGAACACTCAATTTCTATCAGCTAGACCTTTTTAAAGCTGATTATTACTGAATTTTTGCACGTTTTAGCTTTAAAGCGTCATTGCATTCATTAATAAAATAAAAAAAAATCATAATGCAATCTTCAAAGAAACAAAAAACTTCACAACATAGAGAAATAGAGGCCTTACAACACAATCAAAATTAAATTGGAATTGATTTTCGTTCTTAAACGTGTTATTTTATTCCTTCCATTTTCTTTAAAAAAAATTTAAACAACCGTTTTTGTGACGTCACAAAAAAAACCAATATGGCTCTCGGCACTACCTTATTCAAATATTCCTTGTCTCAAACTCTAATTTCAAGATGATCCAGAATCGGTATCAAACCTTTAAATCAGATCCATTTCCTGTATTCTTGAAATGCTGCTTGTCGTACGTACTAAGCGGGGGTTAAACTTTCAGAGTCAACCATTCATATATGTGGCTTCCAGATAACGTTAAAGCTAAGAATTTAGGCGACTTTTCAATAACCAGTAAATCAAAATGAGAGCACTGAAGATCTCAAAACAGATTCGTTAAATTTTTCCTTATGGATGAACTTCCTCCATATTATGGCAACCCTAGCTTTTGTTTTGTTCTATAAAATAATAAAAGAGATAGTTTTTTTCAGCTTTGGCGAATGGAAGTTATTAGTTTCTAGCATTCCCAAAGAATTTATGCGGAAATATTGCCAAAATAACAGAAATTTTGCCTAAAACATAAATAGGCGCATCTAGCTCGTAATATTTGAGGTTCGTCAATTTTGGCAACAGTTATAATAAAATCGATTGCTCAAAAACTGAAGGAGATTTCAACATAAAAATTACGCTATTGCATAGACAACAGATGTCTGCTCATGTGTATATAGTTTTTTTTTAAACATATTCGATAAAATATTTGATTAAATCAGTATTCTGCTTAATAGGCGCTTCTTCCCTATAAAAATTTGATTTTTAAATAAGTAATGTATACTTTTTCTATAACCATGTATTTAAGGTTTTACGGTTTAGGGTGAATAGTTAAGCCAAGCTAAACTTAGTAAAGCTATTTAAAGTATGGACATGCAAAAATGATATTATTTTAATCCTACACCCAAAGAAGAGATTGGAAAATTTCAATGCCGCTCTCTGCGCTAACTATATGCCAAAAATGCGCTGAAAAGACTCGAGCTTTCAAGCAAAACGATGCATCACCACTACATTCAAGCGAAACCAGACACACATTTTTTGGAATTTTCATCCTATTGGATAGTTTTTGCCAAAAAGCATAAATTGAAGTGAGAATTGAACCCAACGCATCATTCTTATTTCGACTTGCCAGTCCAATAACTTAACCACCTAAGTAAAGGTTGATACGGTCAAAATTTGGTCAATGTCAACTTGACGTGTTTCTTTCAATTTTGCATTTAAAAAAAACCTGAACCTCCCTCATTTTGAAGGTGTGTGTGTGTGTGTGTGTGTGTGTGTGTGTGTGTGTGTGTGTGTGTGTGTGTGTGTGTGTGTGTGTGTGTGTGTGTGTGTGTGTGTGTGTGTGTGTGTGTGTAGAATGTTGCTCCCATTTTGATTTTGGAATTCACTCTTCAGTTGTCAAAATGCCGTCCAAGGAAAAAGAGCAGCGTATCAAAATTTTGATCGCGCATCGCGAAAATCCGAGCTACTCGCACGCAAAGCTGGCAAAATCGCTAAAAGTTGCCATATAAACCGTTACAAATGCAATTAAAGTGTTTGGTGACCGTTTGTCGACAGCCTGGAAGTCTGGATCGGGGGGAAATCGAAAACCGGAAGCCGCTGAGACGACAAAGAGAGTTGCCGGTAGTTTCAAGCGAAAACCTAACATCTCTCTCCGAGATGCCGCAAATAAGCTGGGTGTATCGTCTACAACCGTGCATCGAGCCAAAAAACGAGCCGGACTATCGACTTACAAGAAGGTAGTGACTCCAAATCGCGATGATAAACAAAATACGACGACCAAAGCGCGATCCCGGAGGCTGTACACGACGATGTTGACGAAGTTTGACTGCGTGGTAATGGACGACGAAACCTACGTCAAAGCCGACTACAAGCAGCTTCCGGGATAGGAGTTTTATACGGCAAAAGGAAGGGAAAAGGTAGCAGATATTTTCAAGCACATGAAATTGTCAAAGTTCGCGAAGAAATATCTAGTTTGGCAAGTCATCTGTACCTGTGGCTTGAAAAGCATCATTTTCATAGCTTCCGGGACTGTCAACCAAGAAATTTACGTGAAAGAGTGTTTGAATAAACGTCTGCTGCCTTTCCTGAAGAAACACGGTTGTTCCATACTGTTTTGGCCGGATTTGGTTCCCAAGGACAAGAACCCTCCCTACACACCAGAGCTCCGCTCAATTGAGAAATACTGGGCTATTGTCAAGCGGAATTTAAGAAGACCAAAAAAAACTGCTAAGGACGAGCAGCAATTCAAGGCAAACTGGCTTTCTGCGGCGAAGAAGGTGGACAAGGTGGCTGTACAAAATCTGATGGCAGGGGTTAAGCGTAAGACCCGGCAATTCGGATTTGGAAAAGCGGAAGCCTAACTGAATGATTTGGAAAAGCGGAAACCTAACTGAATGTTTTTCCTGAATTTTATACTAATTAAACTTGAAAAAAAAAAAATAATTTGATTTTTTAAATAAACGATTTCATCGATTTACGCGCGTTGTCCCATGACCAAATTTTGACCGTATCACCCTTTATTAATATCTTGAAATGAAAATTTTACTTGAAACAAATTTCCATGTGGGAGAAGAACCCCCACTGTTCGCACTGCCTTGCTTCCAAGTAAAACTATGCATAACCAATTGAATACTACATTCCAGCGAAACAAGAAAAAACATTTTATGGGGTTTCAATCCTTTTGGATATTTTTTCCAGAATAAAAAAAGAGAGAATTGAACTTAACGCAACATTCTTTTTTCGATTTGCCAGAATTTTTTTTTTAATAACCTCTAAGAAAGCAATTTATTCCGAAAAACATTTTTGTTTTCTCAATAATTTTTTTTTTATTTTAATCAGGCGTGTAAATCTAATATTTCGCAAGCCGCATGCGACCGACCGCGTTCTTTTCTGTGGCCTGCTTGGCTACTTACACCCAAAATAATTTAGAAATTTTTTCTACGGGATTTTTCACGTAAACAATGATTGGGTTGCATCAAATCGATTCTATGTGATTTTGTCATAACTTGTTTCCTTCCACATAGACGATTCATGAAATTCACGTAAAGTCTATGTGGATGATTTGAAATCCGTTTTGAGCTTATTTTAACGATCGTGTAGCATGCGATTCTTATAAGAAGAACAACAACCCATATGGCTCCAGCACTGGGCCATTCCTCAGTTTTTGTTTACTTCTGTCCCCACAAACTGTTTCGTTAATCGGAATATTCTACATCGATGGATGGATGTAAAGGCCGTAATTTATCTCATAGGTAATTTAAATTCAGATTAAAATATTGCTCACTTTATAGTTAATATCTTTTTTAGAATATTCCCATCATAAACAATTGCTTGGACTAGCTAATCATATTGATTGGTCGATTTGTTATTAATCGGGGCTTACCGGAAGCGGCCATCCCGTGAAACAGTTAAGCTTGACAGTTCTTTGACCACCAGAGCAGCCAATTCCACGAAAGGCAAATGGCCTTGCAGTTAAGTGATAGTCTAATAGTCATCAAGAAACAACCAAGGCATTCAGGGCTTTCCCTGGGAGGTTGGAGGTGGCAAAACTGGTGGTCCTCAGATGCGTTTGCTGGTAAGTTAAGGTTGCAGGAGGCGAAATCATATCTATTTTTAACTTTTTACTATAACCTTACAGGCACAGCCAAACAATTGCTACGATTAGTAGCAGCAGCAGTGAAAACGGGTGCGATATGGCAACAGTCTCTTGTGAAATATTCCGCGACCAGTACCCCGTAACAGCAAAGACCCAGGCCTCGGTCATAGGTAGACGTTGTTGTTTTTTTCTGATATTTTATTAAAAATGATTTTCGAAATAAAAAAATAGTATGAATAGGAAAAGAAACAATACAACTGATTAAAACAACACCTCAATACTAAATTTATTTCACGTAACTTCCACCTTCCAACCAAGTTGCAACGATCTTAAGTTCACGTAAATTTTAGATGACATTCACGAAGCATCAATTCTTACTAGGGGCGCGTTCACATGTTTTAATCGTAGAAGCTACGTGAAAATCAATTGGATGAAAATTATGTAGTTTTTCACGTAGCCGCTACGTGCAGATTATTTTGGGTGTAAAAAACAATACGTTTAAAAAGACAGCAAATTTTTAAGTGCTCAACCAATTTTCAATGAATATCTACCTTTGTTAGAGAAATGAGATACACTTTTTTCAGGTTATATAGTTACTTATTGATTTTTTTGAGCCATCATCATTGTTTTTATTCTTTTACAGCACCGAATTATGCAAAAAATATGTGAAAAATCATCATAGATATACATATATGGGCTCGTATACAGTAGATGTTTAAAAATTTATATTTTCAGAGTTTTGCTGAATTTTTAATATCGCCAAATTCACGCTATTTTTTTGTCTGATCGTGGTAAAATCCGAAAATTACTGTGTGTATTCTTAATTTATTCGAATTAAATTTTGTGTTTCACACAGAAATAAATCAAATAATGCACAAAACATATGTATATCCACTTTCTACTGAATTGTAGATAATTTAAATTTCTGAACAGAACAGAGCTCCCAGAAAAAATCTCAATGTTGTTGTTCGATCCGTAAATACTCAAGACAAATTAATTCTAAATATAATTTCCGATCAAGGCTGGTGCCACAAAATCCAAAGCCAATTACAAATAAGCCTAGCTAATCGTCAATATCTACAACACGTGAGGCGCCATCCACCGGCAGCAACAATTGGCTAATGACAGTCAGATGCTAATGGGATTATGTTGTGAGTTTGTTTCCAACAATCGTTCCTACTTTCCAACCACGTCAATGCATTCCGAGTTTGTTCTTGAAAGCTGATGGAATTGGTTTTGGTTTTTTTCTTCTTTAGGTATTTGTGTATATCGTTCGGCAAGAACTCATAAAGCTTTGAAAATTTGGCGAAACTTTATGTCTCAAGCCAAGAAACTGCTGGCCCCTCAAGTCGAGAGAAGGCTAGAGCCTAGGTGGGCCTCCTAAATGTAGAAGATTTGCTTCGCATCTGTTTTACTGCCTTTTGTTTTGATGAGATTTGTTCTCTCACATGAGCCAATGGCAGCCCCAATCTTGGGAAGGCGTTTGGCAGGTGTGGTTTGTGTGTGTATATTTATGGAGACGTTGTGATAGTTCCACAGATGATGTACTAATTTCATGCACATTTAACACGCAGTTTCATCAAATCCAATTACCGGGGCCCTGACTCTCGCGATGATGATGGCGATCTGATCCCAGGGATTTCACCACGGAAAACCAACCAACCGCCACCTGGTCTAGTGCCGCTAGATTGAAGTTTCATCAAACTACTATATACTAGTTCAAGGGTCGGCAAACTTTTGAGTCGAATGAGCCAAAAATGACATTTTCATAATTTGAAAGAGAACTCCAATATTTACGGCCAAAATGAGACAGTGGAAATTGTTGAAAAAAAAAAAAATAGCAAAAACAAAAGACAGGCAACATTATTTTTTAAATAATAAACGCGCAAATGAACCACAGTAGAATTTACTGTTTTTTTTAAAGAAATTCATTCACTCAAGATAATTTTGAGCCTTCAAAAAGCTTAAGTAAATTTATCTCATCGTTCGTTTTTCTAGGTTTCAAACGAAATTCAACTGTTTTTTTTTGCAATTAATCCGCTTATAAAAATTTGCTATAAAACATAAAACTTAGGTTTCCAATTACCAAGAACTAACATTTGAAAAAGGCCTATAAAAATTTTTATGATTGAATTTACCCACTTTAGCAGTGCGTGCAGACCGCGTGCTTTCACTACCCGGCTTCCATGGACATGGTTCATCAAGAAGCGAACGTTTAACGTGGTTAACAGTAGCTAGATGGCATTTTACAGTCGCCGCAATCGGTTTGGGAGATTTTGGGGTGAGAGAAAACATTAATTTAATTAGTATGAATAATCAAAACTATTCCAAATTAATCAGATGATGTTTTCAAACAAATATTTAATAATAATTAGGTTGTGAGGTCGCATTAGGTCGCATGGGATGAGTTTCTTCATCGCTTCCTATCAACATTGAAACGGCGCGCGGCAAAGAATCACGCAAGTAGTTCAAAAGCTGTTCACAAAACAAAAGTCCTGCTCACATTTTCACCAACTATTCAATTTCTTCTACCCAAAGCGCTCTAGCTTTGATCTTTCCACCTATAATACTTTCATGTTCTTTCTAAATACTATACCTTGAATTTTCACAACTCGCCGAAATGCCAAAAATTAAATAAGGAAAATTTTACTACGAGTTCTTCTAGTAATTTTTTATTTTTTCATTTTTAAACTTAGATCATCTAAGTTAGATGTATAAAGATTCCTTCAAAAATAAATATAATTCCACATCGGAATCGGTCTTTAAGTAGACTCTAAAAAGAAATCCTCGATATCGTCGCGGTTAGGGTTTATGATGAGGAAATTGTGTTTTTGGCCTACACTAGAAAATGAAAATTACTGGCAACACTGTATAAAGTTCACAAAACATTGTTGAGATGGTTTATTTTCGACTATTATTATTTCAATTCAGTTTGCAGATTGCAGTTTTGAGTGAAGTTATAATTCAATCATTCAACAATTTATTCTGTCTCCTTTAAATTCATTTGCATATGAGTGCTAGTAAGTGCTCATACTTTGGACCCTAAAATGCCGAAAATTGTTAATAATTCATTGTGCTAGCATAGGTCAAAGATACTCCTATGCACACAATGGACTCTTATTCTTTCTGAATCCGACCATACCACTTTTTGCCATCAAAAGTTTTTCTGATAAAATTTTCAACTTTTTTTCGAAAATATACCTCCTCATCAGTGGTAAATCAGACAGCTCAATTAGTAAGGCGCGATTTGAGAAATTTCGATGAAAAGGAAAAGTCACGTTATTTCACTGTCCAAGCCAAAGTTTTAAGGGGAAATTACTTTCTCAGTGAAGAATATTAACCAAACTCCCTAATTTTCCCAAAATAAATTAAAATAAATGGAAAACCCGGAAAAATTGTAAAGGGTTCAAAGAAGACTTCCGACTTTCCCATATTTAGACCTGACCTTGTCCCATATTTAGACCTGACATCCCCAAAACTTTGTTTCAATGCCACAAATCAACAAAGGTGCTATTTTTTTATTGAGGACATAATTAAGAACCAATACTGAACATTTCAAACATTTTTTGTCAGTTTTACCGAAATAAACTACAAGTAGGTGATTTGCCAATGATGGCACAGCTAAGCCCATGAATTTGGGCTTATTCTGCGACTAGAGTGACGTGACTTACAAAATTTCTTATCGTTTTGCTGGCTTAAATAGCCACTCTAGCCTCGAAATTTTCGTTCGGATGAGCTGTTATTGGTCTTCAGGGCTCATCGATACACAAATTTCTTTTTTGTAGCATTTTCTGAAGTCAGGATGGTAAAGTGAAATTTCGTGAGTCACATCACTCGAGTCGCAGGATAAACCCCTGTGTTTTAGTCATTTAAACCGAATTTGCTCGATTTTTTTGTCGATTGTATTCATGCAGGTTTGATTGACGAGATCCAAAAGTTCAAATGTTCGAAAAAAGTGACATTAAAATTTAAAAAATCATCAAAAACAGGTTGTTTGTGACCAATAGTTGCACAGGGAAATTTGATGTCATGCCTAATGTTGTCTGATTTTTTCCAATAGTTGCACATTTTAGGACTTTTCTTAAGGCTCAGCCAACCTGTGGATTAAGAAGCTAATATTCGGCATGGAAGCTTAGTACGCGAACTTCTAGTTCAAATGCAATCCAATTAGGAGACGGCCTCTTTTGAAGGGGTTCGTCTATACGAATCATCCCATGCCCAATGAGCCGCCGTTTTGATAGCCTTGCATTATCTTACGTGAAACTTTCTCAGAAATTCAGATCTGGATGCAATCTGTTTTTCCCTGCTTTATTCCCATAAAAGAAATATAATTTAAAAAAATTATTGTTTTGTGTCTCTTTGGAAGTTGATCGACGTATACATCATGAATGTCAATTTAAACCTTTAGAATGCACTGAACAACGCTCAAAGTTTCAGATTCGTTGACTGATTTATTCTTAAGCTACGCAGATTTGTATCAGATTTATCTTTTAAAAAAGTTTATTTATTATAACGTTTTTTTTTCACAAACAAAACATTATTTGTAATGAATGTAACTCCTGTAGCAATTCATCAATCTCTTTGAAATGTCAACATCTAATTGAAACGTCTCCTAACCACATTTCAGCTGAAAAAAAGTTGTCATCAAATTCATTTACACGAAATTATGACTGTTATTTTATGAGTGATAAGGGTGAAATAACAATCGGCTCAATTTTCTCCGGTCTAATATTACGGCGGGTTTGAATTTATGTGAAAATTTTACATAAAATAAGTAGTTTCAGGTTTTTTCATCTGCGGTTTCAGTTTATTTTTTGGATTTTGGAGCAAATTTTTGCACCCAATGACATGAAATATAATGATTCATAATTTGTCGTGTAGATGCAACAGTTCATCACGAAGTATGGGAAACAGTTGTTTTGCAGAACAATCCTTAGATTATTTGCAAAAAAATAAGTTGATGGTCGGAATGAAATATGTTGAATTTAAACTTATGAAAGTAGTTTCTCAAAGCCACTTTTCAGGAATACAATCATACATTGTTCAACATAATTCATAAAATAAAAACTTCAATTGAAATATATTCATTGAATCATGAAGAAACGTTTGTCATTATCAACATAAAATAATAAAATTTGCAAAATAAGTCGACTCTAGAGAAAATATTCCAGATTGACGGTTTTAACTGGGTTTGCCCGGATTTTCAAAGAACAATTTTACAATAGCCCGGTCTGATCCGGTTGTTCGAATATCGAGAAAAAAAATTTGCATTTTGGCTTAATTTTAGCAAAGGGAACCCTTAGACTCAAATTTAGTTCACGAAATTTATGGTTTGCGTCAACGCACAAATTATTTTCAACTTTTTTTAGCGAAATTAATTTGCCAACAACTTTTTTACACTTTTTTTTAATTGTAAGATTAGAGTTCAACGCTACTGATGTCATGATTGTTGAAATATCATTCTTCCATATTTCTCACCTTATTGGTCGATTTGCCCTGTATTTTTTCAAATAAATGTTTGAAAATCCAATGTTTAGGTTTTGCGAAGTTTTTGCTGTTGAAATGGCCGGATTTTACAGGGAATTTTTTACAGAAAACCCTGCCAAAGTAAGGCCTTTGGACTTCCAAATTTCCATCTTAAAAACTGGGCAATATCTGAGCAAATCCGACCAAAGTCTAGATATTCACATAAAAAATCAAAGAAAACGTAAAAAATTAAAAAAAATATTTTTATCGATGCACATCAGCGACATTCAACAAGAAATTTACAATTCCAAATATAAGTTAGCAAATTCATTTCAAAGGGACAAGCTTCAAATTATTGTTATTTGACGCAAAATTATAAGTTATTTAAAATGGATATCCGGGCGATCTGACCAAATAGTGCTTTTTCTATATTTTATCTTAAAAAATCCGTGCTATCTCCGATTCAATTGGGCCATCTGTATTCTTACTCATGGGGCATCACATATCAACGAATTTAATTTGTTTTTTTTTTCTTTCCGAAAATCACCTTCAAAGTGGACTTGTGATATTGCTCAGTTGGCAAGTCATTTGCCTCCTGAGCCAATGTCCGCGAGTTCGAGGGCACTTATTTGGCAGAATAAACATATCATATCCAAGACCATTCGAGTTTTTATCAATTGGATGTAATTTATTATTTATCACATCTTATCAAGCGTATTTTTTATGCAGAATGTTCAACAGTAGGTGAAGGGAAGATTGAGCCGACCAGTTATTGCACAATCCTATATTTATTTTTCTAATGGATTTAAATTTCTTATCAAGTTTGTTATTATTTACAACTAGTTTTATTAGGCCTTTTACTTTTACAAAGTTTGAATTTGCCGAGTGTATCTATAAACTAAGCATTTCACTAGATCAGTAAAAGAAGGGGCCGTTATAGTTGCGGCTACCCAACGGTTTGGAAAAAAATTCTAAAGAATGGAAAGAGGATGACAAAAGGGTTATATGTATTCCAAAACAGTTTCCTTTGGGGTCCAGTGGAGGTCTTCCGTAGCTGATTTTTTTCGAAATCGAAAAATTGTCAAACAACCGTTTCGTAAAGAAAACCGATACGAATTTTTTTTATTCTGAAGTAAAATCCTATTTGCCATTGAAGGAATCTTAAGGTTTTGGTTAACAATAAGCACATAAACAGCGCGAAAAAAAGAAAAAAAAGGAAAATTGTCATAAGGTGCATATTTATCGTAGAAAATATCTTAAAAAGCCTTATTTTATCAGAAAACATCCCAATTTACTTGATCCAGTTTTTAAAAAAATAATAAAAGGTGGCTGAAACATTGACAATTTTAGTCATCCTGTGCAAGAATAAGGCAGGGGACAACGGTTGGCAAATCGTTCTAAGCCAACACGAAAATGTTTCTATTATTGTTCTCCTGATAGGGCTGATGGGGAGTGACAGTATTTGAAATTTTCATAACATTAATTGAAAATAACATAAGAAGTTCTGAGGAAAAATTCTTAAAGACAATTTCCAAAATTTGCTGGTGTATTTTGTTCTCTAATCTTCAAAAAAAGTTGTTCTAGAACCCCCGATTAATTTTTCCGTGAATAGTGCGTTGAAAAGAGATCCCGTAATTCTTCCCAAAAAATAAAGACACCGTGGAATATACTGCAATCAAAGATAATGCATTTCTTCAATAAGTATTTTAAAAAATTTAAGTTTTACGAAAAAGTAATTCCTTCTAAATTGTTCTAAAATGAAGAAAGAAAATGGGTTCAAAGTTCCCGTATTTTACGTTACTTAGTCTGATTTTGCATAAATTTTACACATGGAGCTGAAGAGCCGCAGCTTCATATCAGGGATCAGCAGATTGCCGACCACTGTTCTAGTTACTTCTGCTGCTGCTGCTTCTGGCGTCTGTGGACACGGCCTAGCCAGTCAGCTGTTGATTGTTCGTTCATGAAGGGGGCCATATGCGCTAATATCTACAAGTTGCCAAAGGGCTGCACGCCTAAGGCAGTGTGATGATCTAGTGCAGTGAACCATCGATCTACTACGGCGGAAAATACTTCAACCGGGTGGCCGACAAAACCGTGCGATACTCACCTCTAGTCTACCCAAGGTACCTCTTTCTTCAGAATGGTGTGAAGAACCATAAACGAGTAGCGTAGCAGAATGTTAGATCGTTAGACGGAAATATGTTCTGTACACTCAACAAAGAACTTAACCATTGGTAAGTTGGGTAAAGTGGAAAAACGAAACATGTCATTTTTTCGCAAGTTTCCTGAAGCGGCCAATTCGAGCTGCCGCGCACCGCATCGCGTTCTGTAAACGAGCGTCCCTCGGGCAAGGACAAACAATTTCCTTCTCCACACCGTAAATAGACGGACGCTCTGGGTTGTGGTAATCGATCAACAGTAGGTACACCATCACCGGTTTGTTGAGCAAGAACATCGTCAAAGTTTACGACTTAGTAGAACACATTCTTTACGGCGTAGTAAAATTCAATTAGAACGGTGAGCGGTTAAGCTTTTGATCGGAATTGAAATTTCAAAATTGCGTACGTGTTGGTTGGATATTTGGCTTAAAACGTGTATGATTTTGAAAGTTTCGTTACAAGTCTTTTAAACGAGATATTGGTATATTTTTTGGATAAGTTCAGCGGTCCTAACCCAAAATTAATAGATGACAAAATCTCAGTTTTAGTGGGTTTTCATACTATGTTTATGGAAATCTGGAGTACTGTAAACATTCATACGGTCTAGATTAGAGAAATGACTCGATCAATACTAACAATCGAAATGAATTCATCTTTTCATAAATACCTAGTGGATTTTTAAATATTCGTTAAATACAAATTGAAAACCTCAGATCCAAAGAGGTATAAGTGGCAAAATGGTGGATTTTGAGTTAGTAATACAATTTTTTTTCATAATTCAAACTCGAAAAAAAATGCAAATTTTTCGAAAAATATATGGAATAGACCCACAATACTACAACTTAAAAACGTGTTTTCTTAAAATTATCTTCTATGCACTTAAACCACTTTGACTAATCTAGCCTCAATTGTTCAAGTAAATATATTTAGGATGAAAAAAATTCGACGATTCTGTTATTTTGTCAATTTTTAATTTCAAACCTTCGGCGAACCTTTGAGAAACACAATCAAAAAGTGCAGGGATGCAAGCTACGAAAAAAAAACATATAAATTTGAATCACATGCAGCTTCTTGATACGGTCACTAAAATCGCTTGAGTAAGACTCGAGTGACACACAAAATTTGCAGAAGTATTGCTTATTTTATAAACGATTTATAACGTAATTTATTATCATAAAAAATAATTATTGAAAACCGTTTTACAATTGTTTGCTAATTATTGTAATCACAAGAGCAGAGCATCTCAATATTGCTTTCAACTCCATCATAAATATTCTGGAACAATTTTAAAAAAAAACGATAAAATCCTATTTCAGGAACATCTGTTAGGTAATGTAAATAGGGGAAAGTCAGGTATCTCAATAGAAAATCAAATAGTGCTTTTTTTGTCGCTGTTTTCGTGCAGATGGGCTGTTTGTGATGTTTTCTATCGTATTTATCATTGGCATTAGTAAACTTTATTCAGCAAAACTGTTTTTATAGCCATCTAAAACATGTTTGCAAATTACCCTTTTCAAAAAAGGTCGGGTTAAACCGTTGGACTGCTATAAAAGGGGAAGATAGGTCAATGATCACACAAACTGTGCAGCCAATGATTAAAATTGAGGTAATTTGTGCGAGAAAATCTGAAGATTTAAGTTAAAATCAGAGAAACCAAGCCCAGAGAGAGTGAAAATGTGCGAATTGATAAAAATTGTTGCAATTTGGAAAACAGTTGTGGAGTTTCGATCATTACCGTTCCAAATGCAAAGAATTCTCACTCTCTATTGCAACCCTCCGGGTAAAACGGGTATTTAATTAGCGATCGCTAACTTTGTATGAAATAGCGATTTAATTAGCGGCGCTAATTTTTGAGTTAGCGATGCCGAACACTGACCTACATATTTTTGTGAATAAAAAAGCATTTGAGAATTTTTCAAATCAAAATGGAACCAACTGATCCGAATCCGCTAGCAAAACAATGTGGTTTTCGGAAATTTTCACCAGGAATGAACCTTTAACAGTTTTTATGGCCTGTTTTAGATTCCGAATACTTTTTGACCAACAGTTGTTCTTGTCAAGGTCTTTTGAAGGCATATGGAGGATCAAACCGATGAAAAATTAAAAATACCTGGAGGAACTTATGTGTCCATTTTACCTGACCTCGAAGTATTCATCTTACAGGACCTAGCAACATTTTTTCCAAAACGTGTGTTGCTCAAACCTGTCGAACGAAATTCACTGGTTTTCCTCTAGGTTGTCAATGAGAAGCCTAATCAACATTCCACCGTTGGAAACGATTGATATTTCCGAAAAATTTGCGATAAACGGACTATTTTCTGAGTAGAGAAAATTACATCAAATTGTGCGTACTCAATTTTTTTTTGTTAACTTTTATGAGACCTTGCTTACTGTAAATCAACAAATGATCCCCATCAGAAATTCGCTGAGCATTTTTCATCATTAAAATGCATAAAATTGACGACACTTCATTGAGAAGGGTACCTTTTTATTTCGTCAATATCTATATAAACAGATTTTTTGAAAATTATAGTATATTAACTACATAACTCTTAATTTCAAAAATACTATATTTGCTTATAAGTTTATTGGTCTTTTTGAAAATTGATTTTCTGCATATCGGCATATTTTCACCGATATGCCGAAAATCAGTTTATTGGTTTTATCGGTTAAAAGTGATGTCCTTTTAAGTAATTAGTAGGCCTTCTAATGTGCTGTCACTGATGTGGTATATGCAACACTAACTGTATCTATCCACTTCATAATCGTTGGCCAGAGCTGAACATGAATTTCGTATGCGATGATAATGTTTCTTAATAAAATTCTACTCTCTTACTTTCACCAGCTTTCATTTCTTCTAACTTTTACCCTTCTTCAAAATTTCATAATCTTGGAATGATCTTACTAAAAAGAACATCACTTTTCATCGATACGGCCGATAAACTAATTAACAGCTTAACTAACGATGAGTAAGTTTTTCATAAAAAAATATATATATCACATACCTTAGAAAAAATAGGATGAATTTTTATTTGTAATTTATTGAAAAATATTCTCTCATGATAAATATGTACTTACTGTCAGAGGAGTGCCTGTGGAATTTAATGTTTTTCACAGAAAAACTGTCAATTATTTTTTCAAAAACAACACACTTTGATTTTTTTATTAAGAATCGTCCTTTTGCAACCTTAGGGGTCACTCAATTGAAAATTGAACTAAAGGCGCGTTCAAGTTATGTTTTAAAAAAAAAAATTAAAGGCCTGTTTATTCGAAACCAGAATTTTGACATGTGCATTCCCATGATCCTGATCGCCTTAAATCATTTCATAAATCATATGCTGGAAACCTAAAGTGCACGGTTGATCTTCTGTAGATCGGGCACTGCAGATAAATATAAAATCCATTATACATTATAACTGTTTCTGTAGCACACAATTTTCAATTGGATTTATTATCTAAAAAAAAATATCCTTCGAACTTTCATGGAATATTTATTGGACGATTACTTGTTGAAATTTCATAACACAAAGCTACATAATTCACAATTCTCTTAGGGCCAAGGAATTTTATCTCATACCTTGCCAGACAAGATCAGACAAATGTTAAAAATTCAGGACTCTAAAATCTTACAAAATGAGTTAAAGTAACATAGGCCCTCAAAAAATTTTGTTCCTTTGTGCAATAATAAGATTAATCACATAGCAAATATAACAGAAATGAACACATTCAAATACAACAGAAACAAGAACTATGGGGACTGTTTGGAAGCAGTTTTTAAATACAAATCATAAAACTGAATCCTGAGTAACACTTTGAACATTTCTATATAGGGAGAAGTGTTCCTAAATGCGCATATTGGGTAATATGCGCATACAGCCAATAGACGATATGGCTGGAGATTCACCATATCTAATCAGTGCAGTTTGAGGGTAATACGCTTTTAACACATGGCATGAAAAAATTAAATTGTTATATGAAGTCAAAAAAATTTAAAAATTCAAACAAGATTTTTGTCAGTTTTGTTATAATATATTGAACTTTAATTATCGTGCGTACAGATTCTGTGAACAAAAATTTCAATGGTTTTTCTTTCTTATTCATCTGAAAATCGGAAATTTAACAAATTGAATCTTTTGGCAAAGTTGTAAATGGTAAGATATTGGAATAAGAGACAGGTTCTGAATGCCCATATCAAGGCGGGTAAAATGCCTATATCAAGAAAAATAGATTAGTCTTATGAATTTTTTACTTTTTATCATTTAAACATAAAACCTACGCTCGAATCACCATCTTAGAGCGAAAAAAGAAGAACTTCATACTGATCCGATAAAAATACGATATGAACAAAATATTACCATGAAATATGGCCTTATGGCATAGCTAACTATCCACTCTGTTGTAGTATGAGCCTACTTGGTTGAATGATTCAACTGAATAAAAGCAATCGAAAGATTCCTTTTAATTCAACCACGGTAAATGAAAAGTTCATATACCAGTATTTCGATAGCAACTTACTACCTTCTTCAGTGAATGTTTTCGATTGAACCGAAATCGAAAACATTCACTGAAGAAGGTAGTAAGTTGCTATCGAAATACTGGTATATGAACTTTTCATTTACCGTGGTTGAATTAAAAGGAATCTTTCGATTGCTTTGATTCAGCTAACTATGTTTCATGCAAAAAAACTAGTGATGTAAAAATTTTCACTAAAACTTCGGCCTTGACGTATGCTTAACATCCGTTTCTAATATTTTCAATTGAATAATATCAAAATATTGCAAGTGTTAATGAAATATAGCTAAAAACATAAATATGCGCATTTAGCCCGCCAGTTTCGGAAACCGGCTATTTTGACTTCTTTTATTATAAAATCATTTTCACAAAAACTGTAAGAGATTTTAACAGAAAAATTGCTCTAACGTATACAAAACAGATGTCCGCTCATGTGTATATAGTTTTAAGACTCCTATCTATTGGAATATGGGAGAAAATGAGTGCTTTCCTTAATATGCGCATATAACCCGCCTCTCCCCTATGTATGTATGTACTTGATTATTGCCTATTCACATATTGACAGTTTGAATGAGCTAGCCAGACAAAGATCTATTTTCATCAGTTAATATAAGTGTTTGTATATTTTGATAAATATAAATCTTCAACCCCTTAAATCCCATTTTTGTTGATGAAAAAATCACTGAAGCTCTTAAACAACCTTTGTTTGTGAAATACTTTATAAAGTGATTTAAAAAAGGATTGGCTTTGATTTTTCCGTTTTTCTAGGGGTTTACCCTACCTCCCACCACCCCTCCCTACCATGGGGATTTATTCTAAGCAAAAAAAAATCCTCAAAAAACTAATTTGAGCCTCAAATTTATTATGTGTTTATGACCTTCTCAACACTAAACTCCACATTCAAAAGGGTTTTGAAAACTACAAAAGGTAAAAAAAATCACTTTTTCTGAGGTGGCAAGATAAGTTAGTTTTGATTATTTTGTTTGCCCTTATTACAAATATGCGATTAGTTTTTTTCTATCAGCTTTTGTTTCCGAAATAAGTTATGAAAGTTTATTGAAATTCATTGAAGAAATTTCTTCGCATTTTTGACAATACAGTTAAGTAATACAAACATTTAGAAAACAATTTTTTTAAATCACTGTTCAACTTTTCCCAAGATCGCAAGTAATTTTGACTTCTGCGAACAGAGTTATAGATTTTTTTTGTTAACTTTTCACCATTCTGAAAATTACGTTAATTTGAAAGAAATTTTAAAATAGTGGACGCAAGAATCAAATCGTTTTGCAGTTCAACAAATTTGTTGAATGAAATGAAATCTTTTTTAAAACTTTCTTCAGTAATGTCAGAAATACTTGTAATGATATCCTTTCTAATCTAGGACGCCAAAATTTACCAAATGCTTCCAAAATGCTGTTCCTTGGAGTTGACCATTAATTTGTACAAAATGGTTTTTAAAAGGAATTTTAAATCGTTTTAAATGAATTTCTTAATGTAAAAAACTTATCTTTTTCCTCTTTGTTTTGTTAAAATTTTTAAACAAACTTTCCAAAATTTAAAATTTCACTATTAAGATTTTTTTTTTTCAATATCAATATTAATCTTCTTGGAAGTCTTTTGATCTAAAACATTGTGTGTACCTTTTGTCCTTTCTAGGATCCAATATTTCAATTGACGGCGGCAAAATATTCAATGTTTGAATTTTTTAGGCTTTACAGCTTGACTTTGAAATTTTATGTACGTTTCACATATTTAAATAATTTAAATAATTTTTTAATCGATCTTAATTTTTCCATTAATCTATTAAAAGTGCAAGAATGATACAAAGTAGCTACTTTAGTGCTAAACTTGAATGCGCAATGATTACTAATTTTGACTTTACGATGTGCCTTAAATATTTTTACCAAAACTTTAAATATCAGTTTTTAACAGTTTCTTATTAATTATTAAAAAATCAAATCTTCAACCTACAATTTTTAAGTTTAGGCTTTCAATGATGAGTTGGACATTTCTAAAATATTTTATGTTATTTTGAACACTAAAAATAAACCGCTTTAGACATTTATTTTTACATTTGGAAGAATCTGGATGGAATTTTATGTCTTTGATCACTGGCACTATTGAAACAAAATTAAATATTTTTTTCATTTTATAATTTTAATTTTATTAAAATCTACGTGCTTGAAACAAATTCTTTTCAGTTCAAAATGAATATTTATTATGTTTCTAATTGGGAGTTCACATTTTAAATCGTGATTAAGTATATTTTTTCATGTTCAAGTTAAAACCACGGAAATTTTTTCAATTAATTAATATTCAAAGACTGCCTGAAATTTCTATTCAAATAAATTTATTATTCAGAATAAAGATTTTTGAATCATTTATTGATGTCTTTCCGGAAAAAGTAATTAAAACATTGGAGCCAAAAATTATGCTCCTTGGAGTTTTCTATTAAATTAATAAAAATAATTAAATGGTAAGCGTTTTTAGTATTGTTATTTAAATGCTGGAATTCAAATCTTCTTTATCTTCACATTTGTTTTAATTATCAAACAAATTTACCGAATTTTATAGTTCCACTAATAAGATTTTTGAAATTTTGATTCTGTTTAATTTTGAATCGTGAATGTAAAATTTATTATGTTCCCAAGTTTGAATGAAGGTCATAAATAGGGAAATTGTTTAAGGAATCAATTTCCTTATGAAATGTGCACATTTGGAATTTTTATTATTTATAACTAGCTGAGTTTGAATTTTGAAACATCATCACCGCTCCCCTCCCCCCACCGGGAAGGGTTCTTCGAACCGGCCTGGTCTGCATATTTAAACAAAAAAATGGAACTTTTTATTTGAATTATTAACCGATATGAAGAGACGATGTGGTTAACCCTTCATTTCATGATTTTTTGTTTTTCCCTAAAAATCATGTTTAACAGTTGGAAATGATGGAAATTCAAATAAAATACATTTTTTTGCTTTTTCCATACATTAATTGTTGCAAATTTGTAACTTTATGAAACGAAGGGTTCAAATGACTGAACTTTCTGCAGAATTCAAAATGATCACAAATGTATTCAAAATTATCATATGAATCTTATTAACTTTTTTCTTAGTTGTAGTTTGAAGTAAAACCAACCAAATACTTTCACTGGCATATACAAACAGTATTTTGAAAATCGACCGTTTATAATCAATCGAACAGGACATAATCTTATGTTAGTCAAAACTCTAAATTCCAGCTAAGAATATCTTCAATCAGATAATTCAATGGATTAAATTGCAATTATGACTCTTAGCTTTATTCCAATCACACGCAGCATTCAAATATGCCTTATTGTTATCAACATTTCGGATTTTAAAATGTAAAATCATTTGAATTTTAATCTCAGCTTGTGCTTTTAAATTTTATTGAGACTACTGCTATCACATTGACTAAAGCCGTCATGAATTGAATGAAAGCAAATTTCCAGCCCGAATATTTGTGATTTTTCAATTGTGTCAATAATCACAAGTGGAAGCTTATTTCAAGCCAATGTCACTTTCGAAAGTAGCTCAATTGATATTTAAGTTAATAAAATGCCATTAATTGTCACTTCATCCACTTTCGAGCACTTCTCAAAGAGCACTAGTTTGCAGTCAGTCCTTGAAATGGGTTTTCTTTTGATGAGACTCCCAGTGACATTTATAAATATCTTTTCATCCATTAACGAAAACACACGCTGGATTATGAATCGAATCGCACCAAGCCACCTTTTGTTTATCTTTCTCCACAAGGTCCGAGCTCACAGATTCACTTAATGTTGCAGTTCGCTAAACTCGATCCTGCTACCTGCTGTTGCAGCTAACATTCACTCACAGATGTCGTTTTCAATTTTCTGCACTTCTTTGATAAGCGAAAAAAAAGTTAACTGAATGCACAAATTGATCTGTTGCAGCAACACGAACAGCTGTTAGGCGATTGATGAAATGTTGAACTCCAGAGCATAACGGGGGGCATCCCGAATGTATGCTAATGTCCACCCAAAACGAGGGGTCTTTCGAAATCGATTTAGCCCGCGGTTTGTCGTCAGGATTGCCTCTCGGAGGTCCCTCGCCGTCGGATCAGGCCTTCTGAAGGCCTTCGAACAAGGGCAGCTTACTTGGTTGTCGCAACAGATCGAAATCAATCGATGGCAAGGCAAGGCGAGTCGGTGACTCCAAGAAATGACGACGACATTGCTCAGCAGAAAAACCAGAACTATGTCAGTGGAACGCCTTAGTTTGAACAATTGCCAATAATGTATGATCGACATTCGATAACTGCAAGGTGTCCTCACCACACTGCACTCTTTCTAGCTGAGGGACAAATATCGCAAAGGGGTGGGTCCTACCCTCGGAGACCAGGGCTAAGCTAAGGAGAGGGCGGGCGGGAAAATCTTGCATAACACTCGCAAACCACACATCGGTGACCATTTCTGTGCACTGCCGTTGATCGATCTGGCTCAATGAATGTGGTCACTTGGTCGTCGTTGTCGTTGGTCAATGGTCTGGGGCCCACGAAAAAAGGGTGGCCACTTGACAAGTGGTTTTGTGCGGAAAAAGCGTGTTGTTTTGCTGCGCGCGGTTTCTTTCCTCCCGTGTTTTAGGAAGAGAACTGATCGACAATCGCTCTCTAACAAGGTTTGGGGATCTGTTCAAACATACCGCGGTCTAACATGCGAAATAATTAGAGCTGGTTGCCGGTTCTCTTTCGCTCTCTGGGGTTTGTAGCAACAAAACAACCCCTTGGAGGTGGGAGCATTTTGGAGAAACAAGAGATCGAAAAAAACTGAAACCTCCTCCCCCAAGAGATGGGCTTTTCTTCAGAGCGACGCCTAGGGTTTTCCTCTGTAGCGCCACTCACTCTCAAGGGCGTTGGCTCAAAGTTTTCTCACTTGGATTTTCTCCAAGAGTGGAAAACAATTATCTCGTGGGAATGTACTAAAATAGTGGCAGGGTGGGTGGTTGATAAATAGCCTGAATTTAGGCAATATATCAAACGAACTTCAAGACCATGTTTAGTACTTGTTGATGAAGTTTAAGATTTATCATTATAAATTTATCAAAGGGGTAGCTTGCAACATAATTTGTTTGGAATGAAAAATCTAATGGAAACTATAGGATAATAAAACCAATGTAAAGTTCAGAAATGGTAACATTTAGCCAACCTGTCATACTATGTTAAGTTCCTAACAGCATCTAAAAAATGTTAAAATTGGTAGGTGGATAGCTCAGTTAGCTAGCTGGTTAGATTTTCAATCAGACGATGAGAGGTTCAACTCCTCACCCCCCTAACAAAAAGTTAGACTTAAGTTAAGTTAAGTTAAGGCTTCGGTCAAAAAACCAGACAGACAATTGTAAACTCCCTTGGAGTATAAAACACAAGAACACAATCGAGCCTCGCCCATTAGGGATGAAAATCCCGTACAAAAAAAAGCCATTAATAACCACGAAGAAAAAATCACAATCATGATAATGAAATCGATAGACAAAATTGTAAACTCCATGAAGTAATCAGAAGACGATACAGCACAGCCAAATGGATTACAAATAATATAGCTACCGATAAAGTAGACTCGAATTCTAAAAATAAATTGATCAACAAACAATATCAGAATACAATACCATTATAATATTGAACACATACAGAGCCAAGTTGGATCTCATTGGTCATAGGCATTAGTCGTGTAATATATGACCACACAAATAAAAATTATAGAAGGTACATATATTGCCCGATTTTTTTAAAACTTACATAAGGCCCTCAGAGCCAAAGGGATATAAGTAACAAAATGTTCGATTTTTAGTAAATAATGCCAAACGATTCTTCATATTTCAAACTATATTTTATGTTTTCATATATTTTTAAATTTAATTACATACTTTTGCATTCGACAGAAAAATACATTTGTTCGAAAAATATATGGAAAATGGCCAAGCACAACACGCTAAAGCGTGTTTTCTCGGAATAAACTTTTATGCACCTATACCCCTTGGCTCCGAGGGCCTCATATGAGAATGAAAAACTGTATAAAAAAAACTTGTTTAAGATATGAGAAACTATGTCAATATTGTTTTGTAATCATTCAGTGAAAACATGATTGCATCAAAAAGCCTGTACCATTCAGAATCGGGTCGCACGCAATTTCCGATACATTATTAATGTACAAAATTGGTAAAATAAATTTTTTTGCAGGATTTTTATTAAATTTTTTGAAGAAAATACAGATTTCTTTTGCCGTTTTTATGGTTTTTTTTACTTTTCGTCGAATACCTCACATCAATTTCGGCACAATGGTAACATCAACAGTATCGACAAAAATAATCCGGTACATGATTCGGAACTCTAATGGGAATCGGCGGACAAAATCAAAAAGCACCTCAATCAATTGGCGATGGAAGCGCTGCCGAATTTGGGTGATGGTTTTGCACTAGTGCAAGTGGGATGCAGATTAAATTTCACCCAACTTTTGACAGATCTTATGGGGTTTTCTTAAGGAGAGAAAGAATAACTTTTAGATTCCATTGCCCATTGCAGCGGCAGAATTGGAACTAGGTACTCAGTATTGCGTTTTTAGAGAAAAATTGGATTAACGCAACGGTAGTTAGACCCAAGGTGTGTATATATAGGAGGTGCTATCGTATATTAAATTCCGATTCAGCCATTTTGGCTATTTAGGCAATGCAACTGCGTAAATCATGTAGTTTTTCTACCAACAAACCACAGAAACGCTGAGCAAATCTTATTCTTGTAAATAAACTCATTTAGAGCCCCGCCAACTCCTCGCCTACTTACTGTAAAAGTCGGGGAACCTCGTGTTTCAATAAACTTTGGTTAGACCCGAAATTTGACAACCGTAATTTGACAGCTCTGCTCTGCTGCACTCTAATTCTCCTTGGCTCAGATTTGAAGGAAAATAATTCAAAATGCGCCAAAACTGGGAAAACTCAAATTTTGATTAGAGCGGTAAAAATCAGAAAAGAATTGTAGGGGTTTTCGAGAATTCTGAGTTGTTTTTGTTCAGGGTGGTTTAGGCTTGTTCATGGATCGACTGAATGAAAAAAAAATCAAAAATTGATGAAATTTCAAAGCGGTTTTGAATGGAATTCCTAATTGCAAAAAGAAAAAGACGATTGAACGGTGTATTTAGAATATGGATGAGCTGATCTGAAAAGACAAGAAAAAAAACACCATAGGTGAAAATGATTTACACTTCAAAATTATGAGAAAATTATACTTACAGTTGTGAATGATGGCTTCCGTAGAGATTGCTGAAAAAAAAGATAAAATTGTTAAATTTTGTATTTCCTTTCGACACCACTAAATTTCTAATAGAAAATGTAATTAAAACTCACCTTGATTATTTCGTCAACTGTTTCCGACCATCGCATCCAAACAATCAAAAATGGTTTTTGAAACTCTCTGAGTTGTTTTCATCTATTGTGTTCGAAAACGTATGCGTCTTCGCTAAGTTCCAGGCTTTGGAAGTCAATAGATGAAAACAACTCAGAATTTTTATGGATTTCAACTCAGTTGTTTTCATCTTCATACATGGTGCGACCGCTGAACCGAAGTTAATCAGTCTCTGAATAATCTAAATTTACCGTGTGATAAAATGCATTTTCGTCTGTGTAGCCGAGCAACACTTAAGCAAATCATCATATGAAATGAACATCGTTTTTCAAGATCCACTTAGTTGTTATTTGAATAAATGAGGCAACTTTTCGGCGAGTTTTGTAAATTGTTAGATATCGATCAGAGTTGGTTCCTTTGAAAGATTCTGTGACTAATTTGAAACATTCTTTGTACTGCATATTATGTTATAATATTGAATGTTTGTGTTAACTCAATTTATTTCAATTTAGGATTTCAAGTATAGTTTCTGATTATGATTTGAATCGCGTCAGCACTAAATTTAACTTCTTTGAAGTCGGACTTTCAACTTCCGAAGACGAAGACAATTTTTCTTTGTACTAGATTGTGATCTACTGTCAGTTCTCAAACGATAAACAATATTTGTTTGATTGAGTCGAATGGCTATTTGCTGCAATGCTGTAGTTGGTTTTATCTGTTTTAACCTAATGTTTGAATATTTAAATTATAATTTTAAAATCTTGAGAATTTTGTTTTTCATAAAATAAATTTTGAATCTTAAAATAAACATGTAAAAATACTATATGTTATCTTTAAGGGTGCACGACAACATGCATATTTCAGTCGTTTTCTGGGATTTTCATCCGCAAGGTTGATTTATCTCTCCAAGATTTCTCAATCGTTATTTTTAAGTTTTCAGTGATCAACTTTTGGAATCAATGGTGAATTGCAACCTGCAATTGCACGTATCTTCAACTAATCATCACACAATATATAAATTTGATCTAGTTCTAAACATATCGAAATTTACAGCAACTTTAAGAAAACTGGAAATATCAATTTAAAAGAAGTTTTTGAGTAAATTACTTTTTAACTCCTTTGATATTATGTATAAAAATACGGAGAAAAACAATTCTAAATTAACTCTGCATTCTTTTTAATCCAAGTTTTCCAAAGTGCTTCAGGTTAACAATGTTCCAATCAAAACGCTTGTTGTATTAAAATTTGAAACCATCATGTACAGTTATTAGTTAATTCATTTTAAAAGGGTTGAAATGCTGCTGAAATATTATGGTTGATTCTGAAACATGATGTTTATCTGAGTAAAAAATTGCATGAAAATGTTCTGAAGGTTTCTTTCAGTTTCAAAGCTCAGTTTCAATGTTAGACGTTTGCGGTTGTGCTTCTTCTTCTTCAGGAAGAGTTGAGAAAATCCATAATATTTAAATCTAAACGAGCTATAAATCCACGGGAGAAAAACCCCGATTTCTTTTACACGGTCGAAAATAACTAGCAGTTTTATGGTTCATTTGCACAACAAATACACTGAGGTCTTTTTCAACGCGGTTTTTTGTTGCAATGTTTTTAAGTGGTTTGGTTCTTCGGAGTTAGCACGGTACGTCGGTACCAAAGTTGGTATTAAATGCCTGGTTCCTTCAGAAATATCTGGAATTGGCAATAAATGACCGGGGACATGAAAATCCTACAACATGTATATTGGGTGTGAAATCCCGGATGGCCCGTTTTCAGGGTTCATCTCTACATTGGCGCACAACTAACCTGATTGCTAGCTAGATGCTAGAAAGGTCAGTTGTACTAGCGATAGCTTATCATCGCTTACAAGTTACTTGGCTTTCGATAACTTTCTTACATCATAAGGGCAGTGGCATATTCTAGGATGCCACATTCTCTCCTTTTTCAATGATTCAGTTTATTTCTTTATGACTATTTAGTTCTATTTTTTTCGTTACCCATAATAATTCTTATTTTTTATAATTATTTATTACTATAACTCATCAGTCGAAGGTCATCTGATGGGCTTCTATCGATGGCCCGGCTACTATCGATTGCCTTGGGCTCAAACCCGGCTACTTGTAATAATCGACGGCCATGGGCTTAACCCGGCTTCAATCGATTGCCATCGGGTGAAACTCGGCTAAAGACTCTTAATATAATCGACGGCCTTGGGTTTAACCCAGCTAACGTTCCATTTCTGTATGATATTTTTATCTCAATTAAAATAACACTTACTATTTGCTCTTTCAGGATATCGAAAACCTCTTTGCCCTTTTTGAGCGAAAGAATCTTCTTTGCCTCAATAAGTTCGATTCTCTAGATATTTAAAATTATACCTGTCGTCCCGACTCACCTACGAATTTTCAAGCTGTTCTCAAGCGAGTAATATTTTTATCTATACCCTTAGGATACCTTCTTAACTCGCCTATGAATTTTCAAGCTGTCCTCTCTAACCACTCCAGTTGAAATTCCAAACTGTCATCTCAACTCTTTCCCATTGATTATATGAAAACCTTTGTTTCATAATGTCTTTTTCAACTCCCTTGAGTTTCCATTCACTCCAAAGTGCCCTCCTTACTCCCTTCGTGGTATTTTATTATTCTACATTTTCCTGACAAATCGTTCTACGATGATTTTTTTTTAATTATTTCTTTCATATTGTCCTCACAACGCGCTTGAGTTTTCATCTTCACCCAGCAGCAATCTCAACTCGCTTCAAAGTTTTGCTTTGATTTCTTATTTATGTCAAGTTGTCCTCGTTTGTATTTATTTTTCTTCAACCTGTATTCTCAACACGCATGAGGTTTAATTTTCAACTTGCTTGAAGTTGTTCTTTTTATCATGCTGTTCTTTCAACCCGCTTTAGTTTTCTATCTCATCAAGCTGTCCTCTTAACTTGCTTTATGGTGTTTTTTGTCGTTGTTTCAAGCTGTTCTTTCAATCCGCTTGATCACCAAGCTGTCCTCTCAACTCGCTTATCGATGATTTTTATCAAGCTGTCCTCTTGATCCGCTTGATTTCCAAGCTGTCCTCTCAATTCGCTTATCGTTGCTTTTTTCATTTATAACAAGCTCTTCTCAGAATTTGCTTGAACCTTTTTCCGGAACCAAGTAGCCTTCCTAACTCGCTCTGGTGGTTCTATTTTAGATAAAGTTACCTATGTTTACGTTTCATTTTCTCTACTTTCTATTTTTCATCCAAAATAGCACTTCACTACATTTAAAATAAAGGACATTTGGCTTTATCACAATTTGAAAAAAATAAAAATTCTTTAGTATTTTTTCAACAATTGAAAATTTTATGTGCGTGTATAACTTTAACAATTTTTGTTTTTTCTCGGTTTATTTTTTTTTTAAATTTGGTAATAAACCCAAACTCGATTGCCAAACACCTGCCAGGATCGCCAAATGGGCAGACTGTTCCGGTTTTAAGGTTGGTGGGACATCATTTCAACGTAGTTAGATAAAATATAAGTTTCAGGTCAGTGGCATGGTTTTCTTCAAAAATGGTTAAAAGTAAGTCAGAGTCCATTTTGCAAATTTAATCCAAAATTTAATACAAGCATATTATAGCATTTTAACGCCCCGGAACGAAGTGTACTAGCGAAAAAAAATCAATTATCGAGAAATGTTGACCTAGAGATGCTCAACCATCAGTATTTCATCAAACAAACACTATTCAATGTTTCTGAAAATGCTAGACAAGTTTTCTTCATTTCGTGAATTTGACGAAAAACACAAGTAAATTTTTTTTTGCCATTTTTTAACTTTTCTCGTAAGGAATTACGGTATCTAAGAGTATTGTTGCTGCCCCTTGAGCCAGCCGTACATTTTCTTTTGTCCGATCGAGGCACGAAAAACACGTGCTTCGATCCATCCAAGTATCATTGTATAGATTAATGCAACGTCAGCCTATCGAATTTGCTTCTTCTAGACAATAATACGGTGAAGTTTTCTCAAATCACGCTCTTGGCTCATTTTCAACACCTTTCATGCTTCCTAATCTATTCTATCCGTCTTTAATTTTCAATATTTTCATTTGGTATTCTTTCTGTTAGAATGTATAGTTCACCAAAATGCTATTATTCATTCAATTAAAGTTTCATATTTGTTCAAATTTATTTGCAGTTTTCATCACAACACTGTAAAAAAAATTTCCACTTTGGCTATTTTTCGGTCTAGGGATTCAATCAAACAACTTAGTTTTTGAAATGCCCGACGTTTCGACCATTTTGGTGGTCTTTTTCAAGGGAATTATCTGTCCGTTGTTATTGTCAATTTAGTTTTTGTCCAACGTTTAGGAGTCCAGTGTTCGCTGCTCTTGGATTCAATCGGTGAATGACAATAGATTCCATAATTTGAAAAGTAGGTTGAAGTAGAAGTGCGACCATAGAATATCGGATGAAAAATGATTATTTTTCACCGATTAAATCCAAAAGCAGCGAACACAGGACTCCTAAACGTTGGACAAAAACTAAATTGACAATAACAACGGACAGATAATTCCCTTGAGAAAGACCACCAAAAATGGTCGAAACATCGGGCATTTCAAAAACTAAGTTGTTTGATTGAATCCCTAGACCGAAAAATAGCCAAAATTACAATAAAACACCAATAACGGTCGAAAACATAAATTTAGAAATTTCCACGTTGAATTGGAAAACCATATCTTGAAAAAAAAAACGGAAATATTTCAAATTCCTGAAATTCAAATATAGATTTAAATAAACAACTACTTACAAGAATTTCAGAATTACTGGCAGCACTGCGTGTAGCAATACATTTTTCATCTGTGAATTGAAATAGAAGAGTTTTCGCCTGGCACTTGAATCAAGGGGCTGAAAGAGAAGCAAATTTCCGAACTGACATTTCAGTACCACACTGATGTTTTGGTACCAAAATGCCATCGAATGTGAACTGACGTTTTGGTACCAAAAAGTATGCCTGTCGCATAATGCCTCGTTTGACGGTATTCAATACTTTTGTGAAAATAGTTGATTAATCCTTGAAAGTACGGGCCATTTTCTTCCGTGAAATTTTTTTACTGCTTACTTTTTACTAATAAGAACAGAGGCTTGTAATCTGTGTAGGTGAAAATTGGTTGAAAGTTGAAATAATAAGCGCTGGTCATAAAACCATCACTTATAGTTACAAAGGAAGTTTTTTGCAGATGAATCTGAGTATTTTTTTTTTCTAGTTCAGAAATGATTTTTTTTTCTCGATGCCGATTTCATCATCCCAGTCATAGGCTGTTGCATTTGGCACTCATAAATGTTGCCCATAGATGGTCATGAGCGGCGCGCACATAAAATTCTACATTGGTTTAGCTAGGGGTTGAAATATGTTGAACCATTAAATAAATCCAACCCCTGCATCATCTAAATTACCCCACGGATGCAATTCACCAGGCAAATGGGGGTTGACACATGACATTGCTGGCGGATCTGCCATTAGCTGGAACTGGAGCCATCAGAGTCGGAGTCGGAGTCTGTCGTTTGGCAGCAGCAATTAACCTTCCCATATCCTCAACGTCAATCGGCGGAGGAATGTTTCGCGGTCGGTTCTGTTCTAAGCATCTTGCGGCTTCCATCGAGGAACAAAAAAAAACTTAAGACGGAAAAAATGGTTCAACACTCATTAAATGTGCGCTCATGTTCGTCCACCCCCTTGTTTCTGATCGGCGGATATTCATCCATAAGACTAGGACATAACATATGATGCGAAGACATTGACTTAGTTTGTTGCACAACTTTCGATGGCACACCGGTATGTCATCTATTTATTGGTAAATCAGAGCTGGTTCAACCGGGTGATTTAGTGCTAGTGGTAATTTGAGCTTTTTTGCTGCGGCCGATTGGTTTTTCCAAATGTGGCTGATATATTTACCCGGAGTTGTTGCGAAATAATTTGCATTTGAATTGAGAATCAATTTTCAATGAAAGACGGGCTCGTTGATCCCACTTGCTATGACAACAGATGAAGGTCAACGGAGATTCGCGCCGCAAAAGCTATTAACCTTTCTTAAAACTGAAGCAGCTTACAAGATGGCTTCAGCTGTATAAGTTCCGTTGACAAAACTAACAATTGAATGGATATGAAATCAGAAATCATCGTAGAAAAAGTAGAAAAAAATGGGAGAAGGAACGTCCAACATTTATTCAACCAGAATGACCAAAACTAAAACAAAAGTAAAAAAATGACAAAAATGACAAAAATGACAAAAATGACAAAAATGACAAAAATGACAAAAATGACAAAAATGACAAAAATGACAAAAATGACAAAAATGACAAAAATGACAAAAATGACAAAAATGACAAAAATGACAAAAATGACAAAAATGACAAAAATGACAAAAATGACAAAAATGACAAAAATGACAAAAATGACAAAAATGACAAAAATGACAAAAATGACAAAAAATGACAAAAAATGACAAAAAATGACAAAAATGACAAAAATGACAAAAATGACAAAAATGACAAAAATGACAAAAATGACAAAAATGACAAAAATGACAAAAATGACAAAAATGACAAAAATGACAAAAATGACAAAAATGACAAAAATGACAATAATGACAATAATGACAAAAATGACAAAAATGACAAAAATGACAAAAATGACAAAAATGACAAAAATGACAAAAATGACAAAAATGACAAAAATGACAAAAATGACAAAAATGACAAAAATGACAAAAATGACAAAAATGACAAAAATGACAAAAATGACAAAAATGACAAAAATGACAAAAATGACAAAAATGACAAAAATGACAAAAATGACAAAAATGACAAAAATGACAAAAATGACAAAAATGACAAAAATGACAAAAATCACAAAAATGACAAAAATCATAAAAATTACAAAAATCACAAAAATGACAAAAATGTCCATTTCGATGAGATTGATTTGATGAGGTTTTATTTTCGTTCAGGGCTTTCAATTCTTCGCTGATGGCATTTTTCCACTATGGCTAGTCATCCCTCGCCTTGAACTGGTCGACAGTTTGTGGAACATCGCTATTATCTGTTGCTATCTTGGCAGTGTAAAATTCTGGCGCCCTTTTATCGTGCGTACTACGTCTAATCGGCGAACTACAAACGGGAATCGGTTGTGACCCAACCTCACCTTTGCCGTCAGTGTGACTGTTGAGATCTTGTGCTCTATCATAATCAGATTCATCAACGTGATGTTCCATCAATTGAATCTTCATCGTCAACCACGATCAGGGACGGGATTATGTCATAGTCATGAGCCAAAAATTGCGACTAGTGACCCATTTTTTTCCTCACATGTCGTAAGTTTTGGATTTTTTCGAAATAAAAGCATGCTATGAATGATTATTTTGGTAAAGAATGATTTTTCCATTATGTCATTGATCATTGAGATCTCCAATATTTCAGTCATGACATGATGGTTAAAACTGGTCATGACATAGATCACCAGTGCAATTTTTGGCTGCTTCGTTTGCCAAGCTAATTTTCAATATGCTGTAGTATGACAAACGCTAACTAGCAATAGCATTAAAAAAATGAAAATAGAGATAAGTGTTTGCTGCGCCTTTTTTAAAGATTCCATTTCGTTCCCAAATTTCATTCATTGCTCACTCTCCTCATATGTGACATTTATTTACCTCACGTGAATATGAACTGTTTTTTCATTCACATGATAGGAATATTTCTGTCATGACATGACCCATGACTGATCATATTTTCTTGGGTATAGTGATCCAAAATCAATTTCGCCGTCCATATGACTGAATGAAAATTTTCAAGCCTGACCACGATGAATTCGGGCTCGTTTTCAACATTCTTGTTACCCAATAGATGTTCATCTTCGTTACCCACAAAGTTCTCAGACGCTTCTGAACTTTTTGCAGGAGTTTCGGGTTCTATTGCTGTCGTTCTTTGGCTGGCTGGTTGCGAAATTGTTGAATGATGAAGATTATTTCGACGATCTAGCAATTCATGCTCATCAAGACTACGCTACGGTGTATCTCTAATGTAAGTGAGGACTTGTTGTGTTACCTGTAGCCATTGTTTGCGTATCCCGCAAAGATTAGTTAGTTTTTTTTGTCTTTGGATCCAATTTCTGCTTCCTCTCTAGGTGCTAGAGCAAACAGCCAGAAATGCGTAGATTGTTCAAGTCAGGCATCTTGTCATACCATATTTCGAATGGCGACTTGTTATCCACAAGAGCTTGTGTAACGTGTGTAAGGTGCGCAGAACACAGCTTCTCCCCATAACGATTTCGGACGATCGCATTCGTTGAGCATTGCTCGTACTTTATCCATCAACGTTCTGTTGATTCTTTCGCTCATGCCATTCTGTTGAAGAGTATACGGTACTATAAGAACCAATCGGACGCATTTTGCCTTGCAAAATTCTTGAAAATCTTGTCCAACGTACTCACGGACATTATCGCATCTAAGTTTAGCCAACTTTTGATTAAAATGAGCCGTTGCCATCGCTTCAAACTCCTTAAATTTCTCAAAACCTCGCTTTCGCGTTTCATAAGGTAGATTGCTGTGAAATGTGAGTAGTCATCCGTTAATGTCACGAAATATCGATGACAACCACAGCCTTCGCAAACTTCGTTTTTGTTGGAAGTTTCGATGCAAAAATCTACTCCTTCTACCATTTTCTGTGTCATAAGTGCGGTTACGCCAGCATTACTTAAATGGCCTAGTCTTCTGTGCCATGTATCAAAACCTAACCGGTTCTTTCCAAGCAAAGCCTTGGAGTTTTCAATATCCGAAACCAATTCCAGGGAATACAAACCATCAACTACTGTCCCTTGAGAAATGACCTCCCCCATTTTTGTAATTGCAACCTTACCATCCTTTAGTGGCAGCATTTCTAACCGAAAGAATACTTGTTTCAAGTTCAGGAATAATAAGAACATTATTCAATTCAATATTCTTTATTTTATCATTAACTATGGTTTTAAGCGGTATAGTGCCTTTCTTATAAACCATCATTGACTCACCAGCTTTTGCTGTGGACAGCTCGATCGGTTTGGCCAACTTCAAGATGTCCTCCACTAATCTCTCGCCACAGACCATGTGACGAGTCGCTCCGGAGTCCTCCACGAAGCGAACACGGCTCTCGACTTTCGTAGTGGTCTTGGTGACAACCTTTGACTGACCGATGGCCTATTTCCGGGTTCCGTCAACCTGCGGAGGAGCCAACTTCAGAATTTCGCTAGCCTGCGGAGGTGTGAGCTTTGAAGTTGTGCTCGAATGCGGGGCTGCCACGCCTGCAACCGTAGTTCCCAGCTGCTTGCGACCTGCACTAGTTGCCTCGCCAGGAATGGTGACAACGCGCCGCACCGTTCTAGCTGTACTTAGGGGACCAAAAGTGCTAACCGCCCGGACGCACGCCTCTTCTGTCTGCTTGTGCTTCACGCGGGCCAATATTGCGTGAGCGCTGCCTCTGTCACGCCTGGAGTCGTTCCTCTTGGCTGCTTCAGCTTGGGACAGCGCGACTTGAAGTGACCCTTTTCGCCGCACCCGAAGCACCGACTGTCTCGATGTTGGTTTGAGGAAGTGCTGGTGTTTTGGAATAGCTCTGAATCAAGGAACAACCGCTTGATGTCGACGATTGAGCATGAGTTGAGCTCCTCTGTCGGCAGAACAGCCAGCGCACCCTGGATGTGGCTGTAGCCTGGCGGTATTGCTAGCAGCAACGAGTGGATCTTCTCGCCTCTGCTCAGTTTTGCTCCCATCCGGTCCATCTCCCGTATGATTAGGTCGCATTTAGAAAAGAGTGACGACAGCGAGTCGAACCTCTTCATAGGGAGATTGTTCAATCGCCCTCGCATTGCGATGATCGCACTCGTACCCTTCACCAGGTAGGATTTGCAGAGAATGTCCAAGACGTCTTTGACAAAATTATCCTCAACAATTTTGTTCAGGACATCGTTGTTGATGGCCATCACTAGCTCGTCCATCGCAGCTACCTCCTGTTTTATCCGCCTCTGGAACCTAACAGCTCTGGCGGATTCCTCCTCTATATCCTTCTACGGCAGCGAGCCCACCTCCCCCGTCGGAATCCAGACCAGGGTGTGAAAGAGCTTCAGCCTGGCCAGACGTCTCTCGAGGCGCATCTTTCAGGCTCCAAAGATCTCCGCTCTACCTTCGAACAGCAGTTCCTTCGAGAAACCCGGCCTGAGGAAGCTGCTGGCCTCCGAAAGTTGGTTGACCACCAACAGCCGGTTGACCATCAGACCACCGCCTACTGCGATGCACCCTTCGAACTTCGGGTTCGACATCGCTATCCAAAACTATCCGTAGAAATAACAAACAAAATCCAAACAGTCAAAGCCACTTAACTAACCACTGGGCCCATAACCTGTTGTGATATCGAAATCAAATTAAATACTGTTATGTATCGGAAACTGATAACATAATCATCTTTATTCTCATCAAGTCTTACAAAAAGGTCAGGTTACAATAGTGATTGATATGTCGGATGATCCATCCGTTATATTTGCTACACTTCACTATTGATTTCCAATCTGTTCACCTGGCAACAATTCCAGTGAACACTACCAATTCACACTTCGTCGATTCTAGAACAAAAGCGACTTGACGTTCTCTCTCACGTGCAACTCTCTGTTAATGTTTACATTTGCCACGCGGTTCGTCAGTCTACAATAATCGCCGCGAGATAAAGTTCGGTCGTCGCGAGTGAGCTTCAACTTCAAGATAAAATAAACACGAGAAAGTCGTTCTATCTTCAAAGCCAGAGGTTAACGGGCTTAGGGGGTGGTAGGATCATTTTGAAAATAATAACTTTTTTTCTTATGAAATACGAAGTTACGATCTTCGACAAAATTGTTCAGTGGAAAATTTGCTTTCAAGAATGTATAAATTTATAAAAAATGTTGTTGTCTTTTTCAGTACAAAATATAAAATTTTTCAATACAAACCTAAAAGTTCAAATTTACAAATGTAAAAGATGTTTAAAAGCCATCAGCGCTGCCGCGTAGTCTTTGTCAAATCGTGAAGCGCTGCAGTCTTACTGATCCAGCAGTGAGTTCAAAAATAGGATATATTCGATTTTGTGAACCAACATATTTCAACAGTTTTTATACAGAGAATTAAACCATTGGTATTTAGCTAAAGCTTGCCAGGGTTGCCCGGATTTATCCGGGTTTGCCCGGATATTTGATGCAAAATTTCGAGAAAGTCCGGTCCGGCCCGGTTGCCCGGATATCTTGAAAAAAGTCCGGATATTGCCCGGATTTTTTCACAATTTTCACAAAGAAACCAAAAAAAAAAATCAAAGTTTTTGAGTAAGTTTGAGCAAAATCGATTAACGGTATTGAAATTTTCAACGGTTGTTTCAAATAATTCCGCTGATTTACTTTTATAAACCTTTAAATATTTAAGTGTTCCAAAAACTTTTTGGAAGTCTGCAATTACATTAATAAAATATTAATTTCATTTTTTTGCATTTTTTCTTTGCTTTTATATATAATAACACCTAAGTTTTGCCCGGTTTTTGCCTGGTTTTTGCCTGGTTTTTGGATTTGAAAAATTGAAATCCATGCCCGGATTTTGCCAGGATTTTTTGGAAAAATGCCCAGAATTGCTAGGCCCGGATGGGAGTGGAAAAAATTCTGGCAACCTTACTTTAGCTACAATAGAAACTAGACAAAAAAACGCATCTGACAATTAGTGAGCAGAAATTTGCAAAACAAAACTAACAAAATGACAATGTTACTAAATTCACAATAAAATAACAGTTTTCCACTGAAGAAGGCTACAACAAATAGCCGAAACGTCTGGACAGTAGTAAATAAAGTCTGCTTCATTTAATATTGGAACACAAACAATTGCGTGTAGTTCAGTCATTTATTAACGAATTCATAATTTGTTTTTCATACAAATGTAGCATTTTCTTTACTCTTTCATAAAAAAAAATTAAATAAATTATTCATTGCTGTTTCGAAGAAATTCTCGTACTTTTCCCGTAATACGGCACATTAGGCGGCGCACACCCTTTTCTGTCCACAACTACATATCCCCTGCCAAATCATGTACTTGCGGGCAAATTTATCCGCAAACGCGAACTTAAATTTTGCAGGTACATCCCGCCGAGCCGTCGCCAAATAAAATTTTTGACCTGGGATTTTCCCAAAGTCCGCCTTCACGTAGGTCTCATCGTCCATCAGAATACATCCGTCGAACTTGGTCAGCACTTGGTCGTACAGCTTTCGAGCACGGATTCTGGCCACATTGTTCTGCTTCAGCATCCGATTTGGCTGTTTGCTGGCTCCGAATGACCTTATTCCTTCCCGGAGACGAATTCGTCGCACCGTACTGTGAGCGGCCTGGAACTTATTGGCCAAATCGCGGTCTGAAAGATTGGGATTCCTCTTGACGGCCTTGATGACTTTCCCACGCAGTTTCCGGTCGACAGTTCCACTCCGACGCTTCGAATGCGGGTTCCGAGCCGTCGTCAATGTTTCCTTGTACTGCTTGATAACACGCCATACGGTATTTCTGGGCATTTTAAGCTGTTTAGCTAGCTTCGATGCCGACAACAATGGATTTTCAAGAAAACTGGGCACAATTTGATCTCTCCGTTCGGCTTCCATGGCGGTTGTTTACAAAATGCTATCGTTTGGTGTTATGACATAAATACATGGTGAAAGGTAATGAATTTCCGACACGTGGGTGAAAAAAGTTTCCAAATCCGTTTACTAGGAGCGCCACAATGAGCAAAAGAATTTGTTCCAATATTAAATGAAGCAGACTTTAATAATCGTTTTGATTACAAAAATTGACTGAAAAGCCTTTAATCTATCAATGTTGCTTGAAACTTTTGCAAAAAAATATGGATTAGTTCTGAACCAAAACAAACCTTTGAAGACCCCAAGGTTTGAGAAATTCATAAATGACCCCAAATTGACTCAGGCCAAAGCTACAATTGATAAATTAATTGTCGGCTTTTAGATCTTCTGAACTAACACTTCTTATATATGCTTCATTAACCGTTTCAAGCTATACTACAATAAAAAGTCAAAAGATTTGGTTTCACAACGATCGCAATAATTTTTTTTTCAATATTTAAAAAAAACGGGGGGGGGGAGGGTCATTGAGTTCAAAAATTGAGAAAAATTGTACGATGTAGGAAAACAGTTTTAAAACCGCTGCCTGTTCTAAGCAGATCAAGAGCATTCATAAGCAAACCACTATAAAACCGATGTATGTAAGTGCATGAGCGCAATTTACCTTATATGAAAGCTGCGTGTAACGAGTGCATGTTATAGTTCCAATATCTAGGATCTAAAACACCAAATGCGTTTGGTAGAAGCTACCTGAAAAGGCTAATAACTCACCATTTACCCCTAAGCTTCGATTTGCCAGATTTACTACCATTACGATTACGTTTGGCACGTGCTTATTTCAGACGGCCACACTAGGGCTTTCAATCTTCTGCGAATGATACAGTAGGTTTCTGGGTTGGAAAAATGGGCCGAGACTAGCATCTCGGGCTTGTGCTTTCGTTTTATTGCTGGTAAATTCTTTTTTGTTAACGTTCAAGATCGTTTAAGATACATCGAAACCTGGCACTGGGCTGAGTTGGGCTGCGGTTAAGCTGGTGTAATTGGTGGTCGGAATGTTCATTCTAGTGGACCGTTTATGCAATACCTTTACAATATAGGCTAGTAATTCGTGCTGGGCGCTACATACCCGTTGACCATCTGGGGCCACGTTATAGTCACCATTCTTTCCATTTCTCTATGATTTAAGAGGAAAAATTGCACGGATATCGAAAATAACAATTTTCCATCCCTTTCAACGATATGTTTAAGCTGAAATAAATTGAACTCCAAAGAAATCTCTGAATCTATCTAACCTCTGAAAAAAAGAAAGATCAAGAGTGTAAGTATTAAAAATATTTTTTTTTATGACAAGACTAAATTTTTCCAATCTTATAGATGTAGGTTCAACTGTATCAAGCAAGAATGAGTAAGAGCTAGCAATTTTAGCATCGTCAGGCTCTTTGAATCGATCTGAGCCCGTCCGCCTGTCGGGGAATGAATGGGTGCCTTGTTTAAATTTGGCTCTTTCATGTCTCTCATGATATGACAGATGAATTACCTCACTCGAACAGCAGCAGGACGATGCGGTCTCTCGGCGGTCTTTGTCAAGTTGACAGGTGATGAATTGATTAATATTATCGTTTATGGTAGCAACGGTCAGTATCCTACTGGGTGTGTATTTTAGATCAACGACAAGCCATTACTTCAATTGGCTCAGAAACATTCTTGTAAATTTGTACCTTTTGTTAAACCACCCAATTTATCACTCACAACCCCTAAAATTGCGCATTGCAATACTTGTATGAGGCAACACAAAGTTTTGTTGATTCTTGCCAACAGGGAGGCAATCAGATAGAGATAATTTTAAACCGTTGGCATTGACACTAAGTTGCTACCAGCTATAATGGCTTAATTGATCGATTCCAAGCAACCACAAGACAGAGGCAGAGGTTGGCTAGAAGGAATTAAGCAATCAAACACTTGACAAGTGGTTCGTGTGATGTGGAAATACAGAAATGATCGTTAATAATGACTACCTACTTGCGATAGGCATTGGCGACATGGCCCCGGCCGGCGCTGTTTATCGACAGCAGCATTCCTGGTTTGCTTGCACTAAGTCGTGGGTTGACAGTTTTCCTGACAGGTTTTCACTGCTGGGCGAATTGAAACCGTGATCAGATAAATTTAATGATTTTTATTATTATCTCGATTGTAATAAGCTGATTTGGATGAAAAAGGCAAGTGAGATCAATTACTTAATCTTTAGAAATTTCAGAAAATAAAAAACTCTCTTTTTGCATGAATTAGGGAATAAAAATGTGTAAAGAGCATTTTTGTTAATGGATATAACTTTATTTACATCTCATAGGAAAAATTTTCCAAAATAACACAAGTTTTTTTTTTATAGTGTTAATTACTCAAACCAAATAAAACCAAATAAAAAATTAGTTCTAATACTTTTTTTTCTGTTTCGAATGTTTTCGAACAGCTTGAAAGGTTTTCGAGATCCAAATTTAGCTTAAAATAAAAAAAAAACAACTTCGAAACATCTAAGAGTCAAGAACTTTTCCGACACTTAAACGAACCGGGCATTTCCTGGATTTAAAAATCCTCAATTCAAAATCCGGGCAGTATCTTGCTTTAGACATTTTCGAGGAACAACAAACTGACCGTTCTCGAAAAAAGTTTTTATTTCAAATAACTTATTATAATCTTCAAAGTTAATCATAATTCAATTATTTCAGAAACTTATTCAATTGAACTGTTAACATCTCCAATAGCACTGTATTTTTTAGTTCCAGTATATCAAATTTCATATACTGGAGTACGACATAGAAATATCTTTTCTTCATTTCTGATTGGAAAAATAAGAATTTTTTTTCTCAATTAAACATATTTATTTGTTTTTATAAACGTAGATTTTTTAAAATCTCGTATAATTTAAACTGTGTACGACCAATTGTTGACATAAGTAGGTACATAAAGCTCCATTTGGCCATTGATTAAAAAAAAAGTCAAATTGAAAAAAAAAGAAAACTTGAGACATGAGACCAAAGCCTTGAGACATGAGATATGAGACATGAGACATGAGACATGAGACATGAGACATGAGACATGAGACATGAGACATGAGACATGAGACATGAGACATGAGACATGAGACATGAGACATGAGACATGAGACATGAGACATGAGACATGAGACATGAGACATGAGACATGAGACATGAGACATGAGACATGAGACATGAGACATGAGACATGAGACATGAGACATGAGACATGAGACATGAGACATGAGACATGAGACATGAGACATGAGACATGAGACATGAGACATGAGACATGAGACATGAGACATGAGACATGAGACATGAGACATGAGACATGAGACATGAGACATAAGACATAAGACATGAGACAAGAGACATGAGACATGAGACATGAGACATGAGACATGAGACATGATACATGAGACATGAGACATGAGACATGAGACATGAGACATGAGACATGAGACATGAGACATGAGACAGGAGACATGAGACATGAGACATGAGACATGAGACATGAGACATGAGACAGGAGACATGAGACATGAGACATGAGACATGAGACATGAGACATGAGACATGAGACATGAGACATGAGACATGAGACATGAGACATGAGACATGAGACATGAGACATGAGACATGAGACATGAGACATGAGACATGAGACATGAGACATGAGACATGAGACATGAGACATGAGACATGAGACATGAGACATGAGACATGAGACATGAGACATGAGACATGAGACATGAGACATGAGACATGAGACATGAGACATGAGACATGAGACATGAGACATGAGACATGAGACATGAGATCTTAGACCTGAGACCTGAGACGTTATCGATCAATCGAGCAGACATAGAATGATCGAGGCTGAGGGCCTTTTTTGGTCACTGTTGTAAAATGTTATGGAGCTGATACACAGTACCGTTCATAATTATTTTAAAAAAGCTACATGCTCACTGTCACATCAACCTTTAAACGCGATATTTTCTTATTTCATGCTTAATTATTCATATTTCCTATCAAATCCTGTCGTTTATCTGACGAAATATAGCGTTTTTCAAATATGTGGTTTGGTATTTGTTTGAAAATCTACCTTTTCGAACTTGTTTTATTCAAAAAATATCTTATCAAAAAAGTCTTTTGCAAAAATTCTTCATAGTAGTTCTCGCGAAGTTATGCTTAAATGTTTTAGATTTCAAAACTTTTCGTAGCAAAAGATACGCAATAACAGTTTAAGAAACTTGAAACAAATATTCCGCTTTCTATAAAAATGGTCATTCGTTTAAATTTTGATAAAAAGAACATTTGTTGCTTACTTTGAATCATAAATCATTCATTTATTCCGTTTCCTTACTTATTATTTTGAAGATTATGCAATTGGTTTATTGTTGGGCGAAAAAGTGATATGTTTAACCGTAAAACGTCCAGCTTTTAATAAGGAGTTTCGAAATATCTGAGATAAATAGCAACTGTCAAATGATTTCGAAAATTAATTAAGTATTCACGCAATAATCAACTTTCTCGAAGACTGCAATTAGTTTTGACTTTGAATTTAAAAAAATTTCATTGATTTTTTCCTTCTGTTGAAACGAAATTTTGATGAAATATCTAACCAAAATGAATTAAATGTAGTTTTCAAGGTATAAGTTGAACCGCTATGCAGTCTTCAACAAAGATGTTAACAATAATGAAAAGATATTGATGATTGAATTATCATAAAAATGTTGTTTTTTAAGCGCCTTATCAGTAAAACTGGATGCGATCGACCAAATCTGACATAAAATTCGAGTTCATGACGCCAATATCTTCTTAAACCAGTTTTAAAACATTGATAGAAGATCTGAATCCAACAGAGTTTGAAGTTATTGAGTTCAAGGTTGGAATGACGACGAGCAAGTACTGAATTTCTATAAAGTTTTGAACTAATCTGTCCAATTTTTTGTAAAAACCAAAAAATCAGGCAAATACAGGCTAATTTCCAAAAATCAGGCAAAAACGCGGCTTATCAGGTTATCAGGACAGACCTTCAAAAATCGAGCAAATTCTGAAAAATCAGTCACATTGGCATCTCTACTTGCAGACACGTTCGACGTTCTGTTCGCTGGGGAGAATAAAGAGACTATAGTAAACAAAGAGGTGCCGTCTGATCATTTTCAAAATAATGTAACGGATTTTTTCCAAAATTTTTAATAATTTAATACAAAACAGAAGACCGTCAGCGAGAAAAATGCACAATATATTACTCTTACAGAATCATAATAAAAACAAGATAGATTGAAGTGATTTGATCCCCTTTAAAGGATAAAAGAGATCCATAAACTAAATACCACATCTTGAAGTATAATCCAAGTACTATAAACTAAGCCAGAAATTACTTGTCTCCACGCGCCCGTTTTTGAGTACGGTCGGCATAAATTTGTTGAATTCTTAGATTTTAACGAGAAAATAGAGATTGACTGTTAATAATTCTGTCATATCTTCTCAAAGAATGAACTATCTGTTTTGATGTCTTCAAATGAAAGTTGCAACAACAAACGAGCTATTGAATGGTATTTTTTAGAGAATTTTTGATGATACCGTTTGTAGACTTAAACAATTTATAAAGCGTTTTTACGGTTTTAACTGGAAATGCTTTTTGTTAATTTTTTTTTAAATATTAAATTTGAAAAGGTGATAAATTTTCAATGCGTTTTGATGTGCTATTTGATGATTTCAGTTGAAAACTGATACAGTTATGTGAGTTTTAAGCATGTTTTTATTTCAACGATGACAATAAAACTCTATTTTCTCGTTAAAATCTAAGAATTCAACAAATTTATGCCGACCGTTCTCAAAAACGGGCGGGTGGAGACAAGTAGTTTCTGGGTAAGTTTCTAGTACTTGAATTATACTTCAAGATGTGGTATTTAGTTTATGGATCTACTTGCCCCATTTTACCCTAGAAATTCTTAAAATTAAGGAAAAATAAAACTTGAAATTGCGATAACTTCGGAAGACAAGGTCGTAGACACATAAGATCTAGTGCAAAATGTGCGTATTGAGTATCGCAATAAATGTTGTGAATATCACATTTATGTAAGTTCAAAATTTACAATAGTTAAGTACTAAAAACAAATTTTAAGTATGTTTTAAACTAAAAGCTTAATAACTCTACACTGAATAGAGATAGAGCTCTTGTTATTTCAGCAAAGTTTCATATTTTGATGATATCTACAACTATGTAGAACAAATTTGGTCTCTATCTCTTCAAACAAAAAAGTTAGTGTTTTTATTTTTATCGTAGTAGGCTGTGACTAATTTTTGATACTTTCACGTTATGGGAAACAATCTTACTAGTAAATGTTCTGAAGACATCTAATAGCTAAAATGAAAGACAAAAGCACCAGGAAAAAAGTTCCATTTCAGACCCTTTTGGACCACTGTGACACGGTTGCACTTTACTTAATAAACTCAGTTTCATATAAAAAAAAAACACCATAGGAATCAAGTGTACTCACTCCCTTCCACATCGAGTCTAAGACATGTATCCAGTTTAAAAAAAAATTACTGGTAAGAATTTAACTTTTGCAACAGATGATTTGAGCACTCTTAACACTGTAGTGGGTTTCAGCATCAACCTTGTTCAGAATTTTACATTAACAGCCAATAAAATGATGCAGAATGTTTTGGGAACGTTTATTATAGCATTAAACATGCTTATTAAAATAACATGTCTCAAGTCCTCGAACGATTCTCTTACTGACCACATTACCACCTTGTCGATACGACCAATGAAATGAATCCTACGCCACGATGAACTTTGAATTATGAACAAATCATCTTTGGCTGTACGCGAAGTGCACTAAACAGATCGTTGCAACAGCTTTCCAGACACCGTCCTTTCAATTTCGTTCTCTGCTCTAAGTTCCTTCGCAATCCACTTTGGACATCTTTTTTCAACATCATTTGATTACCCATGGCACATGGGTTTATCCATATGTATCTATGTGTACCAGGAGAAAAACCGCGCTCGAAAATTTACGATCTGAGGACATTGTCAATGGCCACCGAGAACTAGTTTTCACTCCCTGCAGTGACTTGATGGTGCAACTAGAGGCTGGAATTTTGTTGATAGATCTACGAAAAAAGTACCCAGCTTCAGCATATACCTAGTTTATGAAATGAGGTGTTTTGACGCATAAAAGGTTGTCGACTAAAAAATATTTTAAATTTTTGTTTCAATGTATCTACATTTGACGAAAATTGCACGATTTGCCCTTAACAGATTTTTTTTCCAATAGAAAGCCAGTTCTATAATATTTACAATCTCATTAGAGTAACTCCATTAGGTTAAACAGTCATAGAAGTCATACAAAGCAATGCAATGTGCTCAAGTGATCTCATTAATTTTCTAAGCATTATCCCCAAGAGCAATAACGCAACAGTCCAAATCCGTCTCTTGTGGTGAATGTCGCGTTCCACGTTATTGTCTCTAGGATAAAGATCGCAGTCTATTTAAAGTCATTGAGCGGTGGGTGCATTTGAATAAAGCCATCAAATATTCTACTACACGAGACCCGGTTGTTTGCACATGGTCAGATCAATTCGAATCTCCAGAGCATCGATTCGCTTGTAGATCCGTAATGGACTTGCATCAAGAGCCCTGTGGGATTCGATGCTAAACCTCGATACGGAGGATCTATAAATCTCGGAGCAGGCCAATGAATACTTTCACTTTTGATGAAGCGGACAATCGCGTAATCGTTTGAGAACGAAATCAAATGAAGGTACTGCATAAATTCTGCACCCTATACACCCCCTCTAATTACCATTAGAGACACTGCTCGTTGTAATACGTAACAAAACCGGGTTACGCGGGGCAGCTGTTTTGGCCTTCGCATACACCTGACCAATAAAAAGAAGAAAAAATAACTAGATCTCTAGATGATCACTTACTGCCGTTGTAAGACAGAAAATCCTGCTTTTCTGCCTCATAGGATGCTGTAAGCAGATCACAACAATCTAAGTAGAATGTGGATCCGCGTTTGGCGGTGATCGATAATTTTAATGAATGCCTTCCTCAATTCCACGCGATCTCAGTAAGTATCCACCAATCAATGACGAGCGACCTTCGCCTGCGCTACAGATCCGGACATGACACGATTGTGAACCAGATAAAGGCGCCATTAAACAAGGTCGCCCAACTGGTATGGAGATATGGAGGTAACCTGTATTACAACAACTGAGAAAAATGGTAGCACGATTTCCGATAGAGAGTTTTATTGGTTCGCAATAAAATGGATCACGATTGGCCTTGGCCGGCGAAATCGGAAGCCAGTGCATCAAATTACATGCCAATAAAAACGGGTTAGTTGTAAAGTTTGCTTTACATAAGATGTTTCGGTAAAATCATATAACAATAAATTTTTAAGATTCAACTGAATGAATCATTGGATTATTCCTTGGCGGTGTAAACGTCGGTGAAAAAAGATACCCATTAAACCGCTGCAAGCTTTGTTTGAAAATTTAAAATTCTTAAATTTTCACACCTCCCATAACTTTTTACTGTTCATTTTTGCTGTCAGAAACAAAAATTAAAATTTTTGAAACGATCCATCCAGTCCTGAATTAGCGAGTTTTAATTTTTTTATGGAAATTTTTATGGGATAGCAAAATTTTTTTATGTATAGAATATAATTTTTGATCTAAATTGTTCCTTGATTCTTGCAGTACAATTCATGTGGACAAAGATCAAACCTAACTTGTACCCCAGGAAGAAAAATCGATGATAAACAATTTGTTTTCAAAATTTAATTTTTAATTTTATCCTTTTTGACTACTCATATGAAAGTTGTGTAACTGTAGGATGAGAATAAAAATTTCAAAAAACTGTTTTGCATAGCTAGAGAACCTTTTCAAAAACACTTCATGAAATTATTAAAAGCACTAGCATGTACAATGTACAGTCTGCCATTTTTAAATACCGTAATCCGGAATCCGGGGTAATATTGATCACTTTTTTCAATATTGTTCGATTTTTTTTTTCTGGAAAAGGGAATGTGGCATATTTCGTATTCTATAAAATCAGTACTGGACTCCTATGATCGTAAAATATGGTTACAGAAATTGATTAGACTTCTTTAAATTTGATATAAAAATCGATTTAGTCTCTGTTTAGAGACTATTAAAATATTACTTAATGCGTTTAGGAGGGGAGGGAGTATTGATGTTTGTTACGGTTTGTGAATTTTTGATAGAAAATCTGATAAAAAAAAATTTAACTAAGGGGGGGGGGTGGAGGGGGGGGGGGTCGAAAATAACCGAAAATTGCGTTACGTAATATTTGAACGGCCCCTTAGAATTTGATGCTTAGGGGAAACATTGATCAGTTTCTATTTTGACGGTTTTACCGAGTTTCTTGATAATAAAGGATACAAAACACCTTCATAATATTTACAAGTGCTAGTTTATCAATTTTACCTTGCTTTTTAACGTTTTCTTTAGAATCATTTATAATTGAAAAAAGAACTTTTATGCTATATACATTTTGGGGCAAAAACTAAAATAATTGCTAAATAGTTTGAGCTACAAAATAAAAATGAAATTTTACCTTCATACATTTCTCTAGGCCCTTCCACTATTTTCATTTTAATTTTTTCTTCAAAGTTTATCGTTTGGTAGCGTTCCTATCCATTTGTCCAATACGGGCTTACTCTTGGAAAATATCCTGATTTTTTAAATATAAAAAATTTATCACTTAATGAGTATAAAAAAAGCACTAGGTATGACTGTACATAAACAAAGAAAAAAAGTAGCTCTTCCACATTCAACAACCCGTTTGCTTCTAAACGCATTATGGTTTCATCAGGAGAGATGTTTGTTTGCGAGCCTTGGAAAAAATAGATATTTTAAGATTTTGAAATTACGTTTTTACCAACAGAAAAATTTTTAAATACTTACCAATTTTTGCCTACTTGATACTCAATTGATAGGGTTTCAAACGTAAAAAACAGCTTTCAAAAATTTAAACTAAAAACTGAGTTATTGATGATAGTGTGCAAAAATTTATCGTTGGTCAAATTTACCACTGTGGTCAAAGTTATCTCGTTTTTAATGGATTCAGTTTTTTTTTATTTTAAAATGGTTATAAATTTTTTCATGAAATGCTCAACTGCAAAAATGGAGCTTAAGAATAGTCAAAACCAAAAATCAAATTCAAACTTCCTTTCAAGCTTATTTGAATTTTCTGGATGAATAAATACGCTAAAAACTCTTCTTCCATAATAATTTCCAAACAAAATTGAAACGCGTTGCTCTAACTCAGGAACCAGCCAAATCATCTTAAATTTTACACTGGTGCTTGATGACCAAAAAGACATCGAAAAATCAAATATTAGCAAAAAGTCATTTTTGTAGTGGTGCGAAGGACCCACCCGTTCATGATGGGAGGGGGGGGGGGGGTTAAATTCAAAATTAGCTTAAAATAATAACAATACCAAAAATACACATGGAAATGGATTACTCACATCATTTTCTTTCTCATAGTTATCACAAAAAATCAAAAAATTTAAAACTTTACTTTTAAAATAAATCAAAACTTCCAAAACAAACCACAATGAAAGCTTCAAATCAATGAGATTTTCAATAAATTATTGATAAATTTTTCAAAATGATGTTTCTTATTACGAACTACAAATTCGCTTCAAAATAATTTCTAAGCAGTCGAGCTTTTGAATTTTAAATAAATATTTTGAATACATAGATTCAAAAAAAAAAAATTCTTGAATAAATTTCACAAAAGGTTAAAATTTACCACGATTAATTGTTAGGAAAATGATAACAATTGTGATTAATGAATTCATCTTAGTTAACTTTTTTTCCTTCATTTTCAAATTGATTTTTTTTGAAAAACTCCGCTGTAGTATTTTGAATTTGATAATAATTAATCGCGATTTTAAATGTGAATTTTTTATTAGAAAAAAATTGTTTATGTTTTAAGAACATCAAAAATGCAGAATTACTTTTTAGAAATATTTCTTAAAATTTAAATAGTTTAACTTTAAAATACAGTAAATTTATTAAAATTGAAAAAAAACTTTACCATAAAATTCGGTAAATTCATTCGAAAACAAAATTTGAAGATTGAAAAGTTAAGTTTTTTTCTATTTATAAAGGATTTTCTTTTTCAAAAAACACTTCTCACCATTATAAAAACTTATTCAAAGAATTTAATTGATAACTCAAGGGAGAAGCGTTTTGATGCTTATGTTTGAATGATTGGTTATGTAGATTTTTGCATTCTGAACTCGAATCTTTTGTCAAATTTCGACTATCTCGTTTAGTTTTGGTTATGTGGATTTTTAAAATCTATCAGTATTAAGTGAAATCAACCATTGATGACTGATTGATAATCAAACCTACATTTAAAAAAAATCTGTTTCTGACTTTGTTTATTATACTTCATTTAATCAAGGAATCTCGCGTGAGCTTTCATTACGTCGTATGAAACAAAATGTAAACAAACAGTTTTATTAGAAAAAAAAAACAAAAACTGACATTAACTAGTCGCAACATCTTTTCATATTTGTAGCCTGGACAGTATATACTATATGTCAGATACAAATTTGAAAGTTGTTTTGATAACTTTTGCAGCAAAATTGGCTGGATATCCAAATACGACAAACGCATCATTTCTCATCATAACTGACAACCTGTGCAGGATATGAGAAGGCAATGCAAATGTTGCCATGCTTAAAAATGTCCAAACTTGATTCCAACTACCGTAAGATGAAATGATGGGAATAGAAATAGACCAAGAAAAATGATTATGATCACATGGGAGAACTATTCCCTTCATTCCGATAGACATCGACACTCAACCAGTATAATATTCATACGCCAAGTTGGTCTCCTGTAGTAGAATGTCTATACATTGGCCCCGGAGAGGCGCAAGATGTGGGTTCAAGTCCTACCGGGAGACAAGGCGAATTTTTTTTGCATGTTTTTCAACATCGATTTTCTCTTATCTAGTCCCTGAAATTTCATCTTACACAGTTGGATTCATCATCTGTGAATTCTTGAGATGTTTCATACGACGTTATGAAAGCTTATGCAAGAAATAACATTTTAATGATGATGATGTTATCTTATTTTAATCGCCGCCGGGATATATTCTTATTTAATTTTTGGCATTTCGGCGAGTTGTGAAAATTCAAGGTAGAATATTTAGAAAGAACATGAAGGTATTATAGGTGGAAAGATCAAAGCTAGAGCGCTTTGGGTAGAAGAAATTGAATAGTTGGTGAAAATGTGAGCAGGGCTTTTGTTGTGTGAACAGCTTTTGAACTACTTGCGTGATTCTTTGCCGCGCGCCGTTTCAATGTTGATAGGAAGCGATGAAGAAACCCATCGCATTCCTACCCACATTGAAACACGGACGGGTCGAACACATGAGATTGTGTCCGACCGGGCAAAAAATCACCCAAGCGGCAAAGAATCACGCAAGTAGTTCAAAAGCTGTTCACACAACAAAAGCCCTGCTCACATTTTCACCAACTATTCAATTTCTTCTACCCAAAGCGCTCTAGCTTTGATCTTTCCACCTATAATACCTTCATGTTCTTTCTAAATATTCTACCTTGAATTTTCACAACTCGCCGAAATGCCAAAAATTAAATAAGAATATATCCCGGCGGCGATTAAAATAAGATAACAGAATCACTTGGCTAAAGAAGGGGGGAAATGGGATAACAAAAATTACAACACAATTCACCACGATGCATTTGGCAAAAAAGTAAGGCATCGGACGGATAATATGCGAAAACAAAAGTAGCAACCATCCGATGTACCTAAAAAAGTAGCACGCATCGATAGAATTGGCTTAGCAATAGAACAGCACATGTGAGCGCTGCTTGGGTGATTTTTTGCCCGGTCGGACACAATCTCATGTGTTCGACCCGTCCGTGTTTCAATGTGGGTAGGAATGCGATGGGTTTCTTCATCGCTTCCTATCAACATTGAAACGGCGCGCGGCAAAGAATCACGCAAGTAGTTCAAAAGCTGTTCACACAACAAAAGCCCTGCTCACATTTTCACCAACTATTCAATTTCTTCTACCCAAAGCGCTCTAGCTTTGATCTTTCCACCTATAATACCTTCATGTTCTTTCTAAATATTCTACCTTGAATTTTCACAACTCGCCGAAATGCCAAAAATTAAATAAGAATGATGATGATGCAAAAAAGGAAAATTAAAAAGATTTTATAATTTGGAGACATATGATTTTGGCATTACTGCAGAAAATTTAAAAAAAAGTTCATGTATTTGAAAAAAAACTAGTTGAAACCCGCAAAACGGTTAGATTCATGCTTTCTAAAATTTAATTTGGTTTAAAACCTTCTTTAAAAATTCGTTTAATGGCGAAAAGTAAACAAATGGAAAACTTCTATAACTTTTTTCGCAGAACTCAAAATTACTTGAAGTCTTGAGGAAAGTTGATAATTGATTTTATTTTTATTTACGACACTTTACCATCCTTGTGGCATTCGTGTTATAATTGATTATGTTTTTGTTTGTAGTTTTGTTAAAAAAAAGTGAAGAACTTTCTTGAATAGTTTTAAGGCATTATCAAAGGTTATTTAAATAACAAAAGCTGATAGAAAATTGCATAATTAGATTTCAGAACCTTTTTCAATGTGATGATGAGCATTAAGAAGCACAAGAAAAAATTAAATTTGAGGCTAGAATTGTTTTTTTGAAGAATATTTCATACCATCGTGAGAAGTTACGCCTCTTACATGATGTCCAACTTGTCGATGAATAAAATAATTATTCCATGAATTAATTTTGAAGTTAAAATGGTTAATTTCAAACTCTGTTCTTCTTAAAAAAAATCCATTCTCAAGACGAGGTAGGGTTTTATGTCAAGTTTGAATCCGAAAGGTTAATTGAAATGAAAATCGAAATTTTTCAATCAGAAATTACTAGTTCTCAAAATTCAATAACCATAATTTTCCAACCAATACCTACTGATTTACACTAATTTGGTTTTTTAAAATAACTTGAAGTATCTTGATCTAGTTTGTGTTAGGCGTCTGTTTTCTATACATTGGGAGTATTTTTTATATTGAATTTTCCCTCAGTTTTCGAGAAAAAACTGTGCGGGCTACATGCGCCTATTTATGTTTTGGCGAAATTTCTGTTTTTCTGGAAATATTTCCCTATAATTTCATGAAAAATGCTAAAAACTGATAACATTTATACAACAAAACTGAGTTTTTGTAAAAATCTATGTCTTTCATAATTTTATGGAACAAAACAAAAGTTAAGGTTGCTATCTTATGGATTCAGTCCCTCCATAAGAAAAACTTCATCAAATCTGTTTTGAGATCTTCAATTCTCTTTTAACATGTTAATAAGAGCTTAGTTTCAAATTTTCAATGATAAAAATCATATATTTATTCTATTTAACCTGGTTTTTTAGGATACAGGTATTTTACAAACATGATGGCGGCATACAAAAATATTCTCTTATTCCACCTTCTGATCATTATGACACCTTTGTGAAAACTTAAATATGTTTTACTTTTTAAATTTATTTGAATAACAAACAAAAACCACCCAAGTTTTTGTTTTGTGTTTTTTTGCGTATAATTTCTAAAAGTCAAAAAATTATATCTAGAAATACCAAAACCTTGTATAAATTTTATTTTTTTTTTTTTAATTGGTAAATTCACGAAATTTTTTCTTGTCATATGTTCAAAGAATATTGGCCTCAAAATGCATTGATTAGATAAATATGTTATCTTGTCAACCATTTTATCAAACAGCCGTTGGCGCAATTAACCCGCTAGACCAGAGATGAGCAACCTTTTGAACCAACGGGCCAATTTGAATTTATAATCTTTCCGACGGGCCGTACTCAAAATATTACTTATTTAAAATTTAAAAAATCTGTATGGGTATTGTTCGAAAAATATTCAAGGTAAACGTCACTTTTTATTATAACAACTTATTGACAAATGAAATCGGAAAATGGAAAGAAAACAAGAAATCACACATTATTCATCTGAAAAGTTTGAAGGGAGGTTCAACACAATTTTTTAAACACAAAACGTACAATACCAACCAAAACTGATCAATTAAATAACTAAGTCTTAGTTAGTTTTAAGAGAAATATTGAATAATCCAATTTATTCATTGATTTAAACTTATTTGCAAAAATTTCTTCTTCCAAAAAAATACATCATTTGATTCGTTTTTTTTTTTATCTAAAATGAACATCTTTCGAGGCTTTTGTAAAATTCATAACAAGTATGAACCGTTTTCTGAAAAAAAAAAAAAACACTGAAAAGTCTATACCACAGTCATAAGTTACAGTAAGAAAATCATACTTTTTGGAAATCACTCTATATTTAACGTAACATTTTGAATTTTTTTCAAAATTTCTTAACTAAAATTCCTTTTTTATCGTATTTTTAACTTTTCAATACTTTAATTCTTTCAAGAAGATCTAATGTTTTCGTTACAAACGATGAAAACCCTGTTTTTTACTGAAAACTTCGTTTGAGAATAGACGTTGAAGAAAGTTTTCAAAATAACAAATAATTCAAATTTCCATGATTTTCTAGCAAATTTCGTGAAACTTCCAGTTTTCAATCTAGATTTCTTGAATCCCAGGTAAACGTTCCCGCTATTTTTCCGTAGAAAAACCACCATCTATAACCTGAGTGGCTGACTGAATAACGATAACTTAATTTATCGCCATTTGAAGGGTTTTAGTTTAACATACATATTTTTCTTCTATGAGACCCCACTATTTACTTTCCTTTTATTTTATTATAAAAAAACCTTTTTTTAACATACTGTGAAAAACTGTTTTTTAAGTTTCATATAAGTTAATTACATTGAGACATTTAGCATGGTTATTTTGATCACTGAAAAACCATAGTTTGCAGATTTAAATTTAACACATTTAGATAAAATAATTATTTTAAAGAATTATAAACATATTTCGTAAAAAATTCCATTCTAAATTTTATTTTTTTCTGAAATTAATTAAGATACCACTGGGATAGGATTTCTTTAGCTAATCTAATTGCTAATTTCAAAGTAAAGTTACTCAACTTAGCGATGTTTGACATGATTTCTATATGAATTTTCTGGAAGAAGTCGTCCTAAACTTTTTCAGACTCTCACTGATATTATTTTTGTTGAGAACTGATGTCGAGTCATGTCGAGTCATGTCGATAAGAAACCTTCATATTCAAGAACGAGAATTGTTACTGGTTTTTTTGCCAATATTTGAGCAACGGACTGAAGTGCCTGTGATCATCTCTACCCTTCCAACTTTTTGTTCGGTCTACTTTCCAAGTTTCATGTATTGTGAATTTCAAAGTGCTTATTGAATAATCGGAAGAAAATGTAATCTGAATTAAAAAGACAATATTTTTGGAATGTTGATAACATTACACTATTGCTTTTGCTTTGAAATCGGCAAAATTTTTCTGGGTTTTGTCCCTCTGGATTTCCAGAAAAGTTTCGAGCAATATTGATTGCTGGAAAATTCTAATTTACTGGAAACCAGCATTTTTTTCTTTTTTTTTTTCAAAAGAGCAAACCGGAATTTTTTGGATTCTGAATTGGATTTTAAATTTAAACGCCCCTGGAAGTCATATTTTTATAAAGAAATTTGTTGGTTAATGTTTCTTGAGCGACATTTATTTAATTTTTTATAACAAAATAGAATAATATCTGCCAATGGGTTTGCCACTTTTCGCTAAGTATTGGTTTGATTTGAAATTCGTTTATTTGGAAGGGTGCCGTGCGCTATTCCTATTAAGCACCCTTTAGCTAAGTATTGAACATCAAAAAAATATATGTACCTTTGGTTTAAATGCATCATCTCTTTTCGCGCGCAACGAAAAGAAGTGAGCAAAAACAAATTCGAATTTGGCCAGGTTGACAGACCGATTGCTGTTTTTTCAGAAATGAAGATCAAGTGCTGGAAAAATCTCCAAGACGGAGAATGTTTTTCGGTTTCCAGCCAAAATTTGTATTGCTGGACTTTTCCAGAAATTTTTTTTGCTGGAAATCGAGTCAAACACTTATTGTGAACACAATAAATGCTCAAAACGCTTGAAAAAAAAGTCATTTGTTCAAGTTACTGACATATATATTTTTTTAGTTTAATTATGGACTAGTATTTTATTATAAATAATTTACAATCTATTGAGAAATAAAGTAAAAAAAGAAATTTGAAAAACGCTTCGCGGGCCGCACAAACACCTATCGAGGGCCAGTGTTCCGAAAATCACTCATTTTCAATGAATGTTCCTGATTGCACTTCGCAACTGAACGTACAGCGATCGGGTTTTGTTATTGATTGCTTCTGGACTTATCCGATCATCGATCGTTCTATTCATCGCTAAAACACAGATCACCTCGCAAGATGCTAGCTGTCAAAACAGTGCAGCACTATCATCAAATTGGAATCTCACCATTGAGCGATGCATACGGTGAATCATGTTGGGCTAGGATCAGGAGTGAATGGTTCAGGCAGTGAGCGAGTGATACATGTAACCGATCATTAGCAAATGTTGTTTGATTTTAAACATAGCCAAGTAATAAATTTATTTGATTTTACAGCTTTTTTTACTACAGTAAGAATAAAATCAAACTGTAGTTGTGTTTGTGATGGAAAGATTGTCACTTCCGCCGACTTTTCAATTTCTAATCAGCCAGGCGGATACTGAGTGAATGACATTCAGAATGGATCAGTTGGTATCTCACTCATCTCCGATATTCGATGTTTGCAAACCCGATGATTCTGAATGATGGGACTCGGTTGGCATTGCTGAGTAGAGCGCTGATCGAGATTGCATACCAATCGGGCGAAGCAGTTGCGAGAGGCGCTATCCCATTATACAATCAGAATGTATCCAACAGGAAACGCATCCTGAGTGTTTATTTTGATTGATTTTCGGAACATTGTCGAGGGCCACATGCGGCCTGCGGGCAGCGCTTTGCTCATCCCTGCGCTAGACGCATTCAGGAACACTTCCCCCTACCGAGAAAACAGATAACGACATTGAAGTGGTACTGATATTTAATTTTGCAATCCATGCTTGTCTATCGTAGGCATTTTTTGCAAATCGTGTGTCAATAGTACTTAGAGACTTTAAGGTTTGTTTTATGCTAATTTGCCCATAAACCATTGACACATTAGCTAAACTGGATTAATGTTCTGCCGCGTTTGACGCCCACTGATTAGAACACCTTAGTTCTTAAGTAAACCGCAGCCTCGGTCAGCCTGGTACTGAAGTGGCTTAAATTATTATTTTATATTTTGGGAAAAAGTAAACAAAAATCCATTATAAGTGTAAAAAACAACCTTACAATTTTCCAAATCATTTGTGTATAAAACTAATTACACACCAACAAAGTAGAACTTATAATTAAAGTCAACTTCCAACAAGTCAGCCATTCTAATGCAAATCACAAATGCCATAAGTGTTGCTTTAATGAGGTACCGGTGAACCAACAACAAGTGTCAAGCCACTGAACCAGAAGTACTCAAACTTGGGTGCGAATATTAAAACGACTGAACCAGACCAACTCGTCATATGGCTAATTGTATCAGAGGGCCGTTTGTAGAGTATTTACCAGGCATAGGCTTGTGGGCCAAGTTGTGTAATTGCAAACGTGAAGATCGGACCTTGAAGCTTTGCACCTGAAGTTTGTTCACGGAGTAGGTACACACATTCTGATGTGAGTTGATCTCGTTTTTTTTTTCTCTTGTTGCTCTGCTCAGTAAATATTCAACGCGAACTTCCCCTCGAACCTAACACCAGCCTATAGCTAGACGTTCCGGATGCATAAGTTATGGTTACCTGACTGTCATGTTTGGCACTTGCAGCTGGGTTTGAAGAAAAGAGAAAAAAAAACACTTCAAATTCCACGGCTCAGCTCGCACCCTTGTTAGTGGCGTTGTGGGAAAATGGACCAAGTTTTTCCGCAAAGATAGGCGGTTTTTTTTGGGTTTGTTTTTCTAAGCTAGAGCGCCATTTAAACGACTGTGACTGCGGCTGTTTTACAACTTGAGCTAATATAATATAGTGATTAAGACCCACTAAACAGCGCCACTTGCTAGGCGCGCAAGACTTCCTGGTTGGATCTGTGAGCAGCAAATGACGACGATCGAACAAAAACGACCTTGGTTTGGTTCTCGCGCCGATTCGGGTTGATGACTCTGTAACGCTTTTTTGGTTGATATTTTTCGCAGGCTGAGAGTTGAAATAAAAGAGTTCCAATTAAAATTAGGAAAATTGAAAAAGGTTAGAAATTTACATGATTTTAGATGAAACCCCTTCATCGATAGTGAAATACACACCTTGATAAAGAAAACGATATCTTTAAAAGAATTGAGAGAACTCGCCCATCACGCTTGACTGGACTAGCTCACGGTGTCTCTGGGGGAAACTTTATTTTTCGAAAATTAGTATCGCTAATTTTTACCCCATTCGAAAACTGGGACTTTCTCCTTTCATTTGAGCCCAAATTTGGAATAATCCGTCAGGGTAATAGACTTTTCAACCATTTCAATGGGTTTTTTTTTTAAACAAAATCATACTAATCACTGTGAAAACGCTTGTCTTACCTTTAGCGTTTATCCAACTCCATATGTTAATTATATAATCTAATTGGGAATTTCCTTGGCTAAAACTTTGTAAAAGATATCAAAGCGATACAAATTCAGAGAAAAGAGTTTGAATGTCACAAAAAGAGTGATTATTATTTTATTTGGAAAAAAAAACTAATAAAACTTCTCATTACTTATTATATCATGGTCAGATATAGTATTCAACCCACTTAGTTTTTGATTGTAGAGTGATTATATGTTCAGGATGGTTAAGTTACATAAAAAAATCATTCTTTTACATAAATTTGTTCAGGAAAATCTGAAGTAAAGGGCATTTGTGGTGTTTTTTTTTGTAATTTTTTTATTTGACACGGCTCATACCTTGAGGTTCTAAGGAGCCAAACTCAATTGTTATTGTGTTTACAATGTTTTTCTTAGCTTAGCACTTTTATTTAAAAAAAAGGAAGATAGAAAGGGAAAAATGAAAATGAAAAGTATTATAGACGAAGATCGATAGCTTTGAGGAAAAGGTTAATTTCGAACATGTAGTCCAAGTCAAGCACAGCCATCACATCCCTCACTGGAACGTCAGGTGGAATTCCTCGGGCCCGCAGGGAGTCTATGAATTTCGTTCTGACGACAAGATGGACCTTACACGACCAAACAATATGCTCGATGTCATGGTAACCTTTGCCGCAACTACACAAATTGCTGCCAGCAATATCAAAACGATAAAGTACCGCGTCTGAGGAATAATGATTGGACATGAGACAGGAAAATATACGAATAAAATCCCGACTCAGGTCCAATCTATTAAACCATGGTTTAAGGCTAACCTTTGGGATAATCGAGTGGAGCCACCGACCCTTCTCATCCTCGTCTCATCCTCGAGAGTCTGCCTTCTCATTACCCTCAATCGAGCAATGAGAGGGATCCCAAACAAAGGTGATGAAATAGCGACGTCTTTGTTAAAGCACTCAAAAAATCCCGTATCTTCTCGAGGACTCGGTGAGTGCTTTCCCGGTTTAATTGAATGGATTGCTTCAAATTTGTGGGGTTTTATTATAAAGAAAACGTCTCTCGCTTTTCTACAAAAATCAGTTATCTATATTTTGAGCTAAGCTGTGTGAGGACTTCATTATATTTGGGCCTAGAAAACAAATTGGACATTTTTCTAATATTTAAGTCCAAATTTTAAATAATCTACCTGCATATCTAAATGAATTATCTTTGTTGAAAATCTTTCATCATTTTTGATGGTTTCTGAAGGTTTTCATACTTTTAACTATAAATCGAATGTTAAACCTTAAACACGGGTACCACAAGGATGGTAAAGTATCATATTTAACCCTTTAATGTATGACTTTTTTTAAATGAGAATTGCTGTTATTGATTCAGTGAAATAATAACATTTTAATTCGAATAACAAAACTCAATAGGTTTGAAGTCATTATTTTCAGTATTATAAAAGTTATGGCCTATCAAAGTTGAAAAATATTGTTTGAAATTATTAGTTCATTTCAATACGATTTTGCTAATTTCTTCAAAACCTTGTTAATTAAGTGCAGGAAGGTGTTTGCGATTGATTGAGATTAAAAAATTTGTTAGAATTTGCGAATCTGAAGAAATAATAGCGATTTTCCAAAACCTACTTTTTTCAAAAAAATAAATAAATTTTATTTTTGCAATTTTGCTGCATAGTTTGTTCGATATTTCACACATACGTTAAAATATCGTTAAGAAAATACCATGGACTAATTTCTTTTAATTTCTAAAATATTTTTTAATGAATAGGTTACTTAAAAATATTCACGCATTTTCGAGATATTTGGATTTTAAATAGTGTTGTTTTAAAACAACACTATGCATTAAAGGGTTAAAACCAGAATAAATTCCAACCTTTGGTTCATATTTGATTGCATAAGTAAGAGTCCGGGGCGGGTGAAGGAGGGGGGGGATCTATGATTTTTTGCCCAACAACATTTTTGCAAAAAAATAAACAAATTTTGTTTGTAACTATAGATTATTAATTTTAAGTACTTTGACATTAAAAGCTTTCGTGTTAAATCGTAGCTTTACACAGAAAAAAATAATGACTATTACGTGTCATTGAAAATGTTTACCTTTAATATAATACATCCTGTAATTTAAATAACACGTTATTTTTAATGGGTTGGTTGAAAAACAAATGAAAAATCATTTAATATTACAGCAAATGTCCTGTAACAAAAAGGAGCAGGACTTGCACTGTAATTTTCCAGATCGAAGCATTTATTTTCAAGTGAGAGCATTATCTACAGACGCTTTCATATTGCAGGACTGTGAAATTATAGGATGTCAATCAAAAGAACAAAATTCATTATTGCTAGCCACTGATCGACTGTTTGTTTCGTGGTAGTGCTATGGAGACCGATCGGAAATACACGAGTGTAAAAGCATCGCGTACGTTTTTGGCCACTAAGCCACAGGAAGCGCGGGTGTAAATAATTCGTTATCAGCCAGTTAGAACTACTGCGGGAATCAGGCATCACCGGCTGATTATTCGTAAGTTCTCATTTTTCATTTTATATTTTGCTACGAATGGCAAATGAAGAAATTTCTTAATACTCGATAATTTGCTTAAAAATACAGGTAAGTTATACCATCAACTATATGAACGGACATACGATTCGTTATATTTGCTAAATTTCCATTATACATTTGTATTGTTTTTAAATTGACAATTTTTACATATTTCGTCTCACTAGTACTATATTCCACCTGGATTCAGCAGAAAACAAAGCAACGGTGGCTGCGGCTAGCATATTCCTACCAATCGGCAGGTATTTACGGATCTCGCCAAGCAGTAGATGCGTCTGTATTCGTTGGCCGAAGCTTCTGGTCCCATGGCAATAACGGCAAGCCGGCTCGATGGAAAAATATGGACCGGTAAGTTGTAGAATAAAAGGAACCATGTATCAGAAATTGATTAAAACAATACTGGGTATTTTGTCGAGCAATTGATATCGTTTTGAAAGAAATTTGTTATGTTATTTTAGAATTTTATGTTGCCCCAATGATCCATGTAAAGGCAAAATCAACCGTTTCAGTTAATTCGGGAGCGGAACAGCATCTCTATTCCGGCCGGAACAATCATGTCGATGCAATGTATAAGATAACCGACTTAGGAAGCTTTGGACGTTCGACACTTTAACGCTGTGTCGAACGCCCTATTGCAGTTCGACTGCGGACACAAATCGTTTTCGGTAAGTGTGTTTGATAAGGCTGAACATTTTCATACTTAAGCACCTACACTTTATTTTGGTTCCAATTTTGTTTTTTTAATCTATGATTAAAAGTAAGATGATACAATAGCTAATTAGCTAATTAGCGTTAACGTTAAGCATCATGAGTAAATTATTATAAAAAGATCGAGCTACACACCTGTTAGAAACAATCTTATCCTACCACAGCCTGCATTATATATTATATCCAACGAATAATGCTTTAACATGGTGTAGAAAAGTGTAACACATTAATACGTTGCACTGTTACACTAGGCAAATTTTTATATTCTAAATTTAGTAACATGAATTGAAACAAAATGTAAATAATAAAATACCGAATTCGCCAGACTGATAATTATGTTGGGGAGTATATCTTGTTGATCTTAATATAGTACGCTATTTGTTCTGATGTATTGATATGATTCCGAAGATGAAATGTTTCATATTAAAAATTTGCTAAGTTTGTTCGCTCGATTAAAAATAAAACGCCCAGCTATTGCATTAGAATAGAGAATCATGCAACGATTTTGAAAAGCAGTCGAAGATCCGCCAATTACCTGAAACATGTAAAATGATGTTGTATTAACAAAATCTATATATGTATTTTAAGGAATCGGAGTTAACTTTATACGAAACCTACCTAGTATGAAAATGGAAGGAACCTTCCGAGACTACGATGATCATTCTATTAGCCCTCCATGCAAAAGATGTCATCGAACAAGCAGTTTTGGTCAGATGAGTAATTAAATTATTAAGGCTTAGCAGATTGATGACTCGCTGGTCTGAAAAGCTTTAACGTAAATAAGTACGCACTTGCTAGCTGACCATAAAATAATCACAACACAACACTACCAATAAGCTTTTTCTCGTGTCACGTCTAAGCCCTGGTCTAAGCCTAGTCCACACTAGGAGACGGTTCGTCTCGAGACGGTCTCAGCGTCTCCAATTTTCTTCGAAAGACACTGAGACCGTCTCAGGTTTCCAACAAAAACAACAGACAACAAAGTTCGTCTCATAACAAAAATAGCAGTTCATGTTGCCAGTGTGCCTAGGCTGCAGTGTAAAGAACAACGGGCTATCGTGTATCGAAATCACTGTTTTTTTTTTATTCAAAATTAACAATATCAATTTTAACACATTCAAATTTTGATGATAATATTTTTGTCATTTTTTAAATATGCAACATTGTGTAGCAAAACTTTTTTTTTCAAAATAATTTCAATAAAAAATTTAATTTCATGAGATCGTGTTGTGCCCATTGCATACCAAGTTTCAATATTTCGGTATCGGTTTTTGAAAAGGGCGTTAACGCCAATTGTAAACAAATCCAGTTACTAGCATAAAAATGAATAATTATGTGTTATTATCGTTATAATCAAACATGCGAAACTCCCTTGATACCTTCTGGTATTTAAGGTTTAGCTTACTCCCTTTTGGTTTAGTAAATATTCCTGACTGGTATATAGATTTTCTGGTGTCAATTCAAAGTGTAAATTGTGGTTTGCTTCAAAATTATCAAGCTTAAATTTCGCTCCGTGATTTGCTGAAAATAGAATACGTTTCATCTTAACTAGATTTTCAGCCGAAGAGGGATTATGTAGGTCGATTTATTGAAATTTGGCATTTTATAGTATTTTGTTTTCCTCTTTTTTAGGTCAGATTCTAGATTTCCACGGAAAGATGCGAATGAGGTTTTCAATCGACAGCTAGAAATTTGACTTCAATTTACAAAGACAGGATAGCGGCCTAGTTTTCCGGTGCCAAGGTAGTTTGTGCTAAATTCTGTATTCGGTGGAAGGAACAAAAAACCCACTTCCTGAAGAAGTTCTACTTCCGGGTACCGTTTGAAAGTGTGACTCGTTTTTATACGTTTGTGCTGAACCAGCACAAGTAAAGACAATGGTCAACTTTATGCTTTGTGCCAAGGCAAAGGAAGTCAACACCAAGAAGCTTTTAGAGTTCCAGAGCAAGCTTATTCCAGCCGGTACTTGCTGGAACTCAACAGAAGAAATCTCAAGAATAAAAACAGAAGAAACCGTCCCTGGCCAAGAACGAACCGAAACCAACAGAGAAAATGGATGCCACTGGCTAAGGAACCCGAATTCGAGGATCGATTCGAATAACAGCCAAATGAACATTCAATTTCAACGATTTTATTTGGTGTTTTTCCAACGAGGATGAACCATATCCGAAAAATTACTTGATTTGGAAGAATAAAATAATTCTGAGTAAATTACCAAGGTACTTATGAGCTGTAACCTGATTTCTGATATGTTTTAACGATTCTATTGGATGCGTGCCTTCGCTTTTATGAGGCTGTTTGGTGAGGACAAAAACACCACAGTCTTCTCTAAGGATTTGGCGCGGACAGGAACGTCACTCTGTTCTCGATGACGAGGTGTATGACTAGGAAAAAAACTTGACCCTGAGAAAAAAGGACCTTGGTCAAGTAGTACTTTTTGTGGACTGGAGCCGGCAAAGCCGGTCGCAAGTTTAGCTCTATACAATCTGGAGGTAAATTAGCTCGATTGGTTTGCTCTAAAAAGAAAATACATTTTTCTAACTAAACACACACTCAATTTCCATCTGGATTAGAGAACTCCGATTTCCCGTGGGGCCTAAAAGTCGCAAAAGCAAATGTTCATCTCTCCCACGCCCTTGTAATGTGAACATTACACGTAATTATACAGTAAATAATTTTTGCTTTGCGCTGTAACAGCTACACAGAAAAAAATTTGGACTATTACGTGTCATTGAAAATGGTTACCTTTAAAATAATTCAACCTGTAATTCAGAAATCACATAGTTTTCAATTGATTGGTTGAAAAATAAATGTTAAATCATTTGATATTACAGCAAATGTCCTGTAACAAGGAGCAGGACATGTACTGTAGTTTTACAGGTCGAAGCATTATTTTTAAGTGAGAGCATTATTTACAGGCTGGTTTCGTGCATATGAATGTAGTGTGTCTTCGCTGTTGCTGCCAGTCACGTCAAGAAAAAAAAACACCGCAGGCCGTTAAAATTTCAGAGAACTTAAATTTGGCCAGAAAAAACCGTTAAAAGACAATAAAAGTACTGAAAACTTAGCGCACCAAGGCCGAAAACATCGCTAACGATGAAAGTAAGTTTTAAAATGGTTTTGTTTAGCGATAATTTTAATATTTTCTACCCCCCGTACAGCTCGCAGTAGATGCGAAAAACGAACTTCATCATCCGGCCCGACAAACACCGGAACAGTTCCAGCGCCAAACGAGGTGAAAACTGGGCAGAAACGACCATGCATCATCAACAGCAGCGGTAGAAGATTTTACTTTGGCGAAAAAACAACATCATCACCCGTCCAGATCCTCAATCACGATTGCGACCACACCACCAGTCACAACATTCCGGAGGCCCGAGTGAGAACCAACACCATAGCAGCCAATTTTGGGTCGCAGAAAACGCACCGAACCACCTGCGTCGGCGCCCTTTATTGGTAAAGTAAAAAAAGCCATTAAATCGAAAATTGTTCATTGATGTATTGAGGTTATTGTAATAAATAAATAGTATACGAATACAATTTGGTTTGTTCATTAATGAAATTTAATTCTATTATAATAAATCAAAATAATTAAATTACGTGCAGATTTCATAACTGGTCGCTTGAAATTACAGGTCGCTTGCAATTACAGATCGCTTGCAATTACAGGTCGCTTGATATTACAGGCCTGTAATTTTAAACTATCCTGTGAATTGCCATGTCCTCGACCTGTGAAATTACGGTAAATGTCCTGCTCCTTTTTGTTACAGGACATTTGCTGTAATTTTACAGAAAATAATTTTTGCTGTGTACTTTATCATTTTGAAAATCTTTTTTTTCCAGAGAATTGTTTCTGTCAGCCTAGTAGAGTGTTTAACAAATTATATATATTAAGAATAGTTTTGAGCTAGTACAGAAAATGCAGTATTACAGCACTGTAATTTTGAAGTACCCTGTTATTTTGTAGGAGCTTGTAATTTGAAAACCTGTAATTTGAAAGGAGCATGTAATCTGAAAACAGCCCGTAATCTGAATAAAGCCTGTAATTTTAAAGCAGCCTGTAATTTTGAAGCAAGCTGTAAAAGTTATTGTCACTTTAAAAATAAGTGTCATGTAAACTTTTTTAGACCTGTAAAATTGCGGTAAATGTCCTGCTCCTTTTTGTTACAGGATATTTGCCGTAATTTTACAGAAAATAATTTTTGCTGTGCGGGCAACCGAGCCTGGTCGGACTGTTACCAAATTTTGTATCAAATATCCGGGCAAACCCGGATAAAACCAGGCAATTAGGCTACCTAATTCTAAAACTAATATAACTTCTTACATTCAAACCTTTTTTCCCACGGTTGACTTTTTTGCCACCTAGCGACTTTTAAACTGTATATTGCACATCCGTGTACACCAGAAAACTAAAATTCATACAAATTTGCTCAGTCCTCTTTCCATAAATTTACTTGACCTTCATTGGAATAATTGGTCAGATTTAGCCAGAAAATGATTTTTCTACCTATGGATACGGCTAAGATATTGATATTTTTTCCCTTAATATGGTTCATACGTAAAAAAAAAACAAACGCTTTTTCCGTCTTGAAACTTACTATTGAAAGAGAAAAACGACAAATTACTAATGAAAAAAAAAACAATAAGAAGAATTGGAATGCTCCGTTTTGCACTACTTATATCAAAATATTTCCGATTTGGTCAAAGTTATTGACGAAAAAAAATTACACTAAATATTTGTAACAAATGGGCAGTTACCTAAAGTCTATCCAACAAACTCATATCATTAATGAATAATCTCTCTCAATTTTGTCAATTTTTTGCTGCAAAAAGCTGTAAGTTTGGTAGGTTGATTTACTTACACGCTGCGTATTTAGATTATTTTTATTTTTTTAAGCATACTGACTAACTTACTGCTCTTTTTTTCGAATAAAGAGCAAGTAACTAAACCATTATTGGTTAAACCGGTTTCTGCATAAATTATGAAAAAAGTGAAATTTGTTCGGTGGAAATACCTTTTCCCCATAAAAAAAATTATGTAAAAAAAACGAAATCAAAATCAATAGATTTAATATTTGTTGGGCTTCACCCGTTTTCGTAGAAAGTTAAAATATCATTTTTATTTTTTTCCGGGAACCCGGAAATTCCCGGGAAAAGGATTCTCAGATTTCCCGATTTCCGGGAATGCAAAAATGGTCGGGAAATGGAAACTCTAATTTTGTTCAAACATAGCTACACCACTAGTATGTTTCGAATACGAAAAACCATTTGTCAATGCCTATCCTTTTTAAATCGAGTATTTTGAAGTTTGCGTCTAATGTTTAAAGAGTTTAAACTGATATTTTAACGAAAGGTTTAACTTCCTCTACGCCTTCGTTGTGTCAGTGTTCATGAACGGCTCGAAATGCATGACACACTTACATATGGCTTGTCAAACCATTGCATTTTCACCGAATTTTTCGGTAAAAATTGATGCGTCTATCTCGTCAACAAGTTGGTCATGCTTTACGAATTTTCGTTGGATCAGGTGGACCAATATGAAGAGTTTTCTGAAAGTTCAATTAACGAATTTGCGTTGGATCGAAAGAACCAACATGTAGAGTTTTCTGATGGTTCACTTTACGAATTTTTGGTTGGATCGAGAGGACCAACATGAAGAGTGTTCTGAAGAATCTTTTTACGAATTTCCGTTGGATTGGGAGAACCATCATGAAAAGTGTTCTGAAGGTTCTCTTAACAAATTCCCATTACATCGGGAAGACCAACATAAAAAGTGTTCCAATGGTTCAGTTTACGAATCATCGTTGGATCAGGAGAACCTACATGAACAGTGTTCTGAAGGTTCACTTTACGAATTGCTATTGGAATGGAAGGACCAACATAAAGAGTGTTCCGAAGGTTCACTTCACAAATTTTCGTTGGATCGGAACAACCAACATGAAGAGTGCTCTGAGGATCACTTTACGAATTTTCGTTGGATCGAGAGGACCAACATTAAGATTGTTCCAAAGATTCAATTAACGAATTTCCGTTGGATCGAGAGGACCTACATGAAGAGTGTTCTGAACGTTCACTTTACGAATTTCTGTTGGATCGGGTGTACCAACATAACAAGTGTTCTGAAGGTTCACAATGGGAATTTTCGTTAGATCGGGAGGACCAACCTAAAGAGTCTTCTGAAGGATCATTTCACAAACTATAGTAAGATCGGGAGGACCAACATGAAGAGAGTTCTGAAGGATTACTTTGAAAATTTCCGTTGGAACGGTTGGACTTGCATGAAGAGTTTTCTGATGAATCACTTTGCGAATTTTCGTTGGATCGAGAGGACCATCATGAAAAGTGTGCTGAAGGATCACTTAACGAATTTTCGTTGAATCGGGAGGGCCAACATGAAGATTGTTCCAAAGATTTAATTAACGAATTTTCAATGAAATTTGAAGATTCACTTTACGAATTTCCGTTGGATCGGAAGAACCAACATGAAAAGTGTTCTGAAGGATCACTTTGGAAATTTTCGTTGGATTGGGAGGACCAACATGAAGAGTGATCTGAAGGTTCATTGTACAAATTTTCGATGGATCGGGAGGACCAATATGAAGAATGTTCTAAAGGTTCACTTTACAAATTTTTGTTGCATCAGAAGAACCAATATGAAAAGTGTTCTGAAGTATCACTGTGAAAATTTCCGTTCGATCGGGAGGACCAACATGAACAGTGTTCTGAAGGTTCACTTTACGAATTTCCGTTGGATCGGGAGGACTAGCATGTGGAGTGTTCTGAAGGTTCTCTTAACGAATTCCCATTAGATCGGGAAGACCGAAATAAAAAGTATTCCGAAGGTTCAGTTTACGAATCATCGTAGGATTGGGAGGACCAACATGGAAAGTTTTCTGAACGTTCACTTTACGAGTTTTCGTTGCATCGAAAGGACCAACATGAAGAGTGTTCTGAAGGATAACTTCACTTATTTCCGTTGAATCGAGAGGACCAACATTAAGAGATTTCTGAAGGTTCACTTCTTGAATTTTTGTTGGATCGGGAGAACCAACATGAACAGTGTTCTGGAGGATCATTTTACGAATTTCCGTTGGATCGGGAGAACCAGCATGAAGAGTGTTCTGAAGGTTCTCTTAACGAATTCCTTTTAGATGGGGAAGACCAACATAAAAAGTATGAATTGGGAGGACCAACATGAAGAGTGTTCTGAACGTTCACTTTACGAATTTTCGTTGCATCAAGAGGACCAACATGAAAAGTTTTCTGATGGTTCACTTCATGAATAGTCGTTGGATCGAGAGGACATACATGGAGAGGTTTCCAAAGTATCAATTCACGAATTTCAGTTGGATCGAGAGAACCAACATGAAGGTTCACTTTATGCATTTTCGTTGGATTGAGTGGACCAACATGAATAGTGTTTTGAACATGAGTGTTTCGAAGGTTCACTTCACGAATTGTCGTTTGATCGGGAAGACCAACATAAAACGTGCTCCGAAGGTTCAATTAACGAAATATCTTTGGATCAAGATGGATCCTCTTGGAGTGGTGTGAAGTTTGCTTTTTAAATTTTTGTTGGATCGGGAGAACAACATGAAAAGTGTTCCATAGGTTCACTTTACGAATTTCCATTGGATCGGGAGGACCAATATGATAAGTGTTCCGAAGGTTAACTTCACGAATTTTCGCTGGATAGGGAGGACCACCATGAAGAGTGTTTTGAAAGATCACTTTACGAATTTTCGTTAGGTCAGGAGGACCAACATGAAGAGTGTTCTCATATTAAACGGGATTGTGCTAACGTAAGAACCTAATTACACAATTAACGCACGACGTATTACAGAACACGACACTTAACGTTCTTACAAAACGGGAAAAGGATTCAAAAATTACATTTTTTGTCGACCGGTTTCGGGCTCGATGTTGCCCATCTACAGGACGATGTCCGACTGATCACACAAAGAAATTAAAAACACTTGCAGCATCCTACTATGTTGTAAGGCTATGATCATTTAGTAGCTGGGCAGTTACAAACGATTGTATTTTAAAAACTATTCATTTGATCGAAAAACTTTCTATGAAGGAAATGAAGGTATTAATATGATATTTAATATAAAAATATAAAAAAAAATATTTTAATGATTTCAATAAATAATCTTACTTATTCATGAAATCTCTTTTTTATCGTTGCACACTCTTTTCAGTAATGTATTGATTTATTTTTTTTACCACATAAGCAAAACCGTTGCAACATCATGATATTTTACACAAACTCACCTGGAAAAAGCAATTGGAATCTGGTTGGAACCTTTTCATGAGTAGTCATCTCGAAAAATTTGATCTCTTAAATCCGGTTTTAACGTAAATTTCTTCTTCCATCAGGACACATCTGTCACATTGCGTAAAAACCGGTTGCTCATATTGCAATCTAAGGAACTGTTCACTATTAGTTATTTACTTGGTGTCTTCTATTCAGACAACACTTTTTGACTGACGGAAATGGATTAATTGCATTATTTAAGGGGTTTGCATACAGTTTCCCCAATAACTATAGACTTTTTACCATATTCAAGACCAAGGATTCCATTCCGATGCTTGATTTGAACTTCGTGTGGATTCTAGAGTGGCTCCTTATACTTTTTAACCTTTCGGTCTTCTTTGGATCAGAAAAAAAAATCAACAGTTTATGAGTTTTCAAGTCGACAATGAAGAATTTTTGAGGCGCAAAATGAGCAAAAGGCGCAAATTTTTGCACAATTATTTTTACCATGTCTTTTTGCATCGTAAATATCTCAAACACATATTACTTTAAAAATCTGGCAAAAATAGGCAAGATAGTCCTTTTCATAACCAACACAACGCTGCTAAAGTTTTGCATATCCGAGCTCTAATAACGTAGCTATCGTATCGAAATAAAGTGCCCGGATACTAATTGATCATAGCCTTAGTATTTGTCGGGAGGATGGTCAAATTTATAACAATTTCTTTTTAGTAAGGGAGAAGAGTGGTGACGTAATCGGCGCCTCGTCTTCGTTCATTAGCGGTTTTTCGGCCGTGCTAATGAACATTGACTCCCACGCGTTTAAGTGTGAGGTTTTTCTAACGCATTTCTTGTACCTCACTTTTTCCCAATCTATGGCGTGATCAAGTTCTGTTGCGTGGGAAGCTACACTAGATTCGTTGATTCTTAGGTTTTCTACTGCGTTCCTATGTTCTTTTAGTCGAACTTTGAACTTGCGCCGTGTTTGGCCAATGTAAATGGCCGGGTAATTTTTGCATGGTATTTCATAAATACCTGATCTTTCTTCGTCTGGAATCTTATCTTTTAGAGAAACCAACCGATCCTTGAAAGTGTTCCAACTTTTGTATGCTGTTTTTAAGCCATGTTGAGAAAGTATCTTGGTAATCAAGTTGGTTAGTCTGGGGTAGAACGGAAAACTAACCCTTTGGGATTCTTCTTTCTCTGGTCTTAAAGTAGTTGCATCTCTTCGAATTTTCTTTCGAGCGTGTTCGGATCGGAGCGTGGATCGGAATGACAAACTTGAAAAGTGTACCAAAGGGTTTACTCGAAGAATTTTTTGTGTTCAAATAAACAACGTTTTTTGTATTCGAACCGATTTATCGAATATCAGAAAAAAGTTTTAAATAGGAAAAGCTCTGAAAAATCTATCCAGTGATAATTCGCAATAATCTGCTACACAATTTTTGGAATCTAAATTATGTTGAAAAACCTGTTAAAAAAACTTCTCCTTCACCATGGATTTAAAATTAACAGAATTATTTTCTTTCTCATTTGAAATATTTGTTTCCTCAAATTGGGATCCCAGGTTGCTCTTGTTTGCTCGATTTCATTTTAATTTAGGCACAATCGTTGCATGCAGCAGCAAATATTGCGAAAGTTTACCCAAAACCAACCACACTGATTGATAGTAAGCTTAGCCTGCTGGTTGGCTGGCTGATAGTGTCATGTATTAAGAAACCAATTACACATTTTACTAAATGAGACAAAAACAAACGACCTGTTCTGCTAAAACAATGAAATATAACAGCACCGCCCTAATTAACCCCCTCTAACCGATTAGGCATGCAAACACAAAACGGACCCCCCGTATAGGTGAGACAACAGTGTCTCAGAAAAAAGTTGTGATTTGTTAAGAAGCAAAAACAGCGTGTGTCATTTTCTGGTAATTAGTTATCTCTACAGTCGTAGACTGATTAATGAAAAACGCAATCCGCCACTATAGGACTCTTGGGGTGGCAACTGCCCAAGGTCATCTCGTTCAGGTGGGTAATGAATCAACTCAATCGAGCTACTGGTTTTTTTTTTTCATTCAGTCTGATGCTGCAGGCTAAGATTGCGCTTCGCTAGCTGTTTAACTTCTGTTTTTTTTGCCAAAAGAAGGAAAAGGCTTCAGCCCGAAACGGAATGCAAACCTTAAGCCGCGATCTTCCGGCTGCGATAGGAAACTTGAAGGTGTTATGTTTTATTGATTTTTTTTTTGTAAATTGAAATATGGGTTTAACATTGCACTGTCTGGGGCATAAATCATCATAAGGCGTTTGTGTTTAATTTAGAAAATTTGGAAACTGCTTTATTTGTGTGAAATCAAATTAACAGATAATAAGTCAATGACTAGTCGACAGTCATTTATATATTTATATTTCAGATCGAAAAATGATTTTCTTTCAGAAAGTAAAAGATTATTATTTTCACTATCGAGAAGAGCTATCGTGTAAACACTTGTTGAACAGCCCCATTAATTTTGTTTCCATATTCGATTACAAATGAGGCAGCCATACAATCATAAGTGATGCACCTGAAGATCAGAAAGCGTCAATTTCTCAACCGCTTCGACCTTTCAACATTGGCTTTTGAACTGACTTTTCACAGCGCTCGTGCACTATAGATAGAAAACCTAATTGATCCACCTGGCAGCGAAGAAAAACAACCATTGAAAAACCACTCCATAGATTTCGAACTGTTACTAAAGATGCAGCCCCATCAATTTTGCCACCGATTACAAATGAACCTGACTTAGGAACGCCGAACCGACTTGACTGCATTTAGCTGGGTGAATCGTCTGTCGCTCCGTGAGAATTCACACACCTTCTCTAGTTTGGAAAGAACTTTAATTTTTTGTTGCTGATCGTTCGAAAGTCATGCGGAAAAAATGCCAGTATTAATCGGTAGACAAGATAAAAACAGACCTTAAGGCAATAAATTTATGGAATTGAAATTTCAACCAATTTTGTGGATTGAAATAACAGTTTTCAATAAGCTTCTTTCTGTATCCATTAGTTTTCTAAATTTTGTTTTTTTTTGTGAAAAAATAAACAAATGGAATTTATGCAGGAAATCTGTTTTTTTGATAAAGGTGAACTCTTTTTAGCAACTTCAGCACAGTGCAAAATTTATGACACACTTTATGACAAGTGTGTGAATATCTAGTTTCTCAGATTTAATTTATTTTTTTATTTTTTTAAGGGCTTGATTCATTCTATCGAGTTACAAACTACAGAATTGTTGTTTTATTATGTTTAAAATGTTGTCTAAAATTCAAAATAAGTGAATCGTGATATATCAATTCATTTTTAAATCCTAAGGTCAAATCCCAATGAATAAAAGCTTTGTTGAAAAAAATATGTTTAACATAACACAACATTTACAAAAATTGCAGCAATAATAAAACAGATGTTTCAATATTTTGGAATGAACTCAACGTTTTATTACATGAATTTTGTAAATATATATTTCAACATTTTTTTGTCAATTGAAAAGACTCTGGCAGAAACAAAAGTTGCAATTGGCACACTGCACCTTTTTACAGTAGGCTCTTAAGTATTTCAAACTCGGGTCCTGTATCTTCTTTTGATTAAAATTTAGAAAAAAAACTTAACTCATAAGCTTTGAGTCGTTATTGTCAAATCTGTTGAATTTATTAGCAGTTAAGGTTGGAAAATATTTTTTGAATATTTGGATTTCAAATTTCAGCTTAGTTTTCTAATCAAATGGAAATGAGTGAAAAATATCCAGGCCTTTCTTAGACCGTTTAATATGGTAATTTACATCATGCGTTAATGAGATGAATAGGAATATAGGAATTCATTTTTATTTTACTGATCTTCAAAGATTAAGCTTGCCAGATTGCCCGGATTTTCAATTCAAAATTTGGAAAAGTCCAGTCCTTCCCGGTTTCCCGGTTATGCGTCCAAATCTAAGTTTTTCGACCAAATTTTATAAAAAAAAAAATATGAAAGCTTTTTTGGAAGCCTAAAAAAAAATTTTCAATCTGCTGATGAGTTTTGATTTAAAAAAAAACTTCTCTTGAATTTTGTTGAGTAGTTCCTAAGTGATGACCAAATTTGCCAGGATGATGGTCTAATTTTTATAAATGGAGTAGCCAGATTTTGCCTGGTTTTTAGGTAATTTTTTTTTTTGTGTGCTGAAAAAAATCTTTCAGCCTTACAATTAATAGAGTTTAAATACTGGTATTCATTCTGCTAAAAATGTACAAATAAAAAAGTTAAAAAAGCATCTAAAAGAAATATCTATAATTCTTTTTTGTAACATCTAAAATATTCAATTTGTTATTCATTTGTTTTTGGAGTGTAAATTGATAAAAAAATAAAATTGGTATAAAACATATCTTTTTAAATAGGGTAAGTGAGCCCTATTTTGGCATGGTCCTTTTCTTGGCATACCAACATGTCTTTTTATGTTTTTCAGGTCCAAATTGAGCTTAAAAAATTTTGAATATATTTTCATTGCGAGGAGAATAATTTGTTTCAAATCTGTGCATACCGAATTTTTTTATTGTTTGTTTTGTACTTTAATAAAGAAGTTAATTTTTTTCGATCTGCATCCGAGAAAATTATGTTGGAAATCACCGTATGAAAAGCAGATGAACTCACCTTCCTAGTAAAACTGTTAAATTCACATGCGATTTCAAACGCGGACATTCATTTAAAAATTTGCGATAAATACTCATGCCTAAAGTTGAACTCGGCAAAAAATCAAATAATACTAGAAAGACTAAAGAGTGAATATTTATTTAGGTTTTGAATAAAAATTTAAAACTAATTTTGTTCCTTTTCTTGGCATGCACTTCAATCGAAATGCACCACCAGTGTTGGAAGCTGGAAAAAATACATGTCCATTAAAGAGGTATTTTTGGGCTGATGTTTTCCCTAAAACTTCATTTAAAACTACGCACAAATGTTTTCATATTAATTGGATTGTATGATAAGACCGTTGCTATCAACTTAAGCTTCGAAATAAGTTGGAGAACATAAGTGATTCGACTAACTAAAAGTCATATCCGAGCATTGAAAATGCAAAAATGGCTATTTGGGAACCATGAATCGAAGGTACATTGGTATGCGTGCGAACAGCATTTGCATTGCAGTCTGCCAAGCAGGGTTGCCAACATATATTTTCAATAATCAGGGAACTGGTGAAATAAAAATCAGGCAAAATCAGGCTACATAAGTAACGGAAATTCCTCTAAAAGAGATGACCTTTTTTTTTTGGTCATCACTCTACATTTTTACTGTGTTGTGGGCCTACTTGGTTGCATAATTCTACTGAATCAAAGCCGAAAGATTCCTTTTCATTCCCTTTTTAAGATATGAATTAATGGGAATCTTTCGATTGGTTTCATTCAGCCACATTTTCGCTTTTTAACTTCAGCAATGGTATCTTATTTAGTTCCTTACTACCCATTTTTCATCACATTCGCAAAAATCAGGCAAAATCAGGCATTTTTTGAAAAATCAGGGAAATTCAATGGTATTTCAGGTTGTCAGGCAGAGCCTCGAAAAATCAGGCAATACCTGAAAAATCAGGCATATTGGCATCTCTGCTGCCAAGCAAAAGCCACGTGGTCTCCTACAAAACACAGTGGTTCGAAATGTTAAAAAAAACTAAATTAAATTTAGCATCTCACAAGACTTAAGATGTTTTTCTTATCTAAAAATTTTTAGATCGATGGCAATTTATGACTTTAGTATATAAAATACATAATTAATTGAGTTTTGGAATCGTTTTCTATTGCTTGGGAACCATATACCTACTCAGATTTATTTTAAGGATTTTTGTTCTAATTTTTTTCATGGAAACAGAAGTTGGAAGTTCAGGAAAATATCGTTTGCTTTTCAATTATTCCTTAAAATATTTGACGTGAGTCGAATTAAAAAAAAATGTTTTAGCAAGGTTTACATTCTTACATCTATTTGGCGTGTCAAAGCACTGCGCAACGCCCCGGGCATTCGAGACGGCTCTTGCTAGAAGAGAAGCTCATAATCTCAGCTAACAAATTCAAAAGGGCAAAATTTTAAAATATTATTCAAGGAATTTTTCAATTTCTTACTTTATGGAGCCAAACTCCACAATAAGAAGACAGTTGTTTGGTAGTGAAAATAACCCTATGTGTCGCAATCGCATTGCGGAATTTCTGGTCTTCCGACTTTTTGAAATGAAAGCTTATTTTGTGCTTCCCTTTCAACCAAATTTCATCAATGTTTTCAAAAGCCTTTTTGTTGTATGAGTGGCGCCTGGTGTTCCAACGTCGCATAGAACTTTACGCTCAGCTGACGTCATTCTGTCAGTGGCCTTATATTCAGAATAGCCAACGATTCTGTTAACTGTCAATTGAGCATTGTTGGTGAGGATCTATTGCACTTTGCTGGAGGCCAAGAATCGGATCATCGAAACGGCAAACAATTGGTACGGCGGCCAAGTAATTGGAGCACTGCAGTGAGTACTTTGAATGCATTTTACTCACATTTATGAAAGTTCCATAGATAAAACATATTTTTGTTGAACTCTAAGCAAGTTAGCAAGTAAATTCTTCAAAGGATGTTATATGGTGCACTCAACAGGAAGGTAGGAATGTCGAAAAAAGGGTAAACCATGCCTTAGGTGCCAAGGCCGGGTACATTTACCCTGCTATGAGCTTAAAAAATTCTCTTTTGGAAATCAACACTTGATGTTTTAATGTTTTGCTCGCTATTTTGATTCAATTCAAATGTAACTCTTGGATTGTTTATCAGAGATTTTATTGAAAGTTATTATGAAACCGAGAATAAAGATTTTATTTCAGAATCTGCAGATTTGAGATTTTTCATAACTTATCTTCATCCTAAATGGCGATCCTTGATTGAATCTGATTTTCATTCTTCTTAATCTGGATTTCTGGATGTTCAATTAAGCTATGTTCCAAAGTTCAGATTTTGTGTTCTAATATTAGTCTATGAAACCTAGTACATCGTTGATTCTGAAGTTGCATGCATTGAGATTTTCTTGTTTCTATTTGATTGTTTATCAAACTGAAATTCAATTTAAGAAATTGGGGGCTTGTGATATAGCTCAGTTGGCAAGTCTGTTGCCTCCTGAGCAGATGTCCGTGAGTTCGAGCCCAAGAGTAAACATCGAACACAGTTGTACCGGATAGTTTTTCAATAACGATCCGCCAACTGCAACGTTGATAAAGTCGCGAATGCCATAAAGATGGTAAAACGACTATAATCGAAAAAAAAAAAAAAAAAAAAAAAAAAAAAAAATTAAGAAATTGATTAACCATCAAAAAGAACACCAGTGTGCGTTTTTTTTCGGATGCATAATAACAAAATGACATTGAAATTTTTTATGGTCGACCCTTTTTTATGTCGTCGGTGACAAAGTTTGAAATCAGATATCGATTTCTCGTTCTGCAAAACTCTCGGGTGTAAATTTTCGTTTCAATCCGATGCATAATACTTAATTACTGCAATCAAATTGAACAATTAATATGGACGATTCCATTTGTCTACTTTTTTTTCCAAAATATGACTTCTAAAATAAATTGCTCGTGCTGCTAAATGTTCAAACTTTCATGAAAGTCCGATGCTTAAGCACGACATTATCTCAATACAGTGAACAATTAGTTTGGACGAAACCTTTTTCCGCCCCCCAAATTTAACTGGACACAGAAAATCACTTGCCCGTCTCTAGAAACTTCCGTGCGCCAATTTTGATTTCAATAAGATGAATGAAACCCTCAATATCGTAACAGCAGTAAACAGTTAATATAAACGACCCCTATTGCCGAACCCTAACTTAAAACTTGACTCTTCGAATCAACTTCCGGTCCCTTCAAACTCACATGTGCAAATTTTTATCTCAATCCAATAATAATAATGTAAATTTCGCTAAAACAGTATTTTTGTTGTATGGGCGAGTTGTATCCAACAAAATCCCTTTTGTCGACCCCTGAACCTCAAATTTTATCCTTTAAATCAACTGCTAATCCGTAAAAATCCCCGTATGCAAATTTTTTTCTTAATCCGATGCATCATAACATTCAATACCAAAAATCAATCACTAAAACACCCTTGTGCAAATTTTCATCTCAGTTCGATGGATAATAACGTCAATATCGCTTAAACAGTTTTTGTGTTGTATGGACGACCCCCTTTAAAAGGGGTCATCCGAACATCTGAGAACATTTTTCATCATTTCCGATCCTTAAACGTGCTCATGCCAAATTTCAGCTCTCTAGCTCTTAAAACGGCTGAACCTAACAAACAAACCCACATAAGTAGCTTTTTATGTACACCCGAAATTCAGCCTCTATGCCAATCGTGAGTAATCAATATCATAGCATCATTGGCATAATAAAATAATGCGACCGGGAATGATTCGATTTGCGACCGCCGGCTTTAACATGCCAGCGGCACAGTGTATTTTTTTATTATTTTTTTGTTTCTTGGTCATGCATCATTTTGGTTGGGAGCTCGAGTCCTTATGCAAGTAGTGCTTTTGCAAACATATTATATCTGGCACAGTGCATTTTCGGTTCAGAGATTTTCTAAAAAGGCATTAGATTTAAAGCATGGATCACTACAAATCTGGACGCATTAAAACGGGTCTATCTCGGAGCTATGTAAACGAAATAAAAATGTTTTGTACTTAAAATGTAGGGTTTTTATTGCACGTTAAAGGAAAAATAAAAAAAAAAAATTACGATGTTGTTTTGATGAATTTTCGAACTTTTGGTTGAGTATCACTCATTATAGTTTGAACACCCTATTCGCTGACCTTAGCGGCCATTTTGTTCCACAATCTCTTCATCTCTGTTGCTTCCCGAGTCGTCCTACCATTCTTCTTCATCTTCTGCTTGACAATTGCCCAAAATTTTTCGATAGGGCGGAATTGAGGGCAGTTGGGTGGGTTGATGTCCTTTTCGACAAAATCCACCCGTTGGCCCAATACCACTGTAGAACCTCCTAGCTGTAGTGGCAGCTTGCCAAATCTGGCGAAAACTTAACTAGTCCTTTGTGAGATCTAATGTACGAAAAAAAAGTTTTTCAGGCATTCCTCCTTGTAAATTTCGGAGTCCATGGTCTTGTTTTTCACAAAAACCGGAATTTTTCGTCCGCAGCTGCAAATACCTTGCCAGATCAAACACTTTCTTGCACACTTATCAGCAAAAACGAATTTGAAGTTGCCGGGGACATCACCATGACCAGTGCAGTGCACCAATGCAGTGGCTTTACATAATTTTTGGCCAGAAAGCTGCCCAAAATCCATCTTCACGTACGTTTCGTCATCCATGAGGATGCATCCGTCGAACTTCGTTGGAATCTTCTTGTATAACTTGCGGGCACGTCCTTTGGCTACTAAATTCTGCTTCAATGTCCGGTTTGGTTGCTTACTGGTCCGATAGGATCGTATTCCTTCGCGTAGACGAATTCTGCTGACGCTGCACCGGTCGGCGTTGAATTTCTTGGCAATGTCATAGTCCGACTACCCTGTGTTTTCCTTGATCGTTCTCAACACCTTCAAATGCAGTTTCTGATTCTTAGGTCCACTATAACGCTTGGTATGAACCTGCCGATCTATAGTACGCATCTCACGGAAACGTTTGAGAACGCTACACACGGTTGATTTGACCATTTTTAACGATTTCGCGATTTTTGAACCCGACCACGTCGGGTTTTTGACGTGGGTGTTCAAAATTTATTTTCATCTCGCGGCTTCCATCACGTGTAACTTTTTTGAAACAAAACGAATCGTAATGAAATTTTCAGCACTGGTAGAAGAAACATTCCTCTACAAAGTGCTGCCAAAACATTCCAGATCCGACAACTAGGAGCACTAGGGTAAAATAAATAGTGCGTCCAGATTTGTAGTGATCCATGCTTTATGAAACCTTTTCTATGGGTGTATATAGATTTTTTTTTATCGAGATAGCAAAAAAGTTTGTATACCTTCATATCTAGGTATACAAATATAAAAGAAATCTAACGATCGTTTCGTTAATTTTAAAGATATACCGCTGATCCGAATGGTTTGATAACACCAAAAAGTAGACTGGCTAGAAACCAAAATCCACGCTAAAGGATCCACCAGCGAGGTACAGTTTTAATTCTGCAAGTCCAAGTCCACTGGAAAGCTATGTAATAAAACGACGATTAGTTTTGTGAAATTCTCAAAATCATATATAAAACACCTATACCTAGGAGTAAAAAAGCTTCTCTCGAGGAGTTTTTCCAATTAAAGGGCACGTAAAAATAAACATTAAAATCCTATTTTGCCCAAAACTCAACAACACGACTAAAATAGATTTTGTAGCATGGTGGAATCAATGAGTAAAGATTGAGATATGAAAATCCAACTGGTCTCGTTGTTTAACAGTAATCCACTCTTGAGTGTCAATATTGTAAGGTTTTGCATTTCATACATACCATTTGGTAACACCTGATAATTTACAGACCTTGCGTCACGAGTTAAGAAGGACAAGAAGAATGGCAACACTGGATATCGGATGCGTAGATTTGGATAAGCGTGTGTCGAGAGAAGAACGAAAGCTTCTATCGGTGTGCGCAGTGCGCGAACGAAACGGCCGGAATATATTTCGACGGTAGTGATATTAAACGGATGGGAGGACCCTACAAATATGACACTATTGGAAGTTTGACGGCTTGTATCTCGGGTGCATGTCAATAATACAATTTCTTGGGAAACCCCCAATGAATTCTTAAGATCTTTAATTTTGCATCTTTACTTTTTTTATGAACGTACCCTTAAAGCCCAGGAAAAAACTCCCTAATCAGTCAGCAGTTGTGGAATTTTGATCATGACCACTCCAAATACAAAGAATTCTCTCTTGATTTCAATCCCTTGTGAACCATAGGGTGTTCATTAATTTCGAATACCTTTTTTAATCAAATGGTGTGGTAAAGCCTTGGCATATACCTCTAACTATTTTGGAGTAATTTTTGCTATTATCAAACAAACTATTTCTGGTGTCGAAAAATTAATTTTCATTAAGTGTTCGTTTTTTATCAGCCTTTCATACCACAAGTACTGGTAGGGGAAAGTTGGGTAAACGGACACCCTAAGGAATCATAATAGAAAATCAGATATTGCTTTTTTTTTATCGCTGTTTTCGTGCAGAAGGGTAGTTTATGTTGTTTGCTAACCATTGGCATCAGTGAATTTCCTTCAACAAGACTGTTTTAAAGCAATCTAAGATATGCTTGAAAATTCCACTTTTTAAAAATGGTCGGGTAAAACGGACACAGCTTAGAAAAGGTTGATATTGCAGGAAAAATTTCGATCGAAGTACATAATCTTGTGAATTGAACATTTGAGAACGTTTATAAACCAAAACGGAACCAACTTGTCCAAATCCTGTAGCAAAATTTACCGGGGATCTACTTTTAACAGTTTAATGGCCTGTTTGAGATGCATAGTGCTTTTTGGCCGACAATTGCTCTTGGCAGGGACTTCTGAAGGCATTTGGAGGAATAGACCGATGAAAAATTAGAAATACCTGGAGAAACTTACGTACCTGTTTTACCCGACCTTGAAGTGTCCGTCTTACCCGACCTAGCAACATTTTTTTCAAAACGTTTGTTGCTCAAGCTCGTCGACCAAAATTCGCTATGTTTACTCCAGGTGGTCAATGAGAAGCCGAACATTCCACCGTTGAAAACCGATGAAATTTCCGATAATGTAACGAGGTATGGACTATTTTCTTAGTAGAGAAAATAACATCAAATGATGCATCCTCAAAGTTTTTGTTTATTTTGTTTACTATTACGAGACCTTATTTGCTGTAAATCAACAATGGGTCTCAAAAGTGTTCATACACTTAAATAGGCAAACATATTCCCATCATTAGATTTGTGAAGAATTTAAAATAATTGCACCACATCAATAGATGAAAACCATTAAATATGTGCTTGTGTAACATGGTATGAAGTTTACATTGGTCATTAATGGATTTTTTGGCTAATTTTGCATGTAGTGTTTATTTTTATAGCTCATTTTGCACAGAATAATACAGGTTTTTGGAAATATTGGCTCAAAATAAAAAGTGCCTTGCCTTTCAAATATAGCTCTCTTAGATTGGTTAGTTAAATCATACATGTTGTCAAGAATAAACAAATACAGGAAACCTATTTAGACTCTCTATAAAAAAAATCGTCAGCATACTTATGGGGAACGAAATTTCAACAAGAGAGGAGCGTGCCGCGTACGGGGGACTCGAAAAACCGCTGAAGCTCATATAGTTGATTTAAGGTAAAAAATTTCTCAAACAAAAGGTGTGATTGAGCATTTATTGAATTACCTTTACATTTGAGTAAATAAAATCTGTCCAGTTGATTTTGAATAACCGTTATTTGAATTTGTATTCGAACTTATTAAACACCCTGCAAATCGACATCACTTTCCTTTGAATTAACAGAAGCAGTTACTTTCTACCTTTAGCATCTAAGAAAGTCTATTTTAGATGAATGGCTGTGAATCCGTGCACCTATGGTAAATTACTCTGCTTATTGAGAAAAATATGCTTTATTTTCATTACGCAATGGGTGCTAGAAAATGTCTACTACGACAGAATTGAGGTGAAAACGAGCACCCATGGTCAACGCCCATAGTCTTTTAACATAATTTTCTACAAAGGTTGATGTAGTGCTTGAGTGTTTTGATAACTATTTGAAAAATTCAATTTATGACATTAGACTGAGTCGATTTGGGGTCATTTTCGAATTTCTCAAACCCTGGGGTCTCAAAAGCTTCGTTTTGGTCCAAAACTCATCCATGATTTTTTGCAGAATTTTTAAGTAATGTTTACATGAGTAAATTTGGACTTTTAGGTTTGTATGGGAAAATTTAATATTTTGTACTGAAAAATCAACATCATTTTTGTTTCTTCTGTGCAACCGAGCCAACTAATGGTTTTTGTGCCAATTTATAAATTCTCCAAAGGAAATTTTCCGCTGAACAACTTTGTCGAAGACCGTAAATTCGTATCATATTAGACAAAAAAGTTATTAGCTGTTTAACAGGGGTATGTCTTTTGGCATTGATCAACAATAAATTCAATTGACACCACTGCTTGTGCCCCGCGAAGTGTTGCATGAAAAGTAGTCATGCAATACCTCGCAAGGCACATAACAGTGGTGTCTATTAAATTTATTGTTTATCAATGCCAAAAGACATACCTCTGTTGAACAGCTAATAACTTTGTTGTCTAATATGATACGAATTTACGGTCTTCGACAAAGTTGTTCAGCGGAAAATTTCCTTAAGGAATTTTATAAATTGGCACAAAAACCACCAGCTGGCTCGGTTGCACAGAAGAAACAAAAATGATGTTGATTTTTCAGTACAAAATATTCAATTTTCCCATACAAACTTAAAAGTCCAAATTTACTCATGTAAACGTTACTTAATAATTGTAAACTTTACTTAATTGGCACAAAAACCACCAGCTGGCTCGGTTGCACAGAAGAAACAAAAATGATGTTGATTTTTCAGTACAAAATATTCAATTTTCCCATACAAACTTAAAAGTCCAAATTTACTCATGTAAACGTTACTTAATAATGTAAACGTTACTTAATAATTTTGCAAAAAATCATGGATGAGTTTTGGACAAAAACGAAGCTTTTGAGACCCCAGGGTTTGAGAAATTCGAAAATGACCCCAAATCGACTCAGTCTATTATGACATACACTCAATCGTCAACAATGTGAAAATTAGATGATTCCTTGCACCCATGGGGGAAAAACATTTCCGTTTATTACATAAACCCTCTCGAATGAGTCATTGAACAATATCAGAAAAAAATGAAAATATTGCGTCGTAAAAAATTTTCCCTTTACCAATCATTTCGACTGGTCCAGGCTTCCGAAAAGTACAGCTTTGCTATGACAGCCTTTTTCTTGTCGAACACACTGTCTCGGTTTTCCTTACCACTCGGTTGCTGCTGTACCGTCGGTAACGAATCGAAACGCTTCGGCTACATCACACACGTGCGAGAACCCAGGCTGTATCTGAACAATCGGCTCAAAGCTTGCGCTGCCGAAAATGTTGTGCTTAAAGCTGTAGCGAACCCAACCGACAGTTCGATTTTCATCCCTTCAGGGTTTCCTGTTTCTAAAATAATTTCATCTAACTGTCGGCTGCAGCGCGTGACAGTTTTGGGCAGGACTGTCACGGTTGACTGTCGTGCCCATACCGTATCCATGCCCGGCCATATGCGCTGCTGCTCGGTTCGAATAGATCGAACGAGCCATCGAGCAGGAGCATACGACCGAGGCGAAACGCGATGTGTGGTGCCGATATGATTACCTTCTATCCTATGGGGTCCTATGAGGAGGGTGATCGGGGTGATCACCCCCCCCCCCCTCCTTCCCCCCTTAAGCGAGAAAGAAATTCATACCTACGCTCGTTCGAAATTAACTCGGCCCGAGCGTGCATGATAATCCAAAGCGAATCTCGGCTACAGTCGGACGGAGTAGGTAGTACTGTCATGCGAAATTCAACGCATTGAAAACTGTCACGAAGATTTTCCCAAAACTGTCACGAAGCTTAAAAAACTTTCATACCCACAAACAAACTTTCGCATGAGGTAAAACGAGCTCTCGCTGTACATCGCACGACCGCTCCTTTTAGAACTGTCGGGGAAGAAATATTCGGAAAGCTTTCATCGAGGTGCACGTGCGACGTTCGCAAGAATACTGTCGTTCGCTAGTACTTTTCGGAAGCCTGGACTGGTCACAATGAGAATAGGTATGTGTATTAAATTTGGCGGTCTTCCTAGTGTGAAAAAGGAATCCGCAATCTAATTAAAAAACCATAAAATTCCCCTGTTAATTTTAAAAACTGCTCGATTTCACCGGTAATTTTTAAAATAACTTGAAAGCTTCGAAAACCAAAGTCAAACAGAATAAGACATGCAAATTTGCTTCCATAAGAAACTTACCTAAACCTTTCAACCCACTTGTAAAACATTATGACGGATGATTGCCAGTCGCATGACCCGAAGCAACTTCTGAGCTTCAAATGATAACTTGATGCAACATGTGTCATTTGCCATTTGCCATCTCCACCCAGTCATGCGGCAGTGGCTTCACCCTTCCGATCCGATGCGATCAGACGGTGGGGTGGAATTATGCGATTCACTCAGCAGAAATCAAAAGTCCGGAACAAACGAAGGAAACCGCTACCTACCTTGTATCGCGATCATCGCAAAACCTGATGCAAACAACAAACCAAACCTCGGCATGGCTGATGACAAATGACAAAGTGGGAACTGTCAAATTAGACTGCTTTATGATCGCGACTTGCGACAAACGCATGGTGGTTTGGTGTGGTGGTTTTGTTTGGCACAATTCGTCTGGCCTACTCAAATTCAAGGGCGGAATTATCAAACCAGAGGAAAAATCCTTGGAAGGCAACTCGAAGGGGTTTTGTTTCGTTATAAAACTGATTCGTCTTTATTTTTGTTTTTTTTTTACTTGTGTTCCTCTTATTTACATATAAAATACAATAATAGATTCGCGCAACGTTTGCTTGCAAACGCAGTTCGCACGCCTCATCTTCGCGCCTCTGGTTTCGCACTTTTTGCTAATACCAGCAAACAAAAAAAAAAACGTAAAAAAAATATAAATCACATTTTGGTTGTACACGCTAAGAATAACTTACGAGAAGTTAGAGCGATTGGTTGAGTAACGCGATTAAGTTTTCGTATGTGTGTGGCGGGAAGTGGGACGTTTTGGAAAATCAAAAGTCTGCGCAGGACAAAATACATTATTTCAAGGGTAGACGGATTGGCCTAAACGGGTACAACATTCGATTACGCAAGCGTGGGTGGGTGGGTGATACTATTTGGTTAAGTCGCATGTCCGGTTGATGAAGACGTTGGTGGTGCTGCTGCCACAAATTGTTGCCACCACGAGGGGCTCTCAGACGATGGCGACGCCATGGTGGACCTTGGCGCCGTAAATCGCTAAACAAACGGAATCGCGGTAGCTATTCAGAGAAATGTAACCATTATCGCATCGGAAGGAAGATACAGAACAAAAGAGCGCGTTAATTTACGAAAACAGAAAAGTTAAATGGTAACAAATTAGGTGAGTTCGTTGTTCGATTGTGGTTGTGATCTATGGTGCAGATATCTGGGTATTTGTTTGTTTTCTTGCAAAAGATAATATCTCCTTGGTTAACGTTAACGTCGCCGCTCGAATTCGATCGGTTTTGTTATCTGGAGTCCGATTTGTTCCCATGTTTTTGGCTACTGGCAGGTTCATTCCAATAAATATAAACTTGGTTTGTGATTGGTAACCCTAATGGTGGTAACTGTAGTCGTGGCCATAGCCGCTGAAGCTGGTGTAGCTCGTATCGTAATGGTGAGCCGGCTCATGATGGTGGTGATGCGAGTGCGAGTGCACAGGAACCGCAACCGGAACCTTGACCGGGACCGGAACTGGCACGGGTTTTTCCACCGGAATGTGCTTTTCGACCGTTACTGGGTAAGGACGATCGATCGGGACCTTCACTGGGACTGGGACTGGCCGTTCAACGGTGTATGGGACCTGACAAAAAACGGGGAAAAATCGATCCGAATTGAGCATTCAGTATTCAAGTCAAGCGATCCAATTACCATGAGTCTCCTTGGTGATGATTAGAATGATGATGCGTTTACTCTTAGAAGGTATGAGATGAGACTTTTCGTCCAACCGTTTCTGCCCCTTATGTATGAAATGTATTGATGATGACGGTTAACAAAATTAATGGTTTAATAAAAAGTATCCGATGAGTTATCTTTTCAAATTGTTTAGTAAAATCCACGCTTTTCTTTGAGTTTTTTTAGTGGTTACTTATTTTGTTCAAATTCTTATATGATGGTTTCTCTAACTAAACAAATCACGTTGTGGATGAAATTTTGTACATGAACACTTCTACAGAAACCAAATTTTGTACTCCAAATATTTATCTGCACATCAAAAGGAAAAAATTGACGTGATCGATCAAGTGCAAGAGTACCATTTCATTTCGTAATGTACAAAGATTTGTTCAAATTCGGAAACTATGAAAGGTACATTATTAAATAAGAAAATTTATATTAGCATATCTGATTTCAGAAAATTCTCCACTATATCAGATCTTTTGTACAATTTCTTGATTGTGGCAGAAGAAATGGAAGTAAAGGATATTCTTTTATTATCAGTAATAAAGTTAATTTGTAGGGGAGATAAAGGCAAAACCAGCTCCCATGGCGAAATCCGTACGTTTGTTTTCTACTAAATGACGTATTTCTAAAATAAATACACCTTGTGCGTTTCCTACAGTCTCTATTAAAAAAATAAAGGGTTTAACTGTTCTTTGAAAACACGGAATTATATTTAAAAAAAAACTAGGTTCTGAAGTGCGAAATCATTTCAACTCTCGAGCCTTTAAAAATTAGAATTGACCAATTTATTCTTAGATCTGCCATCTGGAACATGTTTTTCACATTGGTTTTAAGAAATTTCTTTCTTTGAAGTGTTGATATTTCACTTTGATCAGTAAAACCGTGGCCTATAGAATAGCGTTCAAGTCTTCTAAGTCAATGTACATGAGATCGAATCTCGTTCACGGCATACATACTTAGTACTCTTTCTGAGGGATTGTGGTTTTAGCATTAATCAGATGTAAAATATTCTTGAAACATGAACGCTTTAGTGTTAAGGAAATATTTTCAAAGAAACATGAAGTGTCACTGAGATTCTACAGATGTGCGTTCGTACTTCAACTTACTGGCTGAGCTGAAATCAGCGCCAGGTGGGGCAAATTGAGCAGTGGTCGCATAGTGTAAAAACAAATTCGTCTCGGAGACTGGTCATTTCGTTTGTTCATGTTTCAGTTCTTGTGATAAGTGATGGCGCCAACAAAATGAGACATCAGACAGAAATGATGAAAAATGACACTTTGCCTTTGACGAGTTACACCATCCACTAAACAAAACACCAGAAAAATTGTGTTTGTGTATAGGTAAAAATATGTGTATATGTAAACAGAGGCGTGAATTACGTGTAAACATGTAAGTGTTTACCTTCTACAGTCCTGTGGCAAACAGGTAGTGTTTGTGAGTTAATGCTGAGTGTTTCACTAACACTTTCTTAATTTGGAAAATCAGCCTCAATAATGACCGTATTGACTAAAATGTGTTATGTTTTTTTTTATAAAGTTTTTGAGGTTATTTCCCTGTCTCTGCCGAACACGCTCAGCGCGTGAGAAATGTCAAAAAAATTCCTATACCTAAGTGTTTTTTGGTTTTGCAACTGTGGACATCGTAGAGTTTATTTACCAACAAAGCCCTCAGTTCAAACAAATTTACCGATGTTTACAAACAATCTCACTGAACCTCACCGCGCTCCCCTCACTTACTTACTGACAAAGTTAGAGAACCTTGTGTTCTAACAACCTTGCTCTATACCAAGACGCCTCTAGTATGGTGGTCTCAGATCGGCAAAAAGTAGACGAGGGTTGGATGCGGTGGAGGGGGTGAAACGCAGCCAAAATTTTGATAGCTGGCTGGGATGCCAGGTGTCTTGATTCGTTTGTATGCCACGGACTTTTGCCAATAGTCGAAAAATTTCTTTTTTTTTTGTTTCGATTATAGTCGTTTTACCCATCATTATGGCATTCGCGACTTTATCAACGTTGCAGTTGGCGGATCGTTATTGAAAAACTTATCCGGTACAATTGTGTTCGATGTTTACTCTTGGGCTCGAATTCGCGGACATCTGCTCAGGATACAACAGACTTGCCAACTGAATTATGGCCAACTGAACAAGCCACTCGAAAAATTTCTCAGATTAAGATTTTGCCCTGATTTTTGCAAATATATTCCATTGAAGTGGAACAAATTCTTCCGGCTGAGTTTCGACCAGTTTATTTAAGCAGTGTCAGCTTGGCCGGTAGCGATGAGAAACATAAATTTTCCTTTACTTATAACCAATTCATGCTTATTCAACATTATTTTCTTCCATGAGCTGTTTGGTAAATGCCTGTTTGGTAGCACTAGAAAGTCATCGAATGGGATGGAAACCTAAAAAGCAAAAATAGTTTATGTCTACTATCTTTGTAAAACGGCATGGGCATGGATTTCAGCGTCCGAGAAGCACCCCGTTTATGAATCCGGCAGATGGAATAAAATAAAGCACAACTACGGGATAAACAGCGGAACAGTAGCGGCACCAAACGAAAGTCACTGGGTTGGGCGGAAATACAGCCAGCAGGCTTAGCTATGTTTGGGAACAAACTCAGCAGTGTTTGTGAAAAATTGTTGTGTTTGCTGCAGGTTTAAATTTCGTGTTTTACAACATCAAGCTAAAAATTTAGCTCCACCGGTAGCTTCAAAATAGAACCCACGGCCGGGAGCTATAAAGTGCTACTGCAACATCTGGAAAGTTTTTTCGGAACATCCGAAAAGTGCAGAGTATTTAGTAATTTAATTTAAAAAAAAGTGTTTCGAGTAAAATGATGTCATTAAATTCCGAAATCATTGTTTTTTCGGGAAATCCAATTCAAATAAAATCAATTAAACTAAAACTGAAAATGGTTTTAAATCTTTTATATTTGGCTTGTGCTTAGACATACATAGACTTTGTTCCAAATTCGTCTTATTTTTATCAGGACCACCTTGCATCCGTGGACCAATTTTTTCATAAATACTTCAGCCAACTGTCCAAACTTTTTTCAACATGGCTGAATCTAGGTCAGGCAAATGAAAATTCACTGCAGCATTTTTGCAGTAATTTTTAATTTTCGACAGAAAAATAAGCACTTTTTGAAACGATTTGTAATCGTTTATGATAAAAATTCGTGCCGGAACCAAACAAATTCAACAGAGCTATTGTTTTATAGATGAGACATGTTCAGTTTGGCGATACTTGTAAACTTCTCGAATGCAAAACTCTCTTAAAGACTTAAAAAAGTTTTAAGAATGATTATTCTAATGAAACAAAATTTGGTACCTGCTCACTGGTCGGTGATTCAATCAGATCAATTTGACATTTGAGCGCTTTTTTTGTTTTTTTTTTTCATCTGTTTTCCACCCCTGGGGCTGAACGTGCGATATGACATTTGAGACCACCATACTAGAGGCATCATTTTCTAAACTACTCGTTTTTTAATTTATTTATAACTAAGATTTTTAGAAGCACAAGGTTTCACAGTAAGGAGACGCGAAGTGTGCGGAGCGCTCAATGAGTTTGTTTATAAATATAAGAATATTTGCACAGCTGTTCTGTGGTTTGTTGGTAAATAAACTCCAAACTACAGTTGCAAAACCAAAATGGCCAAAACGGCTGAATCGAGAATTTGACATACGGTAAAACCTGTTATATTTACACCTTGTTTATAACAGCAAATGTCCATCAGTGAGATGAAAAGATAGGTGATGGAGAAGATAACCACGGCAGTAGTGGATTTCAGGAATAACTCGACAAGTTACAAACTTTATTATGTTCTATAATTTCACACGGCAAAGCAAATGACCAAACCAATGAGAAACGAAGTACAATTACTTACTTGAAAAATATTTAATTTTGCAGTGCCAAGGAAATAATTACAAAAATCATCAATTTTGAATTCACACTCTGACTTGTGAATGTTCAGAAAGTATGTCAAATTTTTATTTATCATATTTTTGTAAAGTATAGCAGCGCTTATGTTATAACATCACTAGAACCGGTATGAAATTGCCTTTCTGGTGATTATAAATTTATTAGCGTGAATATACTCAAAATTCAGTGAAAAGTTGAATTCATATCTTAGAAAATCTGAGAAGTTGCAAATTGGCAAAAAATTCGAAAAACAGCTTCGTTTGAAAATTCGTCAAAAGTTCTGTGTTTCGTATTTTGACAATCTTAAAAATGCTAAACTGTTTCAAATTACGTCAACTTTCCAATCCACTTTTAAAAATTTATCTGGTGTGAAAAAAACAATTTTAACGGTTCATTGATTGGAAGTACCACCTTTCACATTTTTTGTAGTTATGATTACGATAAAAAATTTTTTTTGTAGTAGCTGATCTTCAATCTTTTTTTCCGAAGCATGTTTTTTCGAATTTTTTTAGACTTTAAATAACAGCGAACTGAAGTGTTGTAGCTGAACATTGATTGAAAACATATTAGAGCTGCATTACGGGGTTTCCAAGACTATCAACTTTATATAAATTGATTGAGAAACAAGAGAGATACCTATATTGGTTAAGAAGTGTTGAATTGACAATCCAGGAACTTTACCGGGCAAAAATTTCTGGGACGGATGAAGTTTGATGACCTCGAAAAATCTTAGCAGGGAAACACATAAATCCAGCATGATATATCTCAGAATTCACTAGGTCTTTGATAAGACCACAGTTTTGTGTTTTAATTTGCACAACAAGGTTTCATAACTATATTCAAAACATTTGGGTTAAGTTTTTTTTAGAAAAAACATTCTTGCGACATGCGAAATAATAAAAATTCTAGAACCATTTCTCAACCTCTATCTGAAGTAAATTTCCGATTTTAAGAATTTTATCTTCATTTTTTTTGATAGAACGAAAAGTACAACTTTCCGAAAAAAAACATAAATAAAGGACAAAACGAAAACATTGAAGCCCAATTTCTCGAAATGGCTTTGGCTATGAGGGCCTCTGAAAAATTTCTACTGATTTATGTATAATGGAACACTTATCTGTCCCAAAGTTTAACTGTAGGTAAGTAATACCTTTCATATTAATTTTTAAAAACCTATAAGTTGAAAGAAATTGTGAAAATCATATAAAACGTAATAGAAATAGAAAGTTTCCATGATTTTTAATGGTTCTAAAAATCTATGAGGGATAATATAAATCTTCCAATAGCAAAAGTTTTTCCCTGGCTTTACAATGGTTATTAAAAAAATATTTAATTTTCGAACTCAATAATTTGTATGAAAGGGACAGTGTGGTACTTAGAAATACGGTTTGTTTGTTGCTGAATTATTGACATAGAGAACCAGAATTCGGGCTGGAGCCCCAACCGTGTGTGAAAATGCCAACCGTGATTTCAAAACACTAGATTTCACTACCGGTACTTTTTTCCATTTTATTTCTACACGCTTAGAAAATAGTACCTTCAACGAATAAAATATGCACTCAAAGCTAAATGTATTTTCAGTCACCCAATCGAGTATGGAAATAATTGTTTTAAGGCCAATTTTAGCGGTTTCAAAATGCCAAAAAATTTGAATTATTACACACGGATTCGACGCATGATTGTTTGGGTCCCGTTTTCTGGTTCGCTACGTTATAGAGACGATAGTTTAAGCTACAAGTAGATGAAGACTTAAAAAAAGTCTATATCGATTAGCTATAAATTTTTTTTATTCAAATGAACTAGAAATAACTTTGAACCCGTGCATTTTTCTTAAGTTTAATAGATTGTCATCCAGATACACAAAAATAAATGATTTGGGTCGAATTGTTTGAAGATCGCCATTGCAGTTATGTACTCCTAACCCGCTGTGAAAGAGTTCCTGGAAAAAGGAGAACACTCTAGGTATAAGCGAGAAAACTGTTTCAGTCCCTTGAATCTGAACTCTAGCTTGTATCTAACAAGTTCGACCGCATTTGCAAAATCGAACACAAAATTAATTGTTTTTCAACAGTTTTCACTTAGTTGAATAACTTTCAGGTTTGACAAATTTGTTCTTTAACTGTGTAGCAAAAGTATTTGTGAAATTTTAATTACATTTAGCGCTGCTCTGTTTTTTATAGCAACTATCTTTTTCTATTAAGACTTGCTTTCCCATGATGAAGCATCTGATTGAATTAAATTTTATATGAGATATTTTATAAATGGTTGAATCAATTTAAGGTGTTAGAATCTAGGTTTTGAGAAATTTTTAAATTAAATCTACCCTTATGTTCATTTTTTTTCTAATAAAAGACACTTTACCACCTTTGTGGCGTTCGTGTCTTCTTATGTTCATATAATTTGGACTATTTTCATCGTGAATCACTTAGCTTGTATAATAGTTTTTTCTTTCGGTCAATATATATTATCTGAATTCCGAAATAACTTTGAAAAAAAAATGGGTGATAGAAACAAACGAAACGACCACCAACCATTCTTCTTCGTCGAACCATGGGATGGGACAGTTATCAAAATTATTGAACCATTTTGGTCACTTTCAGTGTTTTCGTACACTTCAGAAAGGACACAGCTTTCAGCATCAACTAATGAGATAAGTTGCTTTAACAGTCAATATAATTTCCATGATTTATTTTGATTTCTTGCAGAAATAAAATTTGCTGTTCAAGGCTTTTCCAGTGTGATCTGCATTACAAGTAAAATAAACAGAAATCAATTCTGACCATAGTCAAGCTTATGAAACAACGTTTCCACAAATAAATTTATAGCTGGCGAGTGTGGGTATTTTTTTTTGGCATCGCATAGAAAAACAAACTCAAAACACTGCTGGTGCCTAACAAACTTAAACAGTTTGAATTCATCAAATTCTGATTCAAAAAATTCATATAAAACTTCAAAAATACTTTTTCTGTTTTCTAGGAAATTTGCTTGATAAAAACAATGAAAAAACAAAGACGTGTAAGGTCATAAATCACCTTAAAATTTTTAACATAAATACAATGCCGCTTCAAATCAACCTCATCTCCATGCTTCACGAAAAAAAATGACCAGGCAAGATACTCTCTCCTGAACATAAATAATATCATTTTATAACTCGTATTCGTCGTTTCTGCTTGAAGAATAAATGTTCTAAAAACTATATAGAAAATAAACAAATTTATAATCGTTGCCATAGTGTATCTGAAATTCAATTTTTATCAATGCTTAAATGAAAAGTTAATATCTTCCAAAAATGTCATAAAACGAAAAGATGGAAGCTTTTCTATGAGGGAATATGAACGAAATGTCTGAAAAATGCTAGTTTATCGAATAGACGGCGGAGCAAACGGTGAACTGTTAACTTACATGCTTTTCGACGTAGTAGGGCTGAGGTACCGGAACCTTAACGGGGTATGGGACCGGTTTCTCTACCGGAACCGGATAGGGACGGTCAACCGGAACCTTAACATGAACCGGGTATGGCTTCTCGACGGTATACGGGACGGGTTTCTCGACTGGGACCGGGTATGGAGCAGGGACATGGACTGGGTAGGGACGATCAACCGGAACCTTAACCTCAACTGGGACCTTCTTCTCGACGGTGTACGGCACTGGGACGGGGACTTCAACCTTAACCGGAACTGGGACGTGCTTGGTAACTTCATATGGCTGCGGAACTGGAACCTTCACTGGGTAAGGGACGTGCTTGGTGACTTCGTATGGCTGTGGCACGAGGACCTTGACGGGGTATGGCCGATCAACGGGAACGTGGACTGGGTAGGGCACTTTTTTCTCCACTGTGTATGGAGCTGGCACATGTACGGGGACCTTAACGTATTCCTTTACTGGCACTGGCACGTGTTTGATAACTTCGTATGGCTGAGGAATTGGAACCTTCACTGGAACAGGAATGTGCTTCTCGACAGTGTAAGGAATGTGCTTTTCAACCGTGTATGGCACTGGCACTCCCTTGACCAGGGTCACTGTTTTCGTGACATCAGTGTGTCCTCCTAGCAGGAAACCGTGGCTTCCATGGCCGTAGCTGTGAGCGCCCGAATGGTATGCTCCTCCGAAATGACCACCGCCGATATATCCAACATCCAATCCGTTGATTCCGTAGCCATACCCCAAATTCAAGAGCCCACGTTTGTCTAACTTCTTCTCCAAAGGCACTGCATTGCTTTCAGGTTTCTTTTGATCTGATTCAGCGTTAGCTGAAACCAACAAAAGTGCTGACAGACAGATCTGCGGGAATATTTGAGGAGAAAAACACTTTTAGTAACATCACATTTTCGATCAATTAACACTAATTCAGAGTCCATAAATATTCTTTTCCACCCCGCACACAATAAAATTTAGAGTCCATTCATTGCATAACACTTCATCTAGAACACTTGCTTTTCTTAGTAAAAAATTCTACTCACAAATAACTTCATTGCGATCCCACTTATAATTGTTCGCATCGATCCCAGACAATCAACTGGATGCTGATTTGTACTAACTTGCCGCTTTTATACTAGTAAAATAGTATACAAAATATACTTTCGATCCATTCTGGGGTGGTAGCATGGCAAGTGCACGCGCTTTGGATCGGAAAAAATTTGCGCGCCTCGTGGATGGCTCTCAGTGTTGAGCATATTATGCTCACTGCTCGCTCCGATCATCAAAACTTCTCACCGGTAGGTAAATGCAAACTCTCGGATTTCCTTTTACCATTGAATTACGCGTAATTCTGCGATCCATTACAGTACCCTATTCGGAAAACTCTCAACCACCCAACCATGCTGCCGTTCGGGTTAATCTCGATTCTCTTTCAGCGCAACCGGTTTGACGAGAGAGATCGGAGAAAAACGCAACAAATCTCCAAGAATCTTAGCCGAACCGAGACGAATGGAAAACTCTTTTCAACAGCAGCAGAATGAAACCTTACCTTACCCTAACATCAACGAGAGTTGGAGCAAAGAAGATAAAGCCAAAGGTGGACACCCCGGATCGGAGCCGCCATCGCCAGCCGTCCGGTTTCGCGAGATTCTACGACGATTTCATCGTCATCGTCGTGGGTCGGAGTAGGTGCTGTTGACTAAGCCACTTAGCTCAGTAGCCACGCCGCGTGGGAGTTTTGGCTAGAGAAAAATCGACACCCCAAGCTCCCACAGGGGCTCACCGCAAGAAGTTTCGCGCGCACTTCGGTTGAAGTATGGTGGAGCCCTCTGGAGTCTCTGAAATCGAGGAGGGAAGGTTGGAAACAATTTTGCACACCATATACCATTCTTGTTATAGTAAGATGTGCACTTTTGTTTGTTTATTTGTTTGCATGTCGAGTGTTAAGAAGGGTGCTGCAAATTGTGGGGGTGCCCATGGATGGCGGAAAGTGTTACACTATTATGCAGCTGATGTTTTTGTTTTGTGGTTCCTCGGCCGCAGATGCTGGAAGGCTGAGGATGGAGGCGTACGGATAGGTAGGTTCATTTTGCAATCTGTTCTACTCTGCTTCGAGTTGGGTTTTCGGGGGTTCGGAGAGGTTGATAAGTATACCGGGTGTACACCTTTTCGGAGCCTTGATCTCGTTTTTCCAGTAGACTCTGTGAATTGCAGTCGACAAGAAGTGGTTGAACTTTTTCATCCACCTTGCTATTCTTTTCCGTGTAAACAAATAGGTACCGAGTTCACATTTGAATAAATTCCGTGGTTCAAATGACATGATTTCTTTCAAATTCAAATTGAAACCTAAATAGAAAATTTAAACGATTTATTAGGAAACAACAATTACTGTTAGGAAGAAAGTGTTTTTTTTTAAATGTAAACTGATACGAACAAATTTTATTTACCAAACGCAAAATTGATCTCTGCAATATTACAAAAATTCAAAAGTTTAAAAATAAAGTCATTAACGTACAAAAAATTCAATTATTGTCAAATGACCGAAATAATAAATATCAAACAAGGAATGAACTTATGAAACTTTCTGAGCACGGATCATCGGTTTTACTTCAAGAGTTTCCTGGTATAAAGTGAGAAACCAATTATTCAACCAATTTAAAAAAGTAAATAATTAAATTTTAAAAAAAATTTAAGCTCTTAAACTTTCCTAGTATAGCAGAGATTAATTTCGCATTTTGTAAAAAAAAGTTTTTCGAATCAGTTTATGAAACCATAATGTTTAAAAAAAATATATTTAATTGTTTTCAAGATAACATTTTTATTAACTCTAGTATTGTTTTTTCTGGTTTATCTCGTTGTTCTGAAGCGCATTTTATAAGATAGAATAGTCTTCTGTGTTAAAATACTGATAAGGCACACAAAGAATCAACATTTTTTATTTTTTCGTGGTGAATAAAACAGATTAAGATTAGTTTGAGGGTGCTGATTCCAGATTTGCAATTCCAGATTTTTTCTAGCAGATCTTGTTTTCAAAATAACTTCAGAAAATGTGTAAAGATTCATTCAATCTATTTGTGCCCTTTTTTGGAAAACTATAGAAGATTACAAATAATTGTAATTTAAAGGTTTAAATTCAATGATCAACTTTTCCGAATACCACACTTCGGAGAAAATATAGTTATAGAGATTTCTTATTGTTTATTTTTCCCAACTTAGCAAAATACAGCAATTTAGACGAAATTTTCAAGAAATATTAACTCAAATTGAATCTTAGATATTTCGTAAACCATAAGTCCAATCGTTTTGCAGTCTTCAACAAAATTCTTAACTGAATATAAATCTTTAATATAAAAAAACTCAAAAACATTTTTCAGAGAAGTGGTGGAACAGTTTTGTTTTTATAATCACACATTTCTGTTAGATATATACAGCTTTTCATGATTGTTTTTCAAAACATGCTCAATAAATTTCGTTATGGAGGCGTTCGTTGTTTTTTGTTTGATTTGCCAAATAAAGTGAATAAATCCGGGCGAAATCCGAACATTTTTCAATGAAATCTGGGCATCCGGGCCGGGCCGGACAGTTTTCAAATTATGTATCTTATATCCGGGCAAACCCGGATAAAACCGGGCCATCAGGCAACCTTATGCTAAACCATTTGCAAATTTAACATTACAAAACATTGAATGATGAAAATTGAAAAATAAATAATATTTTATGACATAGTTGAGCTTTTATCGAATTAAGATGACACTTTTGTAGTTGCTCTACAGAGTATCTGTCTATGGTACTATCCGAATATTAAGAATATTATGATAAAATTTCCAACGGTAAAATAAAAAAACGGACCTTTTATTTGTCAGGTTCTCACTTCGTTTCGAGTCACTTGTTTTAAAAACATAAAATAAATATCGACACATCATTATAAATAAAATCCGAAAAAATTTCCAAAATTCTACTCTTTTTTAGATGAAAAAGTAGGTTGCAATAGAAAACATTTCCCTACGCTACACAGTGGTCCAATTCTCAAAATAGCTGGATAAAAGTCTGTTTTCAACCATTTTTACTCTGAAATCTTTCAAAATTCTTCAAGAATCATAATTTCACAAAAAATAACATATTATATTCATATTTTCTTTTAAAATTCTTTTTTTATTGTAAGAATTCGAAAAAATCAATTTATTTTAATATATCAGTAAGTAAATTCTTGTAATAAAATTCTCCAAAAGATTGCTGCAAAATCTATCAAATCCTAGAAAGGTTAAATGAATCTAAAATTATCTCAAACTTACAATACATATGAAATTAAATCAATACAGAAAACGCTCTAGTACCGATCACTTTTTTAATTTTTCATTAATTAACGAGTCAAAATAGAAATTTTATGATAGATGAGAATTGTTCAACAATTTTGCCCCTACTGATCAAAATTTTGAAACTAAGGTTTGTAGGCTTTTTTTCTTGAATGATTATTTATTATATCAATGGTTGTTTTAACACAAAACACTTAATTTACATTTTAAATAAGAAGTACAAACTTTTTGCTTCATATTTTCTAATTTTTCTAATTAAACTTTTAATATTTATTTTTAAATTTATTTCATATTTCATATTTTTAAAATAATACCATGAAAGTTTCTTAGCTTAGCTTAGCTTGTTTGACTACTCATATCCACCTTTAATCATTGAACTCGAAATGCTTAATTTACAGGTTTTTGTTTTTAAATCGTTTTAGAGGAATGAAGTATTTTTTACATTTGATTTCAAACTATACATTTCGAATTCCATGATCGCTGGCCTGGCTAAGCAGAACAAGTTCCACGTCGCCAATGGCTGCTACTCCGTGATTAATCGAGGCCATCAATTTTGCACAAAGTCCAAAAGAATGGTGCTTGGGATTAGCAGCCATTCTCATTGTACAAAACTGATGCTCTCCCTTTTTTATATGATTTATCTGATTAATAACGGCGCCGGCCACGTCCTAGTAGTCAATGGAGAAAAGGGAAGGATTGTTAGTTAGATACTCTTTAAGTTCAACTAGCAACCTCTCACTTCTGCATACTCCAAAATTTTTTTTTTTTGAAATAGTCAGAACCAGAGATAAGCTTATATCATCAACTACGAAAACCGTCTATACGTCTGCGAATCCATATTCAAGTAAAACACGTAAGATAACATTTAACATATAAAAACACAAAATGTTAACAAATGTGGAACATGTTAACATTACAAAACTCTGAATGATGGAAAAAGATTTAAAAAAAAATTGAAAAATAAACAATATTGTATGACTTAGTTGAGGTTTTATCGAATATAGTTGACATTTTTGTAGTTGCTCTACAGAGTATCTATTTATGATAAAATTTCCAACGGTAAAGTTAAAAGTAATGGTTGTGTTTTGAATGTGTTATTTTTTTCTGTGGCAGTCTTTATATGAATCATCAATTGAAACTTTAAACTTAATAAATCTTCAAACAAATTTAGACAGATTTGTTTAGTCTTAAATAAGGCCGTATAAATGAGTGAAAGGGGGTGTGGAAAATTAAATTTGAACCTTACTTCAATCACACTTGCTTTAAGTTCAGTAAAACTAGGAAAAAGAATGAATATTGGAATTGAAATGCTGAATATATCAAGAAAGGGGGCTAATTTTTCGATTAGTTTCACTGTTATATAAGTTAAGGGCCCCCTAGGGTATAGGTCGGCAACCTGAGGCTTTTTAGATAAAAGCTGCGGCTCTATAGATCACTGTGCAAATATTAAATATATTTTTGTATAAAATATTTACAAATCCATGCTAAGCTGATATTTAACTCTTGTGACCTGGCATACAGAACTTCATAGGTCCAGTAGAAAATTTAAATTTACATCCGCTCTAGCAACAAGCGGAAAGGAAAAAATGGCAAAATTGCTTTTTTGCGGTATTCTAAAATTATCCAATTTTGAGACTTCTCACGTTGAAACTTCCCGATTGGAACATTCAGAATAAGTTGATTTAATTTCAGAATAAATGAATAAGAAGGAACGAACTCACCCATTGTTGAAGCCTGAAGTATGTTTCCTCTTTCAGCGGATCATTCCACGATGTCAACTGCTGGAGGTGGATGAAATCAACGGGAGGGGAGGGGGGGGGCACATGCAATTAAACCTGCATTTATTGATCTCTATACTTAATCCACTAATCCAAAATAAAATTCACAATATCACAATGACAAACTATTTAAACTTCAAAAAATTAATTTTCACCGCGACAGAGCAAAAAAACGTGTGATACCCACAAGCCATCGCCTACTTCTCCTTGCCTTCGCAATGAAATTGATATAAAATCAAACCATGTTAAAGAGTTGACCATCCATTAAGTACATCGAATCCAGAAGAGATTCGATGTACCTTATGGTATTCAGAAACAAATTTAAAAGAAATATTCAAGGAAGAGACAACTTTAATGGATTTGAAGTTATTTTCGTAAAACCAATGTTCATTAATAATTTATATATGAAACAAATACATATACAAAAGATATACACACATGCGCAGGCATCTTTTTGCCTAGACTTTGGAGTTTGTTTTTTATGTTGAAATCGTTGAAATTTATTTCGAGAACAATTTTATTATAACAGTTGTCTAAATTTCTGAACCTCAAACCGTGCGGGCTAAATGCGCTTATTAATGTTTTGGGCAAAATTTACGTTTTTTTGGTAATATATTTCCTTAAAATTTCATTGAAAATGCTTGGAACTGATAACTTTCATAGAACAAAGCTGAACTTTATATGTCTTTTATAATTACATTAAGCAAAACAAAAGTAAGGGTTGCCATATTATAAAGGCAGTTCATCCATAAGAAAAACTTTATCAAATATGTTTTGAGATCTTCAATGCTCTCTCAATATATCAATATGAGCTAAGAATCGAAGTTTCAATGATAAAAATTATATATTCATTTTATTTAAGCTTTTATAGAGGCATTTTCCAACATGATCGGGACATACATAAACAGTCTCTTATTCCGCTCTGAAATTAATATGAAACCTTTAGTAATTTGTTACTTTTCAAGTAAATTTGATTAAAAAACAAAAACCACCCAAGTTTTTGTTTTGAGTTTCTTTACGTATAATTTTTAAAAGTCGAAATATTACATAAAAAGGTAACCAAACCCTGTGTGAATTTTTGAATTTTTTTTGAGTTGGTAAATCCATAAAAGTGTTCTTGCCCCTCAAAATGCATTGATAAGATATGTTGTTTTGCCAACCATTTCGCCAAACGGCCGTAGGCGCATTTTAAAACACTTTCCTCTAGTTGATTAATTCTTCCGCAATTTTTACACGTGATGGATTACCAAGGCAATATATTAAACTTCTTACCTACATTATTTCTTTGTATGTTAAAATATTATGTGTTCTCTGGGACAGCACTTGAGAAAAAAATGTTTCATTGGGGTCCCCTATGAAAAATTGCCCCCCTCCCCCTCCCGATGTCTTAATCAGGCCCTGGTCTCTGGCTTTTCCGGCAGTTTCTTACACGAATTCGAAATAAATTCCTAAAATTTAAATCCGAACCGAATACTCAACACCACTCTGATTTTTTTTACTTTACCGTGATATATTTTTCAATAAAGTTAGAATTATCACCCTGAAACAAAGTTGTGAGATATTGAGCTCCAGCCAAAATAAAACTCTTTTTTTTTTCATCCTTACTTCGTAGATTTGCTGAAGTCCCAGTTTTGAATATATATAAGTAAGGAATGAATTCGAAGAAAAACGCACATTTTGTTCGTGAATAACTTTTAAATACATGAATGTAAATTGATGAAATTTTCAGCGAAGTTATCTGTTTATGTAATGTTTATATGTGGGAATTTTTGTAATGTTCTGTCAAGTGGTTTTTGAGATAGCGTCCCATGAAGAAACTTTTCGACTTTAATATTTGGGCATCACGTGCGCCATCCATAATGCATAGTTTAAACCTTCCTTTTTTCAAATCCAGGCTAGTTTTGATTTCGTTTTCTGTTTCCTGAAGTTTGACCTAAAAAATAGTTCAAAATTTTGAGTTTTGTCGAAGTTATAACAAATTAAGCCGATTGTCCGCCTTCGGCACAAAAATTACATATTTGACTTTTTATCATTCCACCACAATTATTGCGTAATGACACGATTCCAGATCCAATTAAGACACAGTATAAACTTTGTGGGAGCTATTGAAGTGCTTTGCAAAAAAATTGATAGCATTTTGAGACAGTCTTATTTGTACCAATGTTTTGTATATTTGTATGTGTCAATCGTAGTGAAACACTGAGTGATTTGCTATTTCCACAGATCGTTAGCGTCATCAAGTACTAGACATTAAATTTCTCAATTTTTCTCTTTGTTTATCTCCGGGAAATACAGGCGAGACTTTCCAATGGAAAGTTTTTGGTTGGAAACCTGCCAGATGACTGCAAAAGAGTTCTTTTTGCTGCACATTACGAAATTTTTCAAAATATTTCCTCACTAGCTGTCCAAATATCATGCACACGATTTGACCACCGTATTTTGTTTATTTTACCGGTCGCGGTGGGCGGCTGTTTACCTTGTAGAAATGAAGTCTGGCGTGTTTATCACTCAGCTAGACGAACCAGTCCGAAAAAAAATATCTTTTTTAATCACTTCCTCTATTGATATTTTTGGACTGAGCTTGAAAAAACCTCTCAGATTCCATAACTTCATGGAATAAATAATCTTCACTTTAATTCCATTTTTACCTCATTTTAACATCCTCTAGGAATTTTTCAACGATTCCCTTTGTAAACTTTGGTCAAATAGTTGATTTCATTGATTGATTGATTACACGTACACATTACATGACTAGGTAGTTTCACTGAAAATGTCGTCAATTTCAATCCATGCATTCATAAGTTATTTACAAAACAAATTGTTGCATTTTTTTTTTCGAATACACTCCTTTTATATAGATCTCGTAAGTAAAATTCGAATTTACAAACAACTCCTAGAATTTAAATATATCAATCGTGTAGGTAGATTTATTTCAAAACGATTCCAATCTACACAACAAGTTAATGATATGAGAAATCTCTAATCCACTGTACTTTTGAAGACCCTGTAGGATTTTTTGAGGTTTTCATTTGAAGTTCATTTCATTCCATGTACCTACTTGAAATAGTTTACATATCTCTTTTCGTACTCTATTCACTGCCTTTTTTTAGAAGCTTTGTTGTAAAAATAACACAAGACTATTCAAAGGCAATGGGTCTTTGCAATTAATCATTCGGTGATCATGAACTCTGACAAGAGCCAATTGGAACATTCTTTTTGCTGAAATAAGACCACAAAAAACCATCATCGATCTACTAAAGAGCCCCATCTTGAACAGATCTTTCATCTTAGTGCAGATCTATTTTCCTGCGAGCAGCTGTCGATAAGTGTTCGTTCTGCAAGGCGAGAGCAAAAACAAAAACACCGACTAGCCAATCGTGAATATCAACATCATGTAGCAGAAATAAAAACAAGCTAAAATCACAATCGTACAAAACCGCCGTATGTACGGCAACAATTATAGAACCGGGGGAGGCGGACGGGTTTTCAATCGTGAAACAATCCAACAGAAGCCAAACCTTGCCCATCATCAGTACCTACCGAGTATCAACCCGAGATAGATTGGAATAAATTTATGAAACGATGCAACATAATGACGACGGTGATATTACAAGAGATGATATTTTCCCTTCGGGGTGGAAATTTGTGGAGTGACTCGCCTTCTAATGAGATGCTAAATTATTAACGATTCATGTGATTTTTCTCCGCTCGCGCTAACTGTGGCATGGCGGAGGATGTCGCTGAACGCTGCCTAGCTGGGAAACACTACGAAGATCCAGTTGTGTTCGATTTAGCAAGATTACTGTCAGTGATGATCTGTAAAACGGTTACTTAGCATATCAATTAGATCAACAAATCGTTTGCTGTTCGTTGCAATCGTTACCTTTATGGAAAGGGCTTTATGATGTATTGTTTGATGGTGTTTTAATAGGGGAGAGTGGGGATACTTGATCCCCTTTTCTTATTTTCACCATATCTTTTTGGAAAAATTTAGCAACTCGCCGTCTTTGACATTTTCTGACAGCTTGTAACTTCAAGTTTCTATGCTCCAAAAATTATAACGATACTTGAACCCGTTGATGAACTAGAAGCATTTTCGTGGGAGTAAAAAAATTGCAATTTTTCTGAAGTTAGGGGAGACTTGATCCCCTATTGAAAGAGACTTGATCTTTTATTCAGGAAGCCCTAATCCTTGTATAAAAATCAAACAAAACCCCAAGATAGAATGTTAATTGACTATTTTGGTCATGTTTGTTCTCATTTTACAATTTATAGCAGACATAAGAGGAAAATTCTATAACTTTGTCTCAACGCTATTAACATTGCATACTTAAAGGCGCTATTTTTATAATTAAGAGAAAATTAATTATTTTTGCTCTTTTCTTCAGACAATTGTTTGATAAGTATTAGTTTTTGGATAAATATTAGTAATTTCGTAATCAGCAATCATAACGATCAATTCAGAGGAAGAATATGCCGTTTGGAAGGGGGATCAATTGTACCCAACCCTAGGGGATCAATTGTACCCATAATCAACATTTTAGAAAACTTGTTCTGAAAAAAGTTGAGAGTTTTCCATTACTTTAAAAATATGGCATTATGAAGTTCATTTTACGCTCGAACTATTGATACATAGGAACAAATATTTTTTTTCATAATTTTCCCATGTAATGAACATTTTAAAGTGATGAAAAAAGATCTTCATGTTACATTTTGTGAAATTTTTCAAACAAAGTTCAATTACCCAAACAATTATTTTGTTAAAATTTTTTAAACTACATGCATTGTTATTTTGCTCATTTTGGCACATTTTTCTAGAACATTTGATCTTTGTAAGTCATTCCAGTTTCGAGATATAGCTAAGGAATCAAGTATCCCCAGGGATCAAGTATCCTGATTCTCCCCTAAGCTGTGAGCCAGGAAATGCAATGACAAGTGGTGAATGGCAAAAGTGCGATTGTGTCAAGTAAAAACAAATTTGGTTATTATTGGGCCAAACATTTTTTAATTGATGTACATAAAGTAACCTAAATGTCTATTATTACTGCAATCAAACGCGCGAAAGTTGCGGCAAATATACCTCATTTGAAGGAAACATTTGAAGGTATCTGTTTAGATTGAATTTTGGATATTCGGTATAGTTAAATGTTTTAAAAATTGGAATTAGTTTTTCACGACTTTAAAGTATGCATTAAAAAATTAACTTTTTTCAGATAATGATTAAAAATAACACAAGACACAAGGTGGAATCTATTTATTAGAGGATAATAACACACAATGAATATTTTTTGATACCTCGCACTTTAGCGAATACCGCTTGACAATCAAGCTGAGATAATGACTCCATACGATTATCCCTAAGGTTTCCGAAATGGTTTTACCATTTCAACATGAGCCGCGATTACATAAACGTTTTTCTTATTAGTTGATCACCCAGGTGGTAAATCCTTAAACGGATTGCATTCCAAGGCACGGCGAACCATTGCATTGCATCCCCCAGTATGCTACTCTAGGTCCATGAGTGCAATTTGTCGACTCTAGATACTATGTACCCCTACGCCATAAAGTCCACCTGGGACCTCTGGCCATCATTCCCATCCGGACCTGCAACGAAGGCTATACCCGTGATGCAAAACCAAGACCGCGCTTCTGCGCTCAACGGCAACACTCGTTTATACGTACAAATCCGGTATATATATATCCTGCGTCTTGTTACGATTCAAGACTAAGGACCTCTCTTCTGACGACTCGAGGTCCAGCCTTTACTCGTAACTCGACTCTCGCTTGGTTTCCACGACTATCGTGCGTTTCGCCTCTGTTCGAGACCACTGCTAGAGACCAATGACTTCTCCTCTAACGACTCGAGATCTTGGCTTCACTTAGTTTGGCTCGAAGCCCCCTCCTCTTTGCCCGTCCGTGTGCCGAGCTTATCCTGGACACGCGCCTATCACAGCATACGTCCGGGGCTTAACGAAACTACTCGGACGATTCCCGGCAAAGACGTCATCTTACACCGACTCGAGTGACTCGCCGACGACGTGAAGTAACTTGTTTAATTTCAACGTATTGGTCACCCTGACATCCCGCGAAACGCCTGCAGGTAGTCAAGCATTTTAAACCAAAATCACCGCTATATTGTTGCCAGTGTTCATGTGTTCCTGTTTTGTATGAAAAAAGCGGGAAAACTTGTAATTTTAAATCTAAAAGAAATAAAATCTCTCTTTTTGGGTTGACCGTTATTAAAACAAGGTGTTTTTTCATACATCCGACATGGACCTCCCAAACATCACTCTATCCGTGAGTATTCCACAGCGTGTATTGTATACTCTTCTCCCTTCCAGTTCGACTGCGAAGAAGCAGCTCAAGTCTCAAGTCGCAGCTTCCATCGTAGGGAGCGTGTTCTACTCGGATACTCTGCGACGATGAAGGTATCCTACACAGCGTTTGCGACGTACCTAGCAGCTCAGCATACGCAGAAATTATCTATTATCTGTATGCTGTGCAGATAGAATCGGATGCACTCTACTCGAAAGCCCCCACCGAATGGGTATTCCACTCCAACCGTGGTCCGGTCTATTGGGGATTCGGAGGGCAAGTAAAGTTCGACTTAACTGTTTGGCTGTTAACTAAAGACTAAATTATAGGCCCTATTACATAAGACGAGCCGAGTAACTCGACTCGACTCCAATCACAGTCGAGTCGAGCGAAATGTCGTATTACGGTAGTCGAGTGTAACAGCTGAGTCACGAACCTTCAAGAAGTCGACTCACTCGAGCTATTCGACTAAAATTCGACTCGACTTGACTACTGCAATACCAAAATGGTTCACTCGAGTAAAATGACTCGTGACTCGTCTTATGTAATAAGGCCCTATATTTCTTCATTCAATTATTCTATTCTAAAACTAGGTTGCTTCGATTCGTAACTACTAACACTCCTCCTCGATATCGATAGCTATTATTCCTGTCGCTTTACGTAGTTTTCCCAATTTCACGCTAGGCAACAGCTTCGTCATCATATCTGCCAGCATGTCTTCCGTTGGGCAATACTACAAACTGATGATATTCTTGCTCCGCAGGATCTTGATGAAACAGTATTTTGTATCCACATGCTTTGATCGTTGGTCCACTTTTTCGTTCTCCACTTGTCGGATACAGCTTTGCTTATCCTCCCGTTTGCGGATCGGCAGATCCACTTTCGTCTGGAAATCCATCAAGAGCTTCGTGATCCACTGAATGTCCTGGCATGCTTCGGCCAGAGCGATGAATTCTGATTTTGTGGAAGACAGCGCCACACACGATTGTTTCCTGGAGGTCCAACTCACGACTCCACCGCCTAGAAAAATAAGGAACCCCGAAGTTGATTTCCGGTCCCAAGTGTCGCCAGCCCAGTCAGCGTCGCAGTATACTTCCAGGCCTTTATCTGTCACTCCTAACTTCAGCTGGTAACTTCGAGTTTGAAACAGGTACTTAAAAACTCACTTGACCTCGGTCGCGTGACGCGTGGTTGACTGACGAATCTTCTTAGAATCGAGGCGCTGATCGAGACATCTGGACATGAATTCACTGCGACACCCACAAGGCTTTGATACTGGTCGCTGTTCGGCAGTACAGCTGAGTCCTCCTCCTTTTGCTGGTAACCAGGGTCCATCGGAATTTTCGAGCCTTTGGAATCCGTCTGACCGAACTTCGCAGCCAACTTCTCGATATAGGCTTGCTGATTAAGAAGATATCCGTTTAGATACTTAGTTACCTTGATTCCAACGAAGTGCTTGACGTCTCCCAACACGGTCAGCTTGAAGCATCGTTGAAGTTGCGCAACTATTTCTGCGAATTTGGACTCGCTCGAACAGGCCACAAGAATATCGTCCACGTAAATGAGGACGAATGACTGTCGACCCTGTTTCGTCCGTACGTAGAGGCACCCATCTGCGGAATCCAGCTTGCTTGAACACATCGTCAATCGTTTTGTTCCAGACTCGGGCTGCTTGTTTGAGCCCGTACAGACTCCGCTTGAAACGACACACACTGGCTGGGTTGCCTGTCTCGTACCCGAGGGGCTGCTTCATGAACATTTCTTCATCCAGCGTACCGTACAAATAAGCTGTTTTGATGTCCACATGCTTGACGAATAGATTCCGTTCAGCTGCCGCCGTTAGCAAAACCCGCAAAGTGACTTGTTTGGCCACCGGCGCAAAGACTTCGTCAAAATCTTCACCGTACTTTTTGGAGTATCCTTGGGCGACTAACCTTGCCTTATACCGAATAACTTTTCCGGTCTCGTCCTCTTTCCGTTTGAAGATCCACTAACAAACAACCTTCTTGCAACCAGGTGATAGTTTTGTGATCTCCCAGGTCTCGTTTTCCATCAAGGAACGGAATTCCTCGTCCATCGCTGCCTTCCAGTACACGCTTTCGGGTCCGGTAATTGCTTCCTCATACTTTCGTGGCTCAGCAGCTGCAACCGATGCCATGCCAACAGCTGCAGAATAGCGAGCTGGTGGCACACCTTTGGTTCGGCGAGTCGACCTTCTGGGATTTTCGGTGACTGTATTGATGTCAGCTTCGGTAAGCGTAGAATCAGTTGCGGTATTGTAGTCGAAATCATCGTCATCCGTCCGTCCGTGACCATTCAAGAACTGCAGCATGCAGAAGTCCACCTCTCCATGTTTCAAATCCATCCAAAACCCGACGTTAGGGATCAAGCGATAGGTCCACCAGCTGTGTTTCGAGCTGTCCCACTTGAGCTGCCAGTTGGACATCGAGGCTTCTCTGGCATGTTTTCGCACATCGTACATGTGCCTGTGCTCGTAGCAGAAGATGACTTCCTCTAACAAGACGGATGAGCCCCCGCCACTACATCATCAGCTACCGAGGACAATGTTCGGTATGAGCTGATAACCCTCCGGGTCATCAGCTGCTGCACGCTGCAGAACACATTACACAGCCTACTCAAGGGTGCCTTCCAGACTGCCACTCCGTACCGCAGAATGAACGAGGTCACTTCGCCAGGATCCTTCTTCTGCTGCAGCGGGCTGCGGTCGCCATTGCCGCTCTTTTGCAGGCGTAGTCGTCGTGGGCCGTCAAACTCTGCCTATTGTCGATTATCACCCCCAAGTACTTGATCGCACGCTTGGATTCGATTGTGTACGGATTGGGCTGAAATCAGGTTTGTGATCAACACCATCTCGGTCTTGTGGAGAGCCAGATGCAGGTTCTTGGAGAGCATCCAACTTTTTACCTTCTCGATCGCTACTGTGGCGAGTAGCTGGACCTCGTCGGTTGATAGGCCCAATGCCAGGAGAACCACGTCATCGGGGAATACCAATAGTCTATCTCCCATATACTGTAGTAGGCGGTTACGGAAGTAACACTCCACAATCCTACAGAGATATGCCGGAATCCTCATACGAATAAGCGATAACGCAATCGCTACCCAACTGACGAAGTTGAAGGAGTTCTTCACGTCAAGGGTGGCCACTGCGCAAAACCCACCTTCCCCCGCCTTCAGGCCTTTCCGAAAATCTAACTGTTTATCGGAAAGGTCGTTCACGCTCTCGGTGTAGAGCTATATACTGCACCTTCTCTAGCACTTTGCCAGCCGTATCCAGGAGACATATCGGGCGATTTGCTGATGGCTGACCTGGTGGCTTTCCCGGTTTTGGCAGGAGTACCAATCGCTGCCGCTTCCACACATCTGAGAAGATTCTCTCATCTAAATACTGTTGCAGTGATGACTGGAATATTTTAGGGTGCGTCTCGGAGCTTTGTTCAACTAGAGGAACTTAGCGATGTCCCGCAGTTCCTCCAGCGAAATCTTTTCCTCCTCACGCGTTTCCCAGTCATATAGGACTCTCGGCAACGCGAATTCCTCGTGCTGTGGACCCGCTTGGACACGTTTCCTGCGGCACACCGCCGCACCGCGTTTTCGCCCTGACAATCCTATAACCGTCGCCCCAGGTTGTCGTTGCTGTATTTATAAGACGTGGTTTCTTGGCTCATGTTTTTCATATACATCTAGTGTCTGTGTTTGTGGAGAAGGCTACCAAAACATTAATCATGTTGTGTGGACGGGTGAACGGTTTGATCGATCGAGGGCTTGGCTACTGGATACTCTTAAGGCCTGTTGTTAATTACCTGGTGTTCCAATTCTAGACATCTTGGCAAACTTAGATTTTGAATATTTTTACTCTATTTAAAAATATCGTGAAATTTCTGATTTGGAACAACACCAAATTTTTGGGACAAAAATTTTTGCTCTCGATGTTTGCAAAAGCCTAAATTAAAAAAAGTAGCCCTGTTTTTAAACTTTGCACTTTACACTTACTTATTCAGTCGTGAAGAAAAGTTTGATTCTACCCTTAAGTGGTATCAAAAAAAAAGCTCCCACCTGAACAAATGGCAATTAAGTCACCGTTTAATTTATTGCACCTTCTACATCGGCGTATTTACATACGAGCATTAATTCACATATTTGTTTCCATTTGTGCAGCAAGCCAATCGTGCCACCAGATAATGGCTAGAACTAATTCCTCTGAAATCGATCCTTCTGCCGGTAGAGATTCCAATTCACGGTTCTAAGCTGATACTCGACCGACGATAACCGTAGAACGGAGCTTGAGTTGCATTTTATAAGGGCTTACAGATACGTGAAGTAGCTGAGCTTGATCCATGTATGACCTATGGGGCAGGCTGGCTCCCTTTCAGATGTTAGATTCGATTGTTTTGGCTGGAAATGTCGAGCTGAAGTCTGGTTTTGACTGAGTGGGAGTGGCGACAATAAACAAGCGAGCTTCTTATTCATATAGTAAGACCGCGAGATAATGCACGAGAACGACGACGACGACGACGGTTTGTCACTTCTAAGTCAGGCGGAGAATCAGGTGCGATTTATTGCTACATTATGCTTCGGGGCGCTACCTATTTCAGTACCAGCCAATCTGAGAAGCGTGACCCGATCCAGGTCATGTGAGCCACTTTGTATTGATTGTGATGAAATATTTAGCATGTTTTATTACTCCTTCTTGTATTAAATTTAGAATATTTGTCTTGTGTTATTATTGAGAAAATAAACAATCTTTATACTACTCTAACGAATTAACAACGGTGGTTTGTTGACATTAAATAGTCGGTCACGCTTCATCAGAAAATTCTGATTATTTCAAAAGCTACAAAATGAGGGTTTATTGCCAAAAACTCTCAAATAAAAAAAAACAAAATCAGCTCATTCTGGAACTTTTCTATTAATGCCTTGAATATCTATATGTAAGAGAAAACATCAACAAAGGAGATTCTTTCGATACCCAAATATTTCTCATATAAATCTTAGATAGTTTATCAATCCTATATATTTTATATTTTACACTTAATTTTCATCTAAAATCTTCTTACTTTTATCTTTTACTGACATAATGGATTCAATGTAGATTAACCTTTTACTTGAATCAAAGGAATTCCCACCGGCTCGATTGCTCGAATCATCATTCTCGATCGTTTCATATATTCAAATTTTTTGAACGATTGCCATATCATGCCTTCAGAAAATTCATTATACGGAGCATTAAGATGACTGAAAAAAGGGATTATTGTTTAAAAAATAATGGTTTTACCCTATGGGTTAAATGTGGTTTACTGCTACAATTACCTTTGACGGTCCATTTCGAACCACCAAGCTCCATGGTAAAATTGAGCGCAACTTCTTCGTTCCCATTTGTCATGATCAGCATCCTTGGTGCTAAACATCATACCAATGTGGTAAGAAAGCGAATCTCCGGCATTTCCGCTATAGGTGCCCAACTGTGACATCCGGTATTTTTCGTCAGCACCATCAATCACAAACAAGCCATACTTAGCTACCACCGTTTTTCCGTCGAAAGTTTCAAGAACTACGTGTAGCTCATGAGCTTTAAGTGATGTTAATACGTGAATTTGTTGGAGCCCGAGCCAAAATTCTCCCTCCAGGTTACCAAATCCTTTTTCGTACTCTTCCCAATTGCGATAAAAGTCGACCGAACCATCATTACGATTTTGTATGACAGTCCAGCCGCCTCCCTCGTACTCTTGGTCGCAGAATGCTTCGAATGACTCAAATCCATCAGGTTGCAGTTCGTAGATTCCAGATGTGTAACTTAGAACATCGGAACATGTTTGTGGTGTTTGTGATTGTAAAACTCTGTTCAGCATTGACCAAGATAGACTATTGGTAAGAAATCTTGCTAACAGATCGTCAAATGAGCTCGAATTCATCTGTTGAAGTTTGCGCAAAACATTTGAGCTTTTTAAAAACTTGGAAAAATCCATTATCGAAGGGGCAGCAGATTCGCGATTTTCTGAATCCAGATCAAATAGCTGCGTATCGTTTTGAATGCTGCGGCAGAAAAAAAATGGAAAAATTGGTTATAGATTGCTTTCTTCAATCTTATGATACAAATTATCTGGATAAACTTACTTTATCATGATGGCTTGTTGCTCAGTGATTGGGTCTTCATGTCCAGGTTCTGTAGTAGAACCATTTATACTGATCAACAGTATAAAAACAAGAAATAGTTTTTCCCGCTCCATCGTATTTCGGCAAGTACTGCATCAACAGGCTGCTAATATTGAAGAACGTATTTGCGAGCCAATCCACATATGATTGAACTGCTTCTTTTATACGCCATTAAGATCAAAATAATTTCCCATTGATTAGAACCTCAGCCTTTTGAGCTTGCGGTGACCCAACAGTATGTCGAATAATTAGAGCTAATCCGTTGAAAGTTTTTCAATTATGTCAAAGTTTTCATAACATGAAAAAAGTGTGTAACGCTAATCATGCAAAGCTTCTGTTCTAAATATCACAAATTCAGACATGATTGCCACATGGATGGTAAAGTGTCGTAAATTGGACAATTTTGATAGACACTGTAATAGTTTAGTTTACTGTGGATTCAACTAGCCAAAAAGTTCCAAAATAAAGCTGTGGTTTGCCTACGATTTCCTTATCACTTGATTTTTTTTATATTTTTAGATTATTCTCACAATTAACATAGATTCCATACTAAATTGTGTGTATCACTAGTGATTTTGAAAAAGATGATCACTTTAATCCTTCAACTTCAATTTTTGTTTGCATCAAATACTAATTTAACACATCAATAAGCTTGTAGTAAGGTGTTTTCTTCTCATGATAGTCAACTAAATTAGCAAAAAAAAAAAACTGAGATATTTTCAAGAAACCAATTTCAGTCTCAATTGTATTTTGTGTTTCTTATTATTCTAAATGCTCAACTTCAAATTCCAATTTTTTTTCAATTATACAAGACTACAAAATTCATATTTTTTAGAGGGGCAAAGAATTTTGGAATTAATTTTTTAATGAATTTTGGTGCCCCTAATCCAAGAATGCAATTTGTTTTTTTTCTATCAGCTTTTGTTTTTGAAACAACTTTTAAAAAGAAGTCAAAATTACATCAGTAATTTCAGCACTGACTGTAGCAAAGCTGCAAAATGGTTTTTAATCAATTATTAATTTTCCTCAAGACTGCAAGCGATTTTGACTTCTGCAATAAATGTTTTCATTTTGTTCACTTTTCCCGATTTTGAAAAATAAGGGATTTTTAATGAATTTAAAAAAAAATGGAATCGAATGTTTTTTAAATCGTTTTGCACTCTTCAACAAATTTGTTCAATGAAATGGAATCTTTTTTTTAATTTCTTAAGTAATTTAAAAATACTTTTAATGACTTATCTTTAGAATTTTTTTCAAATAGTAGAATATATCGTTTTTAAGATCTTTAAAGCATAAAAACCATCGTCCTACAGACAGAAATTTTTGGTAGGTCTCGTTTTAGATTTGTTTTCAAGCTTTTTTTAATATTTCTCGGGAACTTTTTATGAACTATCAAGATCACAAAATATGTTGTACAGTATGCTATAAGAGTCTTAAACAGCTATTAAAAAACTTTAAAGTTCGATTAACTACCCACTTAAAAATTGAACTGTTAAGAAGTCGTTAAAGAATGCAAAATTAAGCTGGTAGAGGATTTTAATTCGATTTTTTGGCTGCTTGCGATGTGTCTCTTAAATTAGAATATTTAAGCCGTATAGTTTTCCTTGAATGAGGATATTAATCGAATTCAGATTATTTTTTCTTCATTAAGCTTTGTTAGTTCATCAGTTACAAGGCAGTGCGGACCATGGAGTTTCCCATGGAGAAAAAAAAAATTACCGTAGTATCGGAAAATTACTTGATCTTCAAAGGTGTATAAAAATAAGTGTTAATTTGGCTTTAAATCTCCCTTGGCTCGAGACATTTCACTTTACGACACTGTTTGATGTTCACGAAATGAAACTTATTTTTAATTGCACATTTAGATTTGCAATCACTTAACTTTTTGTATTTAAACTCTAATTTTCACATACAAAAACCCTACCTCGTCATTAGAATGGGTTTTTATTAAGAAGAATAACTTAACGAGAGCAGAATTTGAAACTAACCATTACAACTTCAAAATTTACTAAACGAATACTTATTTTATACATCGGCAAGTTTAACACCATGTAACAGGCGTTCCCCTCTCACGATGGTCCACAGAATAAGCGAAACAAAACTCAAATCCAATATCCTTTTCTGCATAACTAAAAGTTTTGAATAAAAAATAATCGATTAGGATGTCATTTCAAATGTATGCAATATTTTTCAAGAAACCAGTTTCAGCCTCAATTATTTTTTCCTTGTTTTTCTCAATATTCAACATCGCATGCAAATAGGTTTTGAAAATTTTTCCAAGGCCATAATGTTTACATTTTTCCAAGGTGCAATGAAGTTAAAATGTAATTTTGACTAATTTGGGTGCCCTGAATCTAATAATCCAATTTTTCTATCACTTTTTGTAATTGAAATAATTTTTGAAAATAGGTAAAAATGATTTCAGAGAGTTCTGCACCTTTTTAACAAAACTTAAAAAAAGGTCCAAATTTAAAATAAAAGTTTAAAATCAATCATCGGCTCATCATTCAAGGCTTCAAGTAATTTTGAGTTCTGCGAAAAAACTCAAAGAAGTTTTTTATTGGTTTACTTTTTCTCATATTATTTTTGAATTTTTGAAGAAGTTTTATACTGAATTGAATTTTAAATATGTTTTAAATCGTAAATCTACCCGTTTGGCAAGTTTCAAAAAATTTGTTAAATGAAATCAAGTTTATCTTACATTTTCTGCAGTAATGTCAAAAATACTTGTATTGTTGATGTTCAATCAGTTATCAATGATTGATTTCACTTAAAACTGACACATTTTAAAAATTCTTAACACTAAAACAGGAAGTCTTAGTCCAAATTGGACAAAAAAAATTGGAGCTTAGAACGCTAACCCCTATCAAATCAATCATTTTAACATGAGCACAAAAATATTTCTCCCGTGAGTTATCAATTAAAATCCAAATCAAGTTTTTAAAATGATAATGTTAAATTAATTTTTTTCAAATAGATTTTTGAAATGTTGTAGTAAAGTTTTCGTTTTTATTTTTTAATAAATTTAGTTAATTTTCAAGTCAACTTAAGTGTTTAAGAATATTCTTGAATATTTTAGAATATTTAGTGTTCTAGGAACATTACACTATTTTTTTTTTCCAAATTCGAAACACTACAGCGGAATTTTTCAATCATCTCTTCAGTTGAAAATGGGGAAAAGAAATGATCATTAAGATGAATAATACACAACAATTATTATTTTTTCCCAAAAATTAAATTGATCGTAAATTTTTACCCTGATCTGATACTTATTTTATATATATTTTTTTAAATCTGTTGTTTTAGAATATTTATTTTAAATTTCAAAAAACAGTCTATGCTAAGAATTAATTTTAAAGCAAATTCCAGTTAAGAATAAAAAATGGACGGGTCTTTCGCACGGGCCTGCTCATAGCCATCGGCGGCTTGTCAGGATGAGAATATTTAAACCTTCGATGGCTAATTCAAACCGTTTTAAAGTTGATTTCACATAAAAATAAAGTTCTGGGTAACGATTATGCAAATACTGTTACTCGCATCCCATCTCAATCTGCTCAGAGGTTGGATCGATTTGGAAAATATAAAATGACAATTGATGACAAAAAAACTACAGAAGGTTCATTTTCAAATCTTTAGACGGTGTAAACTTATTAATTTTAATTTTTGAACAAGAATCTTCCAACGTTTCGATTTTTATTGACACAATCATAAGAGGTCAAAGTTGTCGTACGATTTTTTTTTCTTGTAAAAACGTACTGCCTAGATTATTTGGTGTTGAACTAATTTGAAATTCAAATTTCAAATTATTCTCCAAACTTACTTTCCATGAAAAGCACTGTTGTGTACTTTCAGTAGTACCACCTGAAAGAACCCAACAGTGCTTTTAATAGAAAGCTTGAAGATAATTTTAAAGTTAGAATTTCAAATTCTTTTTTCACCAAATAACCGGAACAATACGTTTTTACAATAAAAAAAAAAACAAATAAAAAACGACAACTTTGATCCCTGATGATGGTGTTAATAGACACCGAAACGTTGGAATAAAATAAACGACTTTTCTATAAATGAATTGTACTGATTTGCCGTAAGTGCATTTTTGCGTGACGTAATTTATGGATGCCGCCTAAATTGGTGTCCCTTATAATCCTTTAATATTTGGTATAATCGGACAAAGAGTAGGATTTTGAGTGTACAGATTGTAAAATGAGTCTTTTTAATAGTTACATGAGCCTCACCCCATTAATTCTTGATAAATAAATAAAAATATTCCTCGCCATATTTCCAAAATCTGGAAATTTCATAATTGTCTTAATACTTTAATCGCTAATATCAAGTACCAATATCTAAAAGACTGGAATTTTGTCCGCTTTCAAGGCTCGGATCATCATTCTGGTTCGTTTGAGGCCTTCGTATGAACTCCTGAAGTTGTACCATATTATACCTTCTACAACTGATAATCTTTCGTCATACACACCGTTCAGGTTGCTGTGAGGAGAGATTTTTTTTAAGAACTTGTTAGGAAGTGCACGTTTCACAGAAATATAGTAAAATTTGTTTCTCAAAAATTCAACTCAGATTACCTGTAGCGATCATTCGTGAACCACCAAGCTCCTTTAAAATACGTAGCGCAATTTCCTGCTGGCCAGATGTCATTATCTGCATCTTTGGTTGTAAATTTCATATCTAGGTGTTGAATAAGGGAGTCTCCAGCATTTCCGGTGAAGGTGCCTAACTTCGACAACTTATACTGTTCGTTTGCTTCAGCAATCACAAACAAGCTGTACTTAGCTACAGCCTTTCTCCCGTCGAAAGCTTCGATAACTACGTGCAGCTCATGAGCTTTTCGTGTAGATAATAGGTGAATCTGTTTGAGTCCGAGCCAAAATTCTCCGTTCAGGTTACCAAATCCTATTTCATATTCGGTCCAAGTGCGGTAGAAGTCAACCGAACCATCATATCTGTTTTGTATTACAACCCAGCCACCTCCCTCGTACTCCTGGTCACAGAACACTTCAAACGGTTCAGTTCCATCTGGCTGCAGCACATAGCCACCAGATGTATAACTTAAAACATCTGCACATGTTTGCGGTAGTCGTGATTGCAGAACCCTGTCCAGCATTGACCACGTTAGACTATTGGTGAAGAATCTTGCCATCAGATCATCCACCAAGCTCGAGTTTAAACGATGAAATTTCTTAAGCATATTTGAGTTTTTCAAAATCCCAGGTGAATTCATTGACATGTCATTTAAATCAAGCCCATCCAGACAGTCGGGACAGTCGGGTTCCGTTAAAGATGCCGCTGAGAATAGAAAATAAACATTAATTGCACTAATGAGGAAGGAGATTTGCTCCATGTAAAAGGCTTTCCACAGGCTGGGCACAATCCCATGAACTTACTCGAAATAGTTGTTTTGTTGCTCGGAAACGTTACTTTCATAGACGGCTATTGCGGCAAAGCTATTTCTACTAACCGAGAATATTGAAGCAAAGAGTAGTATTTCTCGCTTCATCTTCTGAAACGGGTTTAAAATTTGAAGAGTTAGTTTTTGATTGTTTTAGTAAAACGTATTAATCAAATGATTTCGAATTAGTTGGCACTCTTCCTTTTATAAGCGATTTGTAAAGCTTTTTAGGATACATTGTTATGGCTTAGCGGTGAGATACAATGTAACGGATTAGGATGTGGTTCGTACAATTTTCTTATCTTTCTTATATATGATTTTTTTTCGATAATGTGCAGCATGTAACCAAACTCGTGCAGTACTCGTGATTTGGCATCGGCTGAAAAAGAAGAAGAATAATGTCTATTGCAAAACTAACTTAAGCTTGTCGATACAGTAGTTTTTCGATTTTATCACTGTTCAATTTTTCAATACTTGCTAAATTCACGCTCGATGTGATCATGTTTCGACTATATCACGTTGTTTTTGGGAATCATTCAGAAATCATTTGCCATTTTTCTATTTTTATTTCAAGTTTCGCCAAATTCACGGTTTTACCATTATCAAGGTGAATTAAGCGTGATAAAATCGAAAAACTACTGTATTCCAGCCATAACTTAGGGTTGCCGCCCATCCCGCTTTTTCTCTGAATGTAAATATTTATGATTTCTTTATTCTGAAAAAAATATGGTTCATTGGTTCGATACAAAAATTATTAGAATATGATATAAATTGACTATTTTTCTGAAAATAAGAAGTATTATTACATAGTTAACATATAAAAAGATTAGTCAACTCGCGTAGTTAAAAGTTCTTTGAACACTTCAATCGATGCTAATTACTTTTTATTGGAAGAAATATTCTCAAAATTATTTCCGAATGATTGTGGCCGGATTCCTAACCAAATCTCTCAAATTTATACACCACAGTTTGAAGTTTTAGAATATAAGCTTTAGTAAACAGTCCAATTTTGGATTAGACTGAAAAGGACTGGGTACTGAATATATGGAAAGAAATTACGACTTGTTCATGTCAGTTTTTGTATTTTTTCGTAGGGGAAAGGTTTCCTAAATGGGCCTATCGGGATAAATGCGCCTACGGCCGTTTGACGGAATGGCTGACAAGACAACATATCTAATCAATGCATTTTGAGGGTGATACGCTTAGAACATAAGCCAAGGAAGAATTTCATGAATAAACCAACTAAAAAAAAATAAAAATTCATACAAGGTTTTGATACCTTTTGATGTAATATTTTGACTTTTAAAAATTATACGTAAAGAAGTTCAAAACAAAAAGTTGGGTGGTTTTTATTTCTAATCCTAATGAACCTTATAAGTAAAACAAATTTAAGCTTTTATGATGGTTTCATAATGATGGGAAAATGTAAAATGCCGCTACCCTCAAATAACAGGTAAAATAGAATAAATATATGATTTTAATCATTAAAACTTCAAATCTAAGCTCTAGTTAAGATTCTAAGAGCAAATCGAAGATCTCAAAACAGTATTGATAAAATTTATCTTAGGAATGAAATTCCTCCATATGATGGTAACCCTAAATTTTGTTTATTCCATAAAGTTATAAAAGATGTAGATTTTTATAAAATTCAGCTTTGTTGTATGAAAGTTATCAGTTTCTAGCATTTCCGAGAAAATTGTAGGTGATTTTTCGACTTTCAGTCTGTTCAAATAGCAAAAACGACTATTTATTTAACGTTCCAACGTTTCAATCCATATAGGATCGTCATCAGGGACTGTAATGTTTATTGTGTGTTAACAAAATATCAAAAAATCTTCACGAAATTAACTGATTCTTACCTAAAATGTGTCGTATTTCTTGTCAGGTTTGGTTCGGCTGATCGGGTAAAGCTGTCATTTGTGTCTGTTACAATTTTTTGTGATTAATTTGTGATTCTAGTGTTTTGTAGTGCTGTCTGACTTACTGTGAAAAAATTCGTACTTCCTCCTATTTTCTGGATTAAATTTCCGCAGCATCGATTTTCCACAGTCACTACTTTTCACTTTTTGTTTTGCTTTGATCTGTTATTACTAGTCCGTGCTATTGTTTTCTGAATGTTGTTAGATTTGTGTTTCTGTGTTGGTAGTTTTATGTTTTTGGTTTATTTTTCGTATGTGTTGGATGGTTTTAAAAATGTTTGCGTATGATGTATGTATGTTTTCGGTGTCTTTTTTTTTAGGTTTGATGGTCTAAGCGCCAAAATAACAAAAATATATACGAACAGCAAGTATATACGAACAGCAAGTAAACAAGCAAAGACTATTGGATGCCTTTTCCCGATAATAAAAGACAAAACACCACGGGACGAACAAACAAATGTAATTTACAGGATAAATTGCAAAGGACATTGGAAAGAGGAGGAAACACAAGAAACGGAAAACTGCGAAGCATGCTACATTGGATGCACTACGAGGAAACTAAAACAACGGATTTCACAGCACAGGACCCAAACAAATGAACTCAAGCGATTATGGAACATCGGATACACGAAACAGGATTATGCAATTCAACAACTTCGCCAACAAACAGCCTTACTGGAACATGAAATAGCTATGGATCATCTGTTCGACATCGATAAAGCGGATATCATCGACAGATGTGACAACGAAAACAAATTGTTAATACTGGAGAGTTGCCACATTAAAACAACAAAACATGCAATAAACCTAAAAAAAGACACCGAAAACATACATACATCATACGCAAACATTTTTAAAACCATCCAACACATACGAAAAATAAACCAAAAACATAAAACTATCAACACAGAAACACAAATCCAAAAACATTCAGAAAACAATAGCACGGACTAGTAATAACAGATCAAAGCAAAACAAAAAGTGAAAAGTAGTGACTGTGGAAAATCGATGCTGCGGAAATTTAATCCAAAAAATAGGAGGAAGTACGGATTTTTTCACAGTAAGTCAGACAGCACTACAAAACACTAGAATCACAAATTAATCACAAAATATTGTAACAGACACAAATGACAGCTTTACCCGATCAGCCGAACCAAACCTGACAAGAAATACGACACATTTTAGGTAAGAAACAGTTAATTTCGTGAAGATTTTTTGATATTTTGTTAACACACAATAAACATTACAGTCCCTGATGACGATCCTATATGGATTGAAACGTTGGAACGTTAAATAAATAGTCGTTTTTGCTATTTGAACAGACTGAAAGCCGAAAAATCACCTTAAATTAAAGTAACAGTCGTCAAAAAACATCGAGAAAATTGTACGGAAGTTTTGCCAAAAAACAGAAATTTTACCTAAAACATAAATAGGCGCGTTTAGCCCGCACAATTTGAGGTTCGGCAATTTTGACAACAGTTTCAATAAAATCAATTTCTCAAAAACGGAAGGAGATTTGAACAAAAAAATTACTCCAATGAATGGAAAACAGATGTCTGCTTATTTATATATAGTTTTTGTAAACATATTCGATGTAATATTTGATTAAATCAGTATTCCGCTTAATAGGCGCATATAGCCCGCTCCTCCCCTAATAAAACTCTTTCTATACATTTTTTTCATACGACGTAATGAAAGCTCATGCAAGAAATATTGAGATAGGCGTATTTCTTTTCTGAATGTATAAGTATTTAAGATTGAATCAAATAAGACAATTTACTACTGTGTGGATGAGAAAAAACGGCTGTTAGAAAGGCTGATGTTTACAAAAAATATTTCCTTCCTTTAAATATCTTTTCTTTTACAATTTCTCTCTACTATTTAAGTCGTGACGACTTAAATCTTGTTTTTATTACTTTCTCTCAAAACTTGAGCTAAAGGTACTTTTACTAGTAGTCTTAGTCGATTTGCAGTCATTTTTTAATCTCTCAAACCCTGGGGTCTTAAATGCTTTCTATTGGGTCAAAACTCATCCATGGTTCTTTTTGAAGAATGTAAAAGTAACTTTCACATGAGTAAATTTCAACTTTTTGGTTTGTATGAAAAAACTCCATTTTTGGTCAGAAAAATCAACATCATTTTTGTTTTTCCTGTGGAACCCTACCTGCTTATGATTTTTACGCGAATTTATAATTCTGTAAAAGAATTTTTTTTGCTGAACAGTTTTGTTTAAGACGCTATTTGTGTATCTTATCAGGTAAAACAGTTATTTGTTGCTGATTAAGGGTACGTTTTTTAGCATTGAAAAAAAATCAATTCAACTGACATCACTGCTGGAGCCTCGCAAAGTATTGATTGAAAATTAATCATGCAATACTTTGGTAGGTACCAGCAGTTATGTCAGTTGAATGGTATAGTAAAAGTAATTGATGCCAAGTAAAAGACTTTACGAATCTATTGAGGGCTCTAGAAGCATTTTTTTATACACCCGAATAAATTTACAAGCCATCAAACTTTCAATATTGCATATTGGCACTCAAGAGAATAAGGTTAATTGGAAAAAATTGTTTTTATTTCGATATTTTTTGTCGTTAATCGTCGAAATCGTTTTGGAGGTTTCAAACCCCTCTTTTAATTCTAGTTTTTAATCTGATATCTTGGTATAATGTCTGTTTCACATAGAATCTGATCGGATAAAATAGATCATTTCTTTGCAAAGAAATAACGTACAACAAAAGTAAAAATTCCATTTTGTAGGGTTTTTATTGCACTTTAAGGAAAAAAAATACATAAAAATCATTCGTCAGCTTTTCGAATGAATTTTCGAACTTTTTTTTGTGAAACCACCCATCATTTTCTGCACAGTACTGCTAGTAACCTCATTCGCCATCTTGTTCCACCACTTTTCCATTTGAGCGGGTTTTTTCATGGTTCTGCCACATTTCTTCAGTTTGCCCTTAACTATTGCCCAATATTTCTCGATGGGACGAAAATCCGTACAGTTTGGTGGATTGATACTTTTCTCAACAAAATCGATCTTGTTCTCCTTATACCATTTAACGACATCCCGGCTGTAGTGGCAGCTTGCCAGGTCCGGCCAGAACTTCACCGGACCTTTGTGGGACCGAATGAATGGCAAAACCCTCTTCTGGAGACATTCTTCTTTGTAAACATTTCCATTCATTGTGTCCCCAGTGATGAAAATCTTAGTCTTTTTCCCACAACTACAGATCCCTTGCCAAATCCTCAACTTACGAGCAAACTTCCTTGCCCTGGTTTTGGCAACCAGGTTTTGTTTCAGTGTCCTGTTGGGGTGTTTGCTTGCATGATACGACCGCAAACCTTCTCGCAAACATATTTGTCGAGCTGTACTGTGGTTCGTCTTGAACTTTTTCGCCAAATCACGCAAGGAAATTCCAGGATTATTTTGAATTGATCGAATTACCTTTGCTCGCAGCTTCCGGTCATATGTTTTGCTCGATCCACCGTGAGGGCCTCCCGGTAACGTTGCAGCACCAAATTTACAGTCGATTTTGGATATTTCAGGAATTGCACGATCCTTACCCCTGACCACGTCGGTTTCTGTACGTGAGTGTGCAGAATTTTCTCTCGCCTTTCGCGTTCCATCGTCGATAACTTTTGACTGACTGCTTCAAACTTGATGAAATTTTCACCACTAAGTAAACAAACCATCCGGATCAAAACACTGTCAATAGATTCGCGATGTGACAACTAGGGGCGCTGCAGTAAATGAAAAGATGCGACCAGATTCTATGTGAATTGAAGTAGAAATAGAAAACCTCACATAGTTCCATTATTATTCTAGTGTTTCAATACAGCCAAAGTTTACATCCAGGTCAAGCTTATGCTCATAGAATAATTTTTTACAGTTTGATTTCTTATCCGTTTATTAATAGAACATTTATTTTATTTTACATTTTCAAAATTCAACTAAATGACTCAAACTGTTCTAGGAGATCGTCGGAATCGCCAGATTCATCTCCATCGATCTCATTAAACATTTCTCTATTTGTTCTTATGATCAGCAGGTCTGGGTGTTGTTGTTTACAGTTCAATTTAAAACTGTGTGTTTAGCTCCATTTTTCATAATTTTCGTGAAAATAGGAAGATAATTCCCGTAAAAGCGAAAAAATATCGTGCACAAATGGTGTAATTTCCCAACATTTTGCATAGTTATCTGGCGAAAATGAAAGAAGTATGCATTGGAGCGGTCTCAAATTCGATTCGGAAGTATGGAGAGCCAAGTACCGTCAAACGGGGCATCATGCAACAGTTGGGTTAGATGGAACATTCATACAACATCACACTGAATCAATTTTTAATTGATTGTATTGAAATAAAGTTATCTTTTAATGATTACAAAATGATGATGACATAATTTCTCGCGCCTTAAGCTATTTTTTTTTATGAAATTTGAAAAATTGAGCAGTAAATGTACAAATTTTAACATTTTTTTAAGCCGAAAAAAACTTTACCCAGTCTGACGGATTGGCTTGATCATATTACCTACAAACTTTTTACTGGTTTCCTCATGCTATATCAACACTGTTGGTGTAAAAATATTGTCCGAACAATCACACAATTTTTTCAAATAAATATTTTTATAATTCAGTTAGGTGTCTGGGGTAAAATGCAACAAAATGCAAAGCAAAGAAAAACCTAGTAAATCTCGTTTCCATGTGCTGGAATATTAATGTTTTGCATCACACGTTTAAAAACATTGGAATTTTGATTCATCCAAACATGTATTTTTATGATTTCAGCTTGTAGAATTTTTCTTATTATTATTTAACCCCTAAATGTATGCAGCATCCTCATTTTCAGAAAAATAGGAAAATTAGTTTTTACAGACCAAAAAAATTACTGCAATCGGTGTTTTCATGCGTAATGGTCTTTAAGGCATCGCAAATATATCAAAAACTATAAATTTTCATTCGTGTTCATAAGATATTTCATGAAAAACCAAGTTTGTTGCAAGTTACCCCATTTTCTGAGGAGTGTGAAAATCGCATGTTTTTAGAAAATTAAAAATAACTAAAGAAACAAATATTTTTCTATCTACGCCAATTTGATGTCCCATCATCCTTAAAATTCTTGATGCATAAGTGGTAGGATTAACTGTGAACATAAGTTATTTAGAAGCCATTGAAACTGAAAATTGTTGCATGTTGCCACAGTTGACGTTAGTTTCTTGAACAAAAAAAATTTCGATGAAAACCGGACCCGGTGGTTAAAACTTTGGACCGAAAATTCATGCGTACTTACGCCTGTAGGAAGACTGCCTCAGTGTGGGATGTATGTATGTTTGTATGTATGGTAGCCACCTTGGGTGCACGATCGTTCCGCAGTTGTGGTTTCATCAACAAGTCACCGCAAGTTACCAATTATTAAGTGGATTTTAAAAACTGCTGGATGAGACGTTCCAGGGAGTGGATTCGTAAGTAGAGTAACTTACGATATCCGAAAGGTAAGGATCGATTGGTCTCGAGAAGTTATAATTACACTGCCTCAGTTCGAGATGTGACCAAAAATTGGATTCCCTCCTAAGCACCATCCATCGTACCAAGGTATGAGTGGGCCTTGAGACATATAAGAAGCAGAAGAAGCCGAAGCGGAGTCAAAAATAAGTTGCTTCTATGAAACCAAGAGCTCGAAAATGCAACCTGTTGTGTGGAAAATCGGTGTGCGTTATCATCGACGACGAAACTTTCTGCAAGTTTGACTACAATACACTTTCGGGTGACTAGTATTACACTGTTCGGGCTGTCAAAACTTAGGAGTCAGAGACATCAGGTTTTACCGAAAAAATCAGTGAAAATGCAATGGTTTGCCAAGCCATAAGTATGTGTGGCATGCTTTCCGAGCTGTTCGTGAACACTGGCACAATGAATACAGCTGTTTACGTCCGAGAACTGCCTGAATCGAGGAATGAGTCATGCTTCCAAACTTCAATAGTGGGGATTTTTTTTTATTATCTGACGGGTTTGCGCCGGGGGTCTTCAGATTTTCCCCAAAATTGAAAATTTGGTTCATTTTTGCGACTTAAAAACACATGCATTTTTTCAGATTTCTAACATTTTTAGTTTTTGAGTTAGCTTCGGTTAGATTTTTTTGTAAATAAAAAATAACCATTTTTCAAAGCAACATAACTCTGTTGTTTCTCAACGGAAATTATAAAATAGCACATCAAAATGCATTGAAATTTTATCAGCTTTCCAAATAGAATAGCTGAAAAAAATTAAATAATGACCTTCAACATGAAAAGTTGTAAATAAACTTTAAATGGCGTCTAAAAGTACCGTCTGCACCACCGAATATTTTGCAAAAAATACCATTGTGTAGCTCGATTCATGATGCAACTTTCATCTGAAGACACCAAAGTGGGCCATTAACACCTTGAAGAGTTATGAAAGAAATAATGACAATAAATCTCTTTTTTTGCATCGAAAACAAACAATGGTGGAACAACTGCACTCACATATGGAGATAGCAAGCACTTCTAACAACATGGAAACAAAAAAACTTATCAAAGTTGGTAAAAAACACTATTTTTTCGTCCTTTTCAGACTGCCCCTGCTCGCATAACAGTCCCATATGAATTTTCGTCATTTTAGGTCAACATAAGGCTTCAACATAAAAGACTAAAAAAAGAGGTTTTGTTCTAGAAATTTCGAAAAAAAATATCAATTCGTGGCTGTCCTATATGAGATATACCTGAATAACAGTCCCATATGGGAAATACCACGGATTTGGTTACTTTTCAATGTTTCTTTCGGCGAAATAGTCTTTGGTTTGAATGCTTTGAATCATTTAAACATTTTTTTAACTCACTTGATGTCATATGATGCACACTAGTTTTCGAAGGCAGGTCTGACTTTCTTAGGAATGACTTCCTGAGCGAAAAACTATCGGATGCAATCAAAAATCGTAAAAAGATTCAACTTTCAATGTGGAATTCATGATATTTTTTTGCAAAAGTATGTTTCTATTTCTGACAATTGCATTTGGAAGTTCAAAAATGATCAAATTTAAGTCTTAGAAAGTAGCTTGGTGAGAAAAATATATTTTGTATGGAACTGTTATGCTAGTAGATTCGAAAAAGGTTTCAAATATGGCCGATTAACAGTCCCATAATGAATAAAAATGGTGCTCTCGACCTTACCAATTACCCAATTTCGAAAATTTCAGGCCTAACGATTTATTATGACAACCTAGAAACGATTTTCGTTTATGCTGAAAGTGGTGGTCACAATTTAAAAATATATTCCAAAACAGAAAAAGCTGATTGTCTCGCTTGCTTATTTTTGTATATGGGACTGTTATGAAAGAAGGGGCGATAGATTATTGCAGCTTAACTGACTTCATGTTATATCCAAAAATCTAATAACGTATTCGTTTATACCCAGTTTCGCACATTTTACTGTCATTTTTAGAAGTTTATGGTTAAAGGTTATCCGTAGTTAACCAGATTTGATTTAAAATGGACGGTGGAACACTGAAGATTCGTGTGTGAGAGATCGAGGTAGTAAAACACTGACGACGAATTATGTTCGTTCTAGTATGGTAAACCTCAAAACTGGGCGAATGTAGAAAACGAATACGGTAAAAGTATCATATTTTCATCATTTTACAGCCTGGGTAGGCCATACTGAGCTCTTTGATAATTTCTACAAGATTTGTGCCACTTTCTCATACTTTTTTGATCAATGGGAAAGGATTTTGGTGTCCCGTGCTTAGCTCTCGATATAAAAACTATGTAAAGCACGTCTATATTTCATTTTTTCAATCACATTTTTGTGATCTTAAACACAGGGACTGAACCTTCTACTATTGGCATTGATTATGCTTCACAATGATCTTTGATCGAAAATTTAATAAGTTATATAGTATATGACCAGGTTGTAAAAGCAACATTCCCATTATTAGTTATATCACTTAAACAATACGATACTCAGAATTTTGGTTAAAATTTAAAGTCAGTTTTGCTGCAAACACTCTACAAAGCACGAAAAAGTAGTGTTTTTTACCTGCTTTGGTAAGTTTTTTTGTTTCCATGTTGTTAGAAGTGCATGCTATCTCCATATGTGAGTGCAGTTGTTCCACCATTGTTTGTTTTCGATGCAAAAAAAGAGATTTATTGTCATTATTTCTTTCATAACTCTTCAAGGTGTTAATGGCCCACTTTGGTGTCTTCAGATGAAAGTTGCATCATGAATCGAGCTACACAATGGTATTTTTTGCAAAATATTCGGTGGTGCAGACGGTACTTTTAGACGCCATTTAAAGTTTATTTACAACTTTTCATGTTGAAGGTCATTATTTAATTTTTTTCAACTATTTTATTTGGAAAGCTGATAAAATTTCAATGCATTTTGATGTGCTATTTTATAATTTCCGTTGAGAAACAACAGAGTTATGTTGCTTTGAAAAATGGTTATTTTTTATTTACAAAATAATCTAACCGAAGCTAACTCAAAAAATAAAAATGTTAGAAATCTGAAAAAATGCATGTGTTTTTAAGTCGCAAAAATGAACCAAATTTTCAATTTTGGGGAAAATCTGAAGACCCCCGGCGCAAATTGTCAGATAATAAAAAAAAATCCCCTAGTGTCAAAAAAGCATTCTAGTTTGGATGAGGCTAAATGTAGGTTAAAACATATAGAATAATGGTGATTGGTACTAACGTGAAAACGTCCATCATCAAGATGCAGATATTGATTAGATACTGTTTAAAGACTGATGAAAATTTTTACAAAGACCAATAATTCAAAAAAATTATGACTTCTTATCTGAAACAAATTTGAAAAAAAAGCAACCAGTACTGCAATCATTCAGCAGCCTTCGCACTTTCAAAGCGGCAGAGCGAAAAATGGACAGCCGTTATTTACATTTTAAAATTTATTAAACATAGTGCAGACCTCATAATCTGTTTCCTTTTTCTAGTGATGTGATCAGAATTAAGTTTGAAATATTTAACACCACAAAAGGCGGACAACCCCCTTTCAATTTCATTCATTCACTCTATAGGAAACTTCTTGGTAACTTTGCTATTGATATAGGTATTGGCAAAGGAAGACTTCAATTCCTTCGAAGCAACTCAACAGAAAATCGATGGCACGTTCCTACGTGAACGGGTTGAGCTACATCACTTTTCTACTTTTGTTCATTTTAGTCACGGATGCCACTTTACAGTATACGATGAAGATGAAGATTTGCTGGGTTGGCAAAATTGGTCATCCTTAACTAGGGGAAACTGGTTTTGGACTTTTGCAAAATAAATAGAAAATTATTAAAATAGCTTTGAAAATATTTTGAAAAATTTAAAGAAAACACAGTTAAATTCATGCTAACGAGGTCTTTATCTTGTCTAGGAAACCAGAAGTTATCACGATTAGTCGACCATATCGACTTAGATGTACTATCTATGTATATATAATAGTGGCTTGAATGATCTAACCAAGAACTTGCAACGTTGTACCATCTTCTGGGCTGGCTGACTGGACAACTCAACCTGTGGTCTGGCGGTTAACGAAACTCTCCTCAAGACCGTTGAAGCAGATTGCTGGTTAATAAACCAACCCGGAGGGGATTCCAGTCTTATTTATATTCGTACATTCATGATCCGAACCTTACCCGTTTCTTCGTCGTGGGTCAGCTCTCGTGTGGCTTACTTAAGACAGCAATAATTCTGATTCACTTTGCAAGGTACAGGTCCTAGCTATTGAAATATCTAGTATGGCTCAGTTGAATGAACCTGCATTCTGGTTCTGGGTTCTGCATTTTTCCTCGGGGCTATGTTGCAAATTTAGGAATGGAAAGCTTCCTTGGGTCTCTGTTTAAACATTAATTCTTGTTTTGAAAACCTTTCACAACTGAGCTTCAAAGAAAACAATCTTGAATGTTGATTAAAAAACACGCATTCATACAAACACAAAAAAACTGAGGCTTGAATAGCTGATCTGATTTCCTTTTTATACTTCTGATGAATTTATGGCCAATCATATCCATCACAAGAGTTAACTCACACTGTCTTAGGTAATAGGTGAGAAAAATAAATTCATCATTTCCATAAATCTTTCCGCAATGATTCGGTCACTGGCGCATTGCAATCAATGGCACATGGAATGACTGTTAATAAGAGGGACAGCACGAAAAAAAAACTGCAGCAACGCGCTCGGACGTGCCCATGGTTAGTTTTGATTTCATTTGTAATCGGGCGAGAGTTTTTTTATTGGGAGCATTTACATTGACCCACATTTGATGTTTGCTCCACTTGGCAACTGATGTCAAAAATATATTCACTTTATTGTTAGTTTTTCGACCAAAATTTTATTGCTCCTTAATTATCTGTTTGATTATCTCGAAGCTTGAAAGTGACGATCTAGCTGTTTCTCATATGAAATGAACTACTACTGAAAACATAGACAAATATTTTGATTAAGTATGCTGTCGGCCATATTCTACATTCTTTCAAGATTTCCTAACATCCAAAGAAGTGTTGCGTAATTACGACTGACACATCTTGCCTTATTCGGAAAGAACTCCGAAACAACTCCTCTCGGTTCATTCATTCGTTCCTCTTGCGGTCATCACCGATCGTTATGAGAATGCTTTATGGAGTGCCCCGGTAACATGTAGTAATTATCTATCAATGAATGTAGGTACCTTACAATGTTGCATTCGGTACCCAACAAGGGTTTCAAATAATTTTCAAACAGCCTCCGGAAAGCGTCGGTTTTAAAAAATGATCTTAATCTTAAAATTTGACAAGTTTTTTTTTCACTGAAAATAAAAAATAAAGAGTAAAAATGTGATGACCAATCAGGCATTTGTACTCATTTAAAATTAATCATGATTTTTTTATTGACAAAACCTACGCAGTCCGTTGTCGATGCTTCTCGGATGAAGATCGGTTCTGGACCTTGATCGATATTGCCACAGATGTGTGGAATGACTGTGTTTACCTATACTCTTTGGTGCTGTGCCATGCAGCTTTGGCCGTTTATGCAGAACGGTTTTGAGATCTTAACGTTTTTGTTGTACCTCAATGACAAGTACCTATGTACAGTAAAAAGAGGCTTCAAAGACCCGTTTGATGATGTTGAAGACGAATAACTAGATCTCGATTATTTATTTGGGAAAAAGACGTACGACCTAGAAGAAATCTACCTTCTTTCATTGATGTTCAGGAGATGAGTTTTATCTTGATATAAATCGCTTTAAACCTGTGTAGTTTTTTCCGTGAGGTGACATACAGCCTGTTCAAAATGTTCGATTATGAATTAAAACCATGTTAGTTTAAATCAATTGATCGGAATCAAAACGTTTCAATTCAAATAAGCAAGGTAATTTAATATTAAACAGGTGTCTGTCATATATTTTCGTTATATTACTATAAGGTGAAAAATGTTTTAGCATACGGTCGCAAATTGAATTTCCTTTGAAATTCAATTTGTTATTGAACTGAGTGGATTTGGGGTATTTTTTTTTTTAATTTTTCAAATCCTTTAAATCCTTAAAATCTCCGTATTGATTCAAAACTTATCCATGATTTTTTGAAGAATTTTTAAGTAACTTTTATAAAAATAAATTTGAACTTTAAGGTTTGTATGGGAAAATTGAATATTTTGTTTTGAAAAATCACCATCAGTTTTGTTGCTCTCGTAAAACCGAGGCTCATAATGGTGTTTATGCTAATTTATAAATTTTTTAAAGGAAATTCTCCCTTCAACAACTTTGTCGAAGACCGTAACTTCGTATCTTTTAAGGTAAAAATGTTATTAGCTGCTTTACTGGGGTATGTCTGTGGGTATTGAACAAACAATAAATTGAGTTGACGTCACTACTGGTGCCTCGCGAAGTATTGCATGAAAAGCAGTCATGCAATACTTCGCTAGGCACCCATCAGAGATGTCAATTGAATTTATTGTTTGTTCAATGCCAAAATACATACCCCAGTAAAGTAACAAATAACATTTTTGCCTTAAAAGATACGAAGTTTCGGTCTTCGACAAAGTTGTTGAAGGGAGAATTTCATTTAAAAAATTTATAAATTTGCACAAAAACCTTTAGCAGGCCCGGTTTTACAGAAAAAAAAATAAAAATGAAGTTGTTTTTTCAGTACCAAATATTCAATTTTCCCATACAAACAAAAATCCAAATTCACTCATATACGTTACTTAAAATTCCTGCAAAAAATCATGGAACAGTTTTGAACCAAAATGAAGCTTTTTGATCCTCAAGGTTGGCGAAATTTAAAAAAAGACCTTGAATCGACTCAGTCTAGTGGTTTTTGTTTGTTATGATTTATAAGTTTTGTGACGTGAATTCACGCTAGAATTGACCATTTTTTAATTCAGTACATATCGCTCTAATTTCCTGTTCAAAAAAAATATCAGTGTCTTCAAACAAGTTGTAGAAAAAAATATTACCCACAATTTGATGAACGGCAAACAAAGTTTTGCTTCTTTGAAACTTTGACGTGGAAACAAAACAGGGTTGGGGGCCTTATTCACGTTACGGAATTTCAAATTATACTGAACTTGTTCTCTTGTTATTCCGACATGTTTATTGTTTATTAGAATGAAATCAATGGATAATATGTAGATCCTAATGATATCTTAATAGTAATAACAATCTATATATATATATATAAAAATGAATTTCTGTCTGTCTGTCTGTCTGTCTGTCTGTCTGTCTTTCTGTCTGTTCCCTATAGACTCAGAAACTACTGAACCGATTTACGTGAAACTTGGCAGGTGGGGGTATCGGAGGCCGGGGAAGGTTCCTATTATAGTTTGGGACCCCTCCCCCTAACAGGAAGGGGGGGAGGGGCCTCCCAAACAAAAGACAATTTTTTGCATAACTGGAGAGCCAATCAAGCAAATGGTATCAAATTTGGCATGGGGTGGTATTTGATGTTAACGAGCTTTGATCACCGCTGATTCTTATTGGCTTTTTAGTTGATACTTTTCGGTGAATTTGAAATCAAATAAAAACAATTCTTTTTACGTTTCGGCCTACTACCTTCAGCCATCCTCAGAAAACTATATTATAAACAAAAAACTTAAATTAATACAAAAAATTCTTCACAATATCCCATCACAATTTCACTGCACTTTTGCACTTACGATTTGTTTCGCCGCGTGCTTCCTGAACGGCTGTCTTACTTGATTTAAGTCCGGTTTTGAATCGCTTCTAGCAGCTGGCGTCTATCATTCCCGGTGTCGTCGTGATGTCGGTTGTTGTCGTCGTGTTCGGTGACGTCGTTTTTGAATCCGTCGTTTTAGTTGCGAATTGTGGCGTCTCTCTTAGTTTTTTAATAATAGAGCTATATATTTTAGAAATTTCAATCGAATCTTGCTTGATGTTTACTGTTCTTCCTTTTTTGAGTTTTATGTGTAATGTAAAACAGCTGAAACATTACACATAAAACTCAAAAAAGGAAGAACAGTAAACATCAAGCAAGATTCGATTGAAATTTCTAAAATATATAGCTCTATTATTAAAAAACTAAGAGAGACGCCACAATTCGCAACTAAAACGACGGATTCAAAAACGACGTCACCGAACACGACGACAACAACCGACATCACGACGACACCGGGAATGATAGACGCCAGCTGCTAGAAGCGATTCAAAACCGGACTTAAATCAAGTAAGACAGCCGTTCAGGAAGCACGCGGCGAAACAAATCGTAAGTGCAAAAGTGCAGTGAAATTGTGATGGAATATTGTGAAGAATTTTTTGTATTAATTTAAGTTTTTTGTTTATAATATAGTTTTCTGAGGATGGCTGAAGGTAGTAGGCCGAAACGTAAAAAGAATTGTTTTTATTTGATTTCAAATTCACCGAAAAGTATCAACTAAAAAAGCCAATGGGGTGGTATTTGGGAACGGAGAATATTTCAAAGAATATTCGGTACCCTTCCCTCCTCTCAGTGGGATTACAGAAAGGGGGGAGGGGGGTTACCTTACAATTTTTCATATAACTCGAAAACTATTCAAGATATTGGAACCAAATTTGGCATGGGAAGATATTTTGATACGAAAAATATTTCAATGATTATTTGAGACCCCTCTCTTTTTGCAGTAGAAAGAGGGAGGGGTCTCTTTTATATTTTTTACATAACCCAAAAACTTATAAAGCAAATGGAACCAAATTTGTATGCAGAAAATATTTCTATGATTATTTGAAACCCCTCCCTCTTTCCAGTAGGGAGATATAAAGGGGGGAGGGGCCCTCTTTTTAATGTTTACATAACTCAAATACCAATCAGGCAAATGGAACCAAATTTGGCTTGGGTGGATATTTGGGAACGTGACATTTTCTAATGATTGTTTGAGACCCCTTCCTTCGTCCAGAGGGAAGAAAGGAAAGAGGGATGGAAGTTCCATACAATTTTTATTGCATAACTCAAGAACTACAACAGCGAATGGAACCAAATTTGGCATGGAATTATAAGTGTACGCCCTTACAATTTTCAGTATAACTGGAGATCTGATCGAGCAAATTTGAACCATATTTGGCATATGAGGGTATTTGGATACGAAAAATGTTTCTACTATAAATTGAAGCCCCACCTTTTTTCAGCGGAAAGATATAAAGGGGAAAGGGGGGCTACCATACATTTTTTTTTGCATAACTTGAGAATCAATAGAGCAAATGAATTAAAATTTTTTGAGCACAAAAAATACTTTTATAAATATTAAGTTCTCATCCCTCCATTCAATGGGGCGAATAGAAGGGGGTTGGTACTTTCTTTCAAGTTTATGCATATGCATAACAAATTTGGCATAGGATGGTATATCAATACAAGAATTTGTTTTATGTCAAACAATTCCTTTCTTGCAGTGGGATGATAGAATTGGGAATATAGGAAGGGAAGAGGAAAGCTTACATTTAACTTTTTTTTCACTTTTTGGAATGAATCTATGATTATCTGACACACCATCCTCCTTTCAGTGAGTAGGTACACAGGAGGAGGGGGTTGAACCCAATACAATTTTTTTAGCATATGTTCTCAGTTTATGCTAACCTCAGTTTATGAAGCCAACAAATGGAAACAAATATGGCATAGAAAGGTACTTGGTTACGAGATTATTATAGACCCTTACGCTATACAGTGTAGAGAGGAGAAGAAAGGAGGGGGTTGCATATAAATTTTGTTGTAAAGCTTAAAAAATTATCAACCAATGGAACAATATTTGATTCAAGAAGAATTTTGGGAACGAAAAACATGGGTATGATTTTTAAAAAATCACGATCTCCATTCATCAGGGGGAAGGGAAGGACAGGTGGGGGGGGGGGGTTTATCTCTCTTATCAGTTTTTTAGCATAAATTCAGAACATTTCAAGCAAAAACAACCATATTCCATTAGTTGGATTGTTTGCGTACGATTTATTTGGAACCCTCCTTTTTTGGGGCGGAGCTTAAAGAAACAGATTAAAATTATCAGATCTTTAACACAAATCAAGATTCAGAATATTAGTTTAAGTTATTTTTGTGTACCAATTCGAAACTCCAGCTGCAGCTCTCATTTTATAGCGGTTGCTTATGAATTATGTTGTATTTTGATTTAAAATAATGCCAAAAAAAAACAATAAAAATTCGAATAAATTCTGAAAATTTCATTCGATTTTGAAAGGTGTAGCAAAGCACACCGGGTCAGCTAGTACAAGATAAAAATTACCACAGGTCTATGCAGTTCTAGAAAGAGTTGAGAAATTTTCTTCGGAACACGTTCCTCGAAACATCGAAGTCGAAATGCTCAGAAAAGCGATTGAACGTTTTCAATATGCCGATAAATGCGCTGTTCGCTCCAAAGTTGTTGAGACGAATAGGAACATAGAGCTGCAATAGCTGGTTTCTCAATCCTAGGGGACGCACGCTGAGAGGAGTGGCCTCCAGCAAAGCGATTCTCATGACTTGGTAAACGGAACGAGTCTTGCCAGTTCAGATAACGTAGGGCATACCGCATGAAGCGACGCTGGATAGCCTCGATTCGTTCAGCCCCATTCTGGTAGAAAGGGCACCAAATAGCTGAAGCATACTCGAGGATGGAACGAACTATACAGCAGTAAAGACTTTTCAGGCAATACACGTCTTTGAAGTCTTTGGCCATGCGAAATAAGAATCCAAGGTTTCTGGATGCTTTGTGGACGATGTAGTTTGTGTGAGTCTTAAACTCCAGCCGTTGATCGAGAATAACGCCCAGATCGTTGATGTGGTCCACCCGAGAAATGATTCCGTCTCCGAGAGCGTACTCAGCATAAAGAGGGTGTCGCTTACGAGAAAATGATACGACCAAGCATTAACTGCGATTCAAGGTCAGGCAATTCAAGTCACACCACTGAGCAAACACATTGAACTGCTGCTGCAGGAAATTGGTGTTCTCTTGACTGTTTATGATGTGAAAGAGTTTCAGATCGTCGGCATATGCAAGTTTTTTGCAGTCAAGGAGCGAGAGTACGTCATATAAAAAATATATCACGAAAATGACTTCCTTGAGGTACACCGGAGCAGGCAAGAAAATTATTTGAAAAGGAGTCACCAATATGAACGGATAACTTTCGACCTGTTTAGTAACTGTGAAACCAGTGCAGAAGGGATCCACAGAAACCCAGACGTTGCAGCTTTGCAATAGCGATATCGTGGTTCACCTTGTCGAATGCAGCAGAAAGGTTAGTATATATGGCGTCAGTTTGAGTTTTCTTAGCAAAGATGTCTTGCACAAAAGATATGAAGGTGAGTAAGTTAGTTGTCGTGGATCGTTCAGGCATGAACCCGTGTTGATCATTGGAAAGTTGGTGCTTGAAGAATGAATTAATGGAATCCAAGATAACCAATTCAAACAATTCAAAGAGTTTCGGGATCGGAGTTCACTGTGTCGCTGTTCAGGAACATGTGAGACGGAAGCACTGATTCTCTCCGCTGATTTTTCACGTGCTTCCAAAAAGATTTCGGACTGCTTTTGAAATTCTGTTGTAACCGATTAATATAATTCTGGTAGCAACGCTTACTGGCTTTCTTATAGGCAGAATTTAATTTGCGATATTTGTCCTTAGTGTAGAGGGACTTGTGTTTGTTGTGATTGCGAAGTGCGCGCTGCTTAGCCGTCTTAAGTCTCCGAAGACTTCCAGTAACCCAGGGGGTCCGTAGATTGGTAGCCGTGCTGCGTTTCGGCACATGACGATCGATGATATAATTCAGGATGTTCGCAAACGTCTCGGCAGCTGCATTGGGATTAGAGAAATAGAGCTCAGGCTCCCAATCCACGGATTGCAGGACGAGGGATATAGCTTCAAAGTCAACGTTCTTAAAATCGTGATAGAAAGATGTGGTTTTCTCTTCTGAGCCATGTATTTTGGTGATATCGAGTGAAATCACTAAGGTTGGATGATGCGGGACAGGTCTAACAAGAGCAGCATTAGCAGATTCAATCGCCGGATTCTTGATCCCTTCGTTCACGAAGCAGAGATCAAGCATACGGCCTTTTTTTTTTTTAATTTTGTTGATCTGTCGAAGAGTCGCGGTACTCAAGGAAATCTAGGAAGATGTTGGAGGATGCCGAGAATGAAGAACGAGCAGGATCCGGAAATAAAAAGCTTCTTGGGGAGGAGCACCATTTCAAACCAGGTAGAATGAAGTCACCGATGATGAGTATGTCGTCTGCTGGAGAGCAAATCGAGCTTACTTTAGAGGGGCAGAGCGAAAAAAATTCAGCTAAAGCCAAGTCTCCAGAACGGTCAGGGGGCACGTAGACTACGCACAAGTAGAGTTTCCAATCTCCGAAATCAATGCGAATCCAAACAAGTTCTAAATTGTCCCAGGAATCGTCTTCAATTGGTTGAGCTGGAAACGTAGATTTCACGGCGAGTAACACTCCACCACCAGTAGACTATTTGCTGTTACGAGGACTACGGTCACAACGGAACACTGCGTAATCTGGGCCGATAATCTGACTAGAGAGGGTCCGGTCGTTGAGCCAGGTTTCGGTGAAGGCAATGACGTCGTAGCAGGAACACGAAGTCGCCAACAAGTAGTCAATCAAACAACTATTAACACCACCGACGTTCTGGTAGAGAATGTTGAAGGGTTCGGACGATGCTGGGGGCCCGGAAGAAGTCGTAGGATTATCAAGGTTCGGAAGATCTAGCGGGATGCATCTGTGGTTTAACGGAAACAGGATACGCGAATCACCTCCAACGAACTCAGGGCCAGGACGACTGATGACGCAGGCAGGAAACAGCGCGATTGAGTCGCCCCGGAGCCCGGTCTCCAAAAGGCTCCAATCGATGCGTCCTGGTGTTGAAACCCAAGTAGAGGCAGGTAAAGTAATGGGCGTGGTGAAACTTCATCACACAATGAGAAAGTTATCAAACCAGATGAATACTTGCCTGAAGATGCTGGCTGGAGAACCTCGTCGCCACAGTCGAACTTAGGACTGGGACGACTGATGACGCTGGCTGGAAGCTGCGCGACTGAGTCGAGGGGCTCTGAGGTCTCCCAAGTGCCTGGTTCGTTGCGTCCCAGTGTAGAAACCCAACAAGTAGTGGCTAATCCTCTCAAAACCGGTGAAGCGTCGCAATACAATCTCAAGAGAGCTGAGGTCGCATCGTCGTTATCTGCGGAAGTGGGAGCCAGATGATTCCCACTATACTCGAAGGCACTAGATGAGACTACCTCAAGGAAACAGGTCCGATCGTGGCCGTAATTGGCACTGCATTCGGGGTAGCCGATTCTCCAACCGACCGGATGCGTTGAACAGATGGACAACAGAGAAAAACTCTATGGTTGTTGAGACTCCCCCTTCCCTGATGCCAGTGAACAAATACAAAGAGAAGAGGGGGCCACCACAGATTTTATTTTTAATGTCGAGAGTTAATCAGTCGAAAGGCACCAAATTTAGTATGGGTTTGTATTTTGATAGGAAAAATGTTTCTTTATTTATTTGGGACCTTCCCTTCTTCTATTAAGTGAGATAGGAAAAGGAGACGACATTTTTTTTTGTTTTTCTATAGAATGCGTCATACGAAAGAAACCATATTTAGTAGGGGAAAGTTTTGTTATGGAGAAAGGTTTCCATGCTTCCCATTATGAATGAATAGGGAAGAGAGGGTTCTCATACATTTATTGCTCAACTCGATAACATTTAAAACAAATGGGATCAAATTTGTCATAGAAAAGTATATGGAAATAAGAATATAAGACTCCTCCTTTCTTTTTACTGGAGAGCTTTAAAAGGAAGAATTGGGCAACTAATCCTTTTTTTTACGAGTTTTGAATATTCAATAGCGGGACTCTCAAAATTTTATTTTTGATGACTTTGAAAGTTATCCAGCAAATGGAGTAAGTTTGGCTTGGAAGAAGAATTTTATACAAGTGAAACATTTATGGTGACCGAATCTAGGAACTTATGAATAGATAAATTCAGAATCTTTATTTAACATACCAAACAATGATTGGAAAACTAATTTAAGAACATTTTTTTTTAATTTCCTTCAATAAATGATAATAATAAACTTGCTGTTGAATAGAAGAAAATTGTAAAAGTTATGTAATGTACACCAGAGCAATTGCCGGCAAGTGCACAAAAAGCTCTTTTTTTCCATCAAACATGTTCCAAAATAAAGAACTTGCTCAGAAAAGCTTTTGATTTTGTATAGAAATGTATATGAAATGTATAATTTGAGAGTTTTTGGGAACACTGGCTTGTTCACCACGCGAGTTCTTTCGAAGAAAATGAAAATCGATTTTTTACAATAATATGTGCCTTTAAATTCTATATGTAATATGCAATCAATAAAATGTTTGTACGCGAGTGTAATAAGTGTGAAGTTGAGGGAAAAGATATTATGCATTTCGAGCCATTTGCTATTTAAGTATTCGATATTCGTGTTTTGCATGACGTGGACGCCATATTCAAAGTGCTCTTCTAAAACTTCGAGAAAAAATAAGCTTAAAATAAATTCAGATGGCGCTGAATTAACCTTATGAGAAGGTTTGAATCCTAGCTTGCATTACTTCGCCGTGCATAAGTGTTCCCAATCTGAATCGTCAAAATGAAATATCGGTAGAGAAAACGGATTAAATAATTCTCATCCATCAACAACTAAAGCTAAGTACCTTTCTTTTTTCCCTTATTTAAAACATAATTTAATATTTTAGTTCCTTCTAAGTGTTCTTTTTCTAAATATTTTTTCCATACAAACTTAATTCTGTACAGAATAATTTCTGCAAATTTTTGTTCGGTTTTTAGTATATATGAACTGTTTTTTTTTTTAGCAAAACAACAGTTTTATATTTCAACCTCATAATTTTGTATCGAAAACTGTGAAAATTAAAAAAAAATGTACAAGAGCTATCGGCAACCAATCATAGGATTTTTTGATCAATTACCAAAATTCGGATCGCATGAGAATTTCGTTGTGCAATCATGCAGAAGCTTTAATCAAAAAGTTTGTTTATCGATTTCTTACTTATAATTTATTAATTTTAGAAGAAGCTGGCAGCTTTGGTTCGTGTTTCCTCTCTGGGAGATTTGCTGAGTCCAATTTTAAATGGTGAAGTTATGTGTAGTATCAGCTTCCTTTTTTAAATAATAAGTTAAGTAATTTTATATACGTGGCATGGCATAAATTTAAAAGATAAACGATCGTCGGTTGGAGGTAGGCTAAGCTTTTTCATTCGACTATTTTGTTTTGGTTATGCGATGGCGCAGTATTTACTAATTGCCATTGAGAGGAAGCTTATAAAATAAGAATGCAGATAGCGCTTTTAAGGCGCCCAGAAAAACTTTACACTGCCACCTGGTGAGTAAAAAAATATCTACACAGTTACCTCAAGTTGCATACAAGTTTTGATGCTAATACCACAAATACTTTAATAGGGAGTGTCATAAGGAGTCAAAGGTAAGTTTAGAACAAATTCATATAAAAATCTTATTATCTTAATCACTTCAGTAATTGACTTTCTATCAAAGCAATATGTTTAAGTATAATTAGTTCATTTTATGATCTTGTATCTATATTTTGACCTGTGTCTGATGTTATATTCGAAAATTCATTTACTGTGAGTTTTGATAATTTTAAACGCCTATCGGAAGAGTTGTCAAAAAATGGTTTTGACATTAAGATAAGTGAATTGATTCAATGTTTTTTTTTAGAATCGCATGTTAAATTATGTCATAATAAAATATTATCAGTGGTAAAATTAGGAATATGGCTGAAGATTAATTTTTGAGGGCTTTATGCCAAGCTGCACTATACAATATACATATGTATTTCACCAGAATTATTTAACGAATCATTTCATTTCATCAATGTCTGCATATAAGTTCAGATAGAAGTTAAAAACTTGTGAAGCACTGTAATGGTTGTATTGGAAGATGAGTTTTTAAATTCTAATGCAATGTAAAAAAGCAATTAATTATCATATCGCGTAGCAATCTATAATGATTTTGGAATTTTATCAAAACCCTAAGGATTGGAAGACTATTTTCTACTATGTGTAAACACATGCGTAAAAAAGAGGGTTCATCAAACAACATACATATATTTCATGAATATGCAAAACCTCGGCTGATTGTGGAGAATATTTAGGATTTATCAATCTATCATTCCTATTTAAGATAGTTCCAACAGCAATTGTTTGAACTCAATTTGTAGTTCCATTCAAGGAAAGTTATATATAAAAAAAATTAATATTTAGAAATGAAATCAACCAATAATTCACTTCTTCTTACTGTTCGCTCAACCAAAAGACTAGAAATAATAGACACACTTAAAGTATATTAGATAAACAAAACTTCTAGTATCAAAACAAATAATAGTCATCATAGAGTCCACACAATTTTTTTACCACTCAATATTGTATAATTTGTTTTTTTTTGTCTGTTTTTTTGTTTTTCATCTAATTTTTTAATAGGAAGTGGTTTTAACTTGAAAAAAAAGGCTCAAACCGTAAATTTGATATATTTAGTTGTTGTTGTTTTTTAAAGGATTTTAAAAGAGTGTCGAGAACCAACTTTGTTAAGACTCATATTTCAAGAGTCCAGCTTTCTTAATACGACCATGTTTTAGGGTTATATCAATTTCACAATGTTAGTTTAAACTGAGTTATAGCAGAAATATTTTCAAATTCAAATTCGGTTGTTCAAATTGTGCAGTTTTAATTAGTTAAAAAAATTTGATTTATTTAAAATAGAAGCATTTCATATGATCCTCGACCACAAAAAATAAATCAATAAAACAGTTCATTTGAACATCATAGTTTGATAGCAATCCTATTCCACAAATAGAATCATATTCAGGGAAAAAGCTAGTTTCATCAAAGATCAACTGAACTGAAATATTTCTGATCATTCACTTATTTGTAAACATTTGGCTACTGATACAAAAAAAGTATCCTTAAATTTTGATTTTCGATAAAGGTCTCAAAGTGAGAAAAGAAGTATTGTAATAACTTAGGCTTTTTTAGTTCAGGAACATCAATCAAGATTTCGAGAATAGGATTATAAAACTAGATCGCACTAGTCAAAAGTGTTTCCTTATTATATCCTTCCACCAACACTCCAACACCAAATTATTTGCTAGGATGCAGAGGTGACCTCGGTCCTAAAGCACAAATTTATATCTGTCATCCCTCTCTCTATTTTTCCGAACTATCTATTGACTACTAGGACGTGGCCGGCGCCGTTATTGATGTGTAAAGAGAGAGCATCAGTTTTGGGCATTGTGAATGTTTTGTCAATCCCAGGCTCCATTCATTTGACCTCTGAACAAAATTGATGGCCTCGGTCAATCACGGAGTAGCAACCATTGGCGATGTGGACTTATTTCTACTGAGCCACGCCTGTGTTCATGGTTTTCGAAATGCATTTGTTGTAGAAAAATGAAAAATGATGATAATGTTAGAATAAATTGATATTTAAAAGAATCACTAAATTTTTCAATGAAAATGATTTTGTAAAAATTGATAATATAGCATTTCGGGTTCAATGAACTAGGTGGATGTGAGTAGTCAATCAAGCTAAGCTAAGCTAAGCTAAGCTAAATGTATATGAAATGTATAATTTCACGTTCCCCGATGAATCTTTTTTCACTTTTTAAAGCCATATGCGTTCGAACTGAGCAAATTTTTAATTGCTTCAAATGAGGTTTTTTGTATGATTTTGTTTATTTTAATATGTTCACTGATTTTATTTTTGGCATTTCAGCAAATTATGATAGCTCCTTTTTAACGACTATAATTAACTATAATGAAAAATGTATGTTTATGTTTAATGTTTTAATGACTATAATCTTTATCTAAAAAAAATCGACACAATCCGTAATACTTTATCAGTGATTTTAGGACAAAAAAAAACTCCTTAACATTAAATCGAAACTTCTAAATCATATTCGACGAAACTAAAATGTTACACAGATCAGTGTTTTGGGCCAGTAAATAAAATGTCGATGAACAACTAAATTTATCTGCAGCTCATGTATCGTACTTATGCATTTTGAAGGAAATCATAAATTACCCAATTAGGCCTTTGAGGAAAATTGTGTTAAATACTTGTTCTTGCCTGTATCATAATGAAAAGAATGAACGTCATAGAAAAAGTACCTTGGGAGTAGGGCGTGTTATATGTAAAAAAAATCTAAGTGTGTTTCTACTCGGTGACACATTGAATTATGAACTCGCTTTTGGCAGTTGAATGACATTAAAGAATTTTATTTGAAACACTAGAAATTATTAGAAACACTAGAAACACATTTAGAAATTAAAAAAAGTATATAAGAAAACCTGTGCATCATAAAGTAAGTACCGGTAAAGACTTTAATTAGCACCATGTAAAGAATGTGAGAAATTTCCATAGAACTTGAAAACATGTATTAAAACCTCACTTAAAACTTTTCGATTTATTATAATTTGAATGTCCGATGTCTCAAACATTGTCATTAGAACTTAACTATGTTGGATTAAGATCTGCCAATGATCTAGATTAAACATCCCATAATTTTATGCGAGGAGTACCCTGGAAAAGTCGTGTATATTTCGAGTGATAAAAAAAGAATAAAGTGAAGAAAATCGATTGAAATTTTTCAATTCGAAGGATCCGAGATTTTTCAAGTTTGCTAGGACTAAAATTAATAAAACCGGCAATCTGAATGCTTAATCTGGACAAATTATTTGCGTATAGCAACAGAAATTATCTCACACATCATAATCAATTCTGTTTAGCTTCAACGGTCTGGGAATGAGACTGCGACCTTGGAAAAAAGACATAATTAATTTAAAATATAAGATTTAAAGATAAAATCATAACTCGAAAAAAATTATCTTAGGATCAATTTATCGTGTTCAGTTTCAAAGTAGAAACACAACTTAAATTATAAATCAATACCATCCCAGAAAATCGAAAAGGCACGTTATATGTCCAATTGTGATCTCGAGGGAGTGTATCCATCCGAACTACCTACTACTGATTTTCATCCGGCACTCTATATGTTTGTAAAGATTACTAGTCATATCGTGACTGTTGCAAATTTGGGTGCAATTTTGGCGTTTTCTTGTCGCCGACTGCCGATGCTGCTGCAGCTATTTAATAGTTAATTTCGTTCCTAAAGGTCACTCCTCCAAACCCGCAAGGTCTAACTTACTTGAATGGGCTCGAATCGGCAGAACAAGATCTAAATTGAACACACTATACAGTATACGGAACGTTAAACGTCTCACATTCACACCAAGCGAAACTTCTGCCATCTACTCTGAATGATCATCCATTTACCGACTGTAGTAAAAGCCCAGCTGCTGGAAGCAATTTGCGCAATGAGCACCATAAAGTATTTTATTGAACGTATTACCGGGGCTCGACTGTAATAATTGCAGTCGCAAATCCTTCATCTCAATAATGATTGATATTGAGCCTCAAAACACAGGAGGTGGACATGAAAGCTGTTCGGGTAGCTAAGAACATAAAAGCTCGAGTTGTCCCGTGGCCATTTTTGTGATTAATTTGTACCAAACACAGACGACCGCGCAAACTTGCCCTTACAACTTAGCGAAAATGGATTTTGCGCAGAACTGTTTACAAACCTGCTGTAAATTTAGTTTGTCAATTGGCTTGTTGGAAAAGTTTTCCTGTCGGAAAGATTTTCGTTGACCTTCCGGGCAACTTGCCGAGCACGTGCGGCCTTTAATTATGCTTAAAACAACATCTCTCTCGCTGGCCAAACGACGAATTAAGTTGCCGCACTTAAACAGGTGTCTTTGCTATGGATTTGAACCTAAGTAGAACATGCCACTTAAAACAACCTGGTGAAGAAGTTTGGAATCGTTAAAATTCCACAAGTAAGTAACTAGGTAGTAGGTAGAAGGTTCTCCGATTTGAGATGGCAAATTAAGCTCTGGACAGGTGACTGCTTGCTCTTGCTCGCTGAGATGATCTTTCGTTATGTTCTACTGCACTTATTATGAGTTTGGAATCGGACTTGAAGGCAGTCGAAGTCATTAGCATCCGGGGCGGACTCTAGAACAGGTCTGATAAAATCAGACCATTTGAAACTAGCTTAGGTGATATGAAATTAGTTGTTTGAGTCAAAATTGACCGTAGAGTTAACCCAAATGAATAGATTAAAATTTTGGCTGATCGATTGATTGTAAAAGTAATGGTTTCCTTCGGGTCAACTCATAAAAAAGTTATAAATGATTTCTTCGGCTTGTTACGTTCTGGATCGTTGAATGCAAAGCTACCATAATATAATATCATAATAAAATTGAGAAAAATATTAAAGGTGGATGTTAAGTTGATACCTCAAGTCAAAAATTATGAAGTGCTCCGAAGATTTTAAGTTTTCATCCAATCGCTCCCAAACGTATTGAGAAAAACTATAACCAATACATTTTCATGGCTCTTTCCATATCATCCAGATGTGCATTCTCTTAGTCAAACATCAAATGTCATTTACATTTCTTTACAGAAAACGGAGTAAATAATAATGTGTGAAATGCTTTCATCCGGCCGATAACGTACCAGTTCAACACCTTATTTAAATGATCGAAGCCCATCTGGTTCGGGGTTTTGACGTCAATGTCATAGACGTCGGACCCTAAATTGACAACAAATTCGAGACAGCAAAATAGAGACGAATTCTTTTCCTCTCTTAATATAATCGATTTTTTCTAGTGTTTTTTTTTTTAATGTGTTCTATGATTATGCATCTATAAGTCTGCACTCTGTGGCTGGTGTTGATTCGAGCTCTGGAATTCCACTTTAAATGAATCATCCTTTCTCGATCGCGTTTTGTTCAGGGCGTAATGTCACAGAACAACATTTTATCTTAACTTTTAGAAATTCTGCAATCAGAATTGAAGAAGAAAGATTTTTTTTTCGTAGTAGTTTTAGTATGTATTTAAAATAAACAAAAAACGGGGAATTTCATTTCACATTAGAGTATGTTGAATTTTAAATTTTCTTGAATTTTAAAAACCCTGTAGTCTTAAAAGTTTCCTATTGGGTTAATACAATCGACAGAATTTTGCTCATATTTAAAATTGAATTTAGGTAACCGAGTTTTGATTTGAAATTTTCTATGAAAAAATGCAAAGATTTGTTCGGAATATGTGTTTTTTTGGTTTTTCTTGATTATTTTGTTCTCACGTAATACAACTGAAATTCCAATAAACGGAGCTTACTGGCTACAAAATAGTTATAATGCCTAAAACAAAAAGCTCTTTTTTTCTCGTAAAGAATATTGCAACACTGCCAGATTCTCCGTTCAATTTTCAGAAATATTATTTTTAAAAGAAAGTTACCGATTTTAGTGTCTTGAATTCTTCTGATGAAATGATCAACTCTAAATTCTGTTTAACATATTTGAAAAAATAAATGAATCAGGATTACCCGAAACCATGATTCCATGATTATGCAAAAATTTAACTTAAATCAGGTCGAACTGTCTTTTTCAATAACATTTTAATTAGAAACAAATACGAACATGCAAAATAAATTGTACAAAGCACTTTTTGAATTAATCTGCACGATTGTAAACGACAAACTTTATTCAAAATGTTATTTAAAAAATTCATTGTAAGTAAAAAATGCAGCTGAACCTGTAGGTCATTTTATCAGAACGTTTGAAGAATCTCAAATCAGTAACTTTCTTGTTAAAATTATATTTCTGAATCTGGAATCCGGCAGTGTTGCTAGAATCTTTGAATGAATAAAAAAAACGCTGTGATTGGGACGTTATAACGATTTTCTCGCTTTTCCAACCGAATTGCTGTCTTGGGCAAAGTTGCAGCAAGAGAATTTTCCAGTAAGCTCCATTTTTCATTCATATCACGTGAGAACAATATCTTCAAGAAAAAAATAAAGAGTGATATTCTCCGAGTAAATTTACGCGTTTTTCCATACAAAATTTCAGATAAAAAAAAACGAGTGTCTAAAGCTCATTTAAAAAATCTGCAAAAATTCTTTCGTTTGTTACGACCAGAAGTTAAACTTTTTGAGTAAGATTTAAAAAGAGAAGAGTTAAAAATCGTTTCTTCAAATACAGTTTAAATGATTTAATAAAGTCGATAAGATTTTTGATCAATAAACAAATTTTTCAAGGTTCAAATCTTAAAATATTGATAATTGTAGATACATATATTTAGGATAGCAGTGCAAAAAAAAGTAGTCTTATTGAAATAGTTTTGATTTTTGCCGGTAATAAATATTTCAGGTTAAAAACCTTAAGCCTGCATATTTATTACTTACTCACTTACTTACTTACTTACTTAGTTAAGTAATAAATGTGCAGCCTTAAGGTTTTTAACCTGACATATTCCCAAAATATTCAAAACAATTTCAATTGCATTAGAGAAATATTTCAAATGAGCGTTTTAGCAATGTTCTGTAAGAGTTTTTGCTTGAAATAGACTTACATCACACCAGCATTTCTGTTTTATTTTGTATACTAGGCTAGAACAAATGAAATCACATAAAAAATGTTGAGTTGACTTTTGGACCAAAATAAGTTTCAAAACATTGACCCAAGAACAAGTTCCAATAAGGAGTTGATTGGAAGAATTAATTTGTATGTTGGGGCATTTCAAGTCTATTTTTCTTTATTTTTTGTAAAAAAAGCTCTCTTCAGACGTGTTTTTAAACTTGGAATGACACATGATTTCTTGAATATTTTTTTTTTTCAAAGACATGTGTCATTTTAAATTTTATTCAAAAGGTGTATGAATTCTTAAATTCCGCTTTATTTTCTTTTAGCTTTTACTACAATTTTCTACTAGTGCACAGTGGTTCAAATTCCCAAAAAGCTGGAAAAAAGTCCATTTTTTAAGTCAGCGACAACCGAATTTTTTATGTAGGAATCGTATCTCCAATATTCTGGGAACATTATGATGTAATTAGATATTTTCTAGGACTTTTTATACGCCTTCCATGAATCAAACAAGAACGACAACTGTAACACAAAAATAGAAAATAGGATTTTTTATTGTTTACCCCAAACAATTAAAAAAAGGCATGTATAATTTGAAAAATTCATAAATGTCTATACCGAAGTGATCATTTATAATCTATTTTACAGTTTTAAGATGAAAAACACAATCAATATCATGAACTAAAGAAAAGAAGTAAAAATATAAAATTAAGTTTCAAGTAAAAGTAATTGCACTAAAATCCGTACATCATCGGCTTCATAATATTAATTTCAAATAACTTTTTCTCATATTGAAGTAGAATAAATTTTTTAACAATCATCTGAACTTCATTTTTGCCTAAGAATTTAAATACTGTTGATATTTTTGAATTCATGAATTAAAGATGAAAAACTACTTTTTTCAGGATAAGTTTTAATTTCATCGACGGTTTCAGACCAGATTTTTGCATCTTATTTTTTTTAGTTTTTTTTTATTTCTATGGCTAATGATTTCTAGAAGTTTTTACCACAACTGGTATAAAATAGTAGAAATTATGAATTTTTTTGTTACATTAATGCTTCATTAATGTTCTAATAAATAATAAAGAAGAACTGCAGTGTTCAGCAGAAAAATTAGAACAAAAATATGGGAAGAACAAAACATGATGAATCGAACACGATTCAGGTTAGTTTGCTATCGATCATTTGCAATTCACTTTTGCCAACAATATCGTTCAAGAGATTATTATAATAATGGTGGGTTGAAAACTGTAAAAGCTAGGATTATTTAACCTTGAAAGTAATGCTTGCCCTTTGAATAAAATTGAAGAATCACAGTGTACAGGAGGGTGACTAAAATTGGGCTTAAAAATAGAAATAAAACATTTTATAAAACACTCCAGGCTTATAATGATCATTGTATCAAACGAAAGTAACAAGCAAAATTTAAGCGAGATTAAACTGCTGTTGTGACTCGCATTGAGTCTGAAGTGCAAATGAGATTGTAAGACATTTGACTCAGTATAAAAACTGCATTCTCATCAAAAGTTGTTTTTAACGAATCGTTTTCTTTTGAATATTGATGTTTTTAATTTTATAAAATTTTAAATAAAGACAAATGTTTCAACTCCAGATCGCATCACGATAAGCGTTATAAAAACAAAGCTATTGCGGTTCCTAGTATTAACTGATTTTCTTAATCATTGAGCTTTTTCAATAAAATAACCTCCAGTGTTTCTACAATCAGAATATCAGAAAGATGATGAATTCAAATGGATATAAATTATTCCAGATAATTCAAATAATTTTAGATAATTTTACCCTCTCAGACTGCAGACAGGATTCACCAACTGGTTTTTTAATTTTAGGATAAGAAGATATTTTTATGCAATTTTCTTCGTTTAAATAGCTCTATAACTAGATAGAGATAATTTTGAAAGTTTCTCAAAGTTTTAGATATGATCGTTGAGCTACCAGTTCAATTAAAAAATATTGAAAGTAAGAACTAAGAGAATTAGCACCTCTGAAATTAAAAAAAACACTTAAAATAAATGTTTTTTAAAGATTTTGAATAGGAAGTTTAAAAAAAATGTATGGGGGATCACCGACCAAATATTTGATTTGTGGTGGAAATGAACCGGGAAAAACTCTACTTTCTGCCCATGCAAAATTAGCGTTTCTGTATTTTTTTTAAGTCCTTCTACGAAACACACCGTGGGATGATTTCGTGCACGCGTTTAGTGGAACTTACAGCATCTTAGAAAAACTAATCATGAAAAAGTGTGAAACTATACAGCGAAAAGAAACAAGGTCTTTAACAAGGTTTCAGCTGAAGTCTTTTTAGAAATTTTTAAATACAGTGGAACCACGCTTATCCGAGCTCCGGTAATCTGAGCTTCCGCGAGTTAAAGTTTCACCGATGTGATAACCTTTTTAAAAAAAACCGAACTTATCTACTCGCTAGTCTAACACGAACTGATTTATTCAAAAATTATTTAATGCAATTGCAGTTCACACTCAAGCTGCTTCTGCCAAAAAGGTGCCAGGTTACATGATGGTTCCCATCGACTCGAAATGATATGCTCAGCAACTTCGCCGTCCTCGTGCAGCCACGCTTTTTCCAATAACCAACGTCAGCAACCTATCGATGTCGCCTATCGGCTAGCTCCGTTGCTAACTCGCGTAATCCGAGCCTCCATATCCATACAAAATCCATGCTTCCAAGTTTTATCACCGTTATATATTTTTATGCAACTAAATTGTTGTTTTCGGCGATTTTCAGTGTATTTCGTGTAATCAGAGATTTCATTTATCCGATGTGGTCGGGGGAAAGAGGGTTCTACTGTAAATAATACTTGAATATATCATTCTCAGGGGAAATCACCATATTTACAAGCTTAAGAAACTGAATTTCCATAAGTTAACACATGGAAAAGATATAAAAACATTATTATCGTTTAAAGATAAAAAGAATACTAGGATATAACTATTTAAGCTTGTGGGGCCTCAAATTTTTTTCGTGTTCAAGGGAATTTATTTTAAACTTCTTTTAGTACAAACTTCATAGCTATTTGTGACATGAAAAATAAAATACAGTAAATAATTCCAATCACTTAGGCCAAACATGAGCCATATTTTCTATAGTGATAAATACAAAGCCTCCAAAATTATTTTAAAAAAATTTACAAAAGTAATTTGCACTGCATAAAACAGCCTATTTAGGCTGTGTGAGAACATTTCAAGTCGTAATGCCTCATTTCTATAAATTTGGCATATGGCATGCATGTTTTTGGTGAAAAAAGGATATCAATTCTAACTGCTTCAAAGGGCGAGGACGGTGAAGAAAAGCTGATTGACAATGAAGGTCACTCTTCCTGGCAATGAAAATCTTCTTCACCATGGAAAAGATCACCAGTACAATGTTTGCAAACTTTTAGGAAGCTTATTTTCAATTAACTTAATAAGCACAAACTACAGCTAGCAATAGTACAAGATAAATGAAAACACAGATAAGAGTTTCTAGACACATTTTTAAAGCTTTCATTTGGTTTCCAAATTTCATTCATCGCCCATTCTTCTCATGCGTGAATATTATTTCCATCATATGAATAACCGAGGTATTCACACTAACGATACTGGAATATTTCTGTCATGACATGATCCAAGACTGATCATTTCTTTGGGATAGTCGGATAGTGATAAAAATAAATTTTGCCATCTTTATGAAAGAAAAATATTTTCAAGCCTTTTTGTACCCTTCCCACTTTAGAAAAAAAGGGTGGAGAATCCATACGAGTTAAACATAAACTTAGTCATAATTTGAGTCATCATGAAGCTTTAAAACAGATTCAAAATTTAAGATCTTGAAGAACAAGTTTAGAGATCAAGTTTCAGTAATATGTAATCATCTTTGAATTGAAATTTAGAAATCCAGCTGGAGTGTAGCACTCATTTTAAAGTTTTTTCTTCTAAATTATGTTGAGGTTTGATATAAAATAATGTCTACAAACATAAACATTTAAGTAAATTTTTACAAATTACAGTTATTTTTGGAAAGAACAGCAAAGCACACCGAGTCGGCTAGTTTTACTGTAAAAAATGCCTTTAAAGTTCTAAAAGAAGAAATGATCTCGTGTGAGATTTCTTACACATAGTTAAAAACATCAGTATCCTTTCCAAAAGGCGCAAATAGCTTAGAGTAAGGTGGGGTAATAGTACGAGTCGGGTAAAAGTACGTTTTGAGCTTACACAGAAAAAAATTGACTATTACGTGTCACTGAAAACAGCAATCTTTAAAATAAATCATCTGTAATAAACAAAACCTATAATTTTAAATTGTTTTCCTTGAAAGTTAACGGAGATTTATTTATTATTACGGCAAATGTCCTATAAAAAAGTTGTTCACTGAAAATTAAATGTCACGTAAGCATGTTTTCCACCTTTAAAATTACGGTAATTGTCTTGCTGCTTTTTGTTACAGGACATTTGCGTAATTTTACAGGAAATAATTTTTGCTGTGTATCACAAACCTAGAACAGTAAAATTCAAAACTCTGGCGTGGATGGATGATGATTCAGTCTGTCTACATTACTCGCTAACTTTCAGCTACTCAGTTCAGAGTGACGGTTACTCAGTTGTCGCCAAAACCGCACTTACTCAGTTCTGACTAAACAGCCTTTACTCAGAACTGACTAACTGCCCTTTTCGCGACTTCTGAGTCAGGGTTACTCAGAATGCGTGAATGATTTCGGAACGGTTTTTGACCGGATTTTTTATGCTGGAAAAGTAAAAACCTGTACAATTGTTGAAAAAGAATGATGGATTTGTTGATGCAATAGAAAACAAGTCAAAATATTTAATTTGAAAAATCTTTATTCAAAAAAAATCCGTTTCGTTGATCCATTTCTTTTTTCCGCGACGGATGTTTGATGCACCTCGGATTCGTTAAGCAATCATCGCAATTCCCTGTAAAATAATCAAAATCATGTTATTATTATAAGATTAACCTTAAAAATGTACATTTACCATAAAAATTTCCTAATTCTTTGTTGTCGAAAACAAACAAAGTCGACTGCCTCGCACAAACTCATCCAACTTTACTCAGTTGTCGCCTACAAGCACTCGAATTCGCTGAGTGCCAATTTTCGAGTCGTCTGAGTAGCCGTTATTCGGAAAACTGAGTCATTTTAGATCAAGCGACGGCTGCGCTATAGACAAGGCGATGTCTGAGTAAAATGGAGTCGGGCTCTGAGTATTTCAAAATTAGCGAGTAAGACCTAATTTTTTTCGTATAAGTTGAAAACACACCGAAAGAAGATGTAAAGTTGTTTTTAAGCATAAATTATGTAATATCAAGAATAACGGCAATCATGTTTAAGCCATCAAAATTCTTGTCTTCCGTGAAAGTGTTCATTTGTCTATTTGGTTGTTTTCAACCACTATCGAATGCCAAAGAAAGATTTTCAATAATGTGTCTCTGTTAAGCATAATTAACAGTGAATCACAAGAAATCTTGAAGGGGCAAAAATACGAATGATATACAGGGTCCACCGAAATAAATCTGAACGAAAAGGTTTAACTTAAAAAAAAATCTACCAACACCAACTCGCGCCAAAAATTGCATAACCGTCCAGTTCGGCGATTATGGAACTGCAATTTATGATTTTAAGACAAAAAACTTTAACAGATATTTATTCTTTTTTTACATAATCTCCTTTATAATTTTACTATACTAATGAATAACTTTCTTTTTGAATAAAGACCTGAATTTTCGAACGTTAAATTGGCACTTTCACGGCTCACTCGACTTTCAGAGGAAGTGATGGTTATTATCGCGCAAAACAGAATCTTTCTTTTTTTATATCTTTTCCTAATAGATAGCCAGTTTTTATAAGCTCAAGCCCGGTAGGATGCATTTTACGATGTTCATCCCACATCCGATTATAAAGATACTTTTTTGTGAAAAAGTATCAGCTACCGTTCATCAATAAATGCACGAAAACAAACGAATTCAAAAAACAATCTACTATCTCAAAATCAATATTGAAGTGTTATTTCGGGCGATAAACGGCGACTCGATAGTAATTGTTCAATTCACAGAATGAAGCTAAAATTTTTTTCGTTTTTGTTTTCGTTCTTGCTTTATGACCTCTTGTGAATCTCGTATCTTTTAAAATCAAAATTTCTTAAACAGATTTCGATAAATACCGATGTGGCTAACCACCTTTCATTCGAAAACCGTTTGAATTCTGTTCTGTAAATTTAAATCACAACTTAATAATTTTTCCATTGGCCATTTTGACAACTTACTCTGGGTCGGCAGATTTCAAGATCATTGCCGCCAGCAGCAGGAACAACAAAAACACACCAGATCTCTTATAGTCCGGCTGTATTGGAAACCGGTTCCGAGCTTATCAATAAGCTCAAGTGTCTACTCTTAGCTAAGGAGGACTTACTCAGAGTCGAACTATAAACCGATTCAAACGATCGATCTGATCGGCTCACACTTACGCAAATGGAACTCCCATTTACGCGCGATCTGGCTCTGTCTTTCTTTCACGGGAACATCTTCACGGCTGATCGACGAAACGTTCACGATGATACCAACTCAGACAGGACTAGCTTTGTGGCAGCGGGCTAGCTAGCTAGCTCTGGTTTCCGAAGTCATTGGACATTCAGTCAGTACTTCCCGAGATGATGTCAACTGGTAGACTTGTGTTTTCGGTGGCGCTCGCGCTTTGTATGCTTCAAGGTAATCCTGGACGCGTTCGGACATAGTGGTTTTGTTTTGATTGATAAGTTGTTTGTTTTTTTTTTGTTCCAGTTTTGGACCTGGCTGCTGGTCAACAAGTCGCTATCAGAAGTAATTTGTGCTTTGGATTAGTTTGTAGGAGGTTGTTTACTGATTATAACATCTTTTTATAGAATGCGACGAATACCGGCAGTTAACGATTAAGAAGCAGACGCTTATCACGTTATCAATCCGGCCTATGGCAGTTAATTTCAATAAATACAAGTGTCCTAATATTGTTGATCTGATTGTTGGTGGTGAGGAGGCTAGGATTGGAGAGTTTCCTCATCAAGCAGTCATCGGGTATCCTTCGGAAGAGAACCCTCGAATACCGGCCTTCAGATGCGGAGGTACGTTGATCAGTGAACGATTCGTCCTAACGGCGGCGCATTGCGTTAAAGATGCGAAACCTAGCGTGGTTCGTTTGGGTGAAACCGATCTGAAGGACGAGGACGATGAACAGGTAGATTTCGACGTCGAAGATGTCATTATGCACCCAGAGTACACCTCCCGTAGAGCCTATCACGATATAGCCCTTATCAAAATGGCTCAGGATGTGGTGTTCACGAAGATGATTCGGCCCGCGTGTTTGTGGATCGGTAGCAACTTCAATATGTCCACAGCGATAGCCTCAGGCTTCGGAAAAACTGATTTCCGTAAGTAGTTCAAGGAAATTTCACTCGCTCCTAAAAATGACCACAACAAATCTCTCTCACAGACAGCACCACAAACTCGGACACCCTACGCAAAGTCCAGCTAGACATTCTAGCCCAAAACGAATGTGCGGCCCTGGCAGCAAATCGAAAGTTTAACCGAGGCATCATTGACAGTCAGGTGTGTGTAGGAAGCCGCGAAGGAGGCAAGGACACCTGCCAGGGTGATTCCGGAGGTCCCCTGGAAACGGTTACCGATCAGCAGGGTTGTACCTTCCACGTGCTGGGAATTACTTCCATTGGTGGGCCCTGTGGGTTTGGGAAATCGGCATCGATCTATACCCGGGTGTCCAGCTATGTGGATTGGATCGAGCAGCATGTTTGGAATGATTAAGTATAAATGCATTTAAGGATCAACAGATGAATCTCATGGGAAATGACTACACTTTAAATGTTATTTTAAGGTTTAGGAATAAAATTCATATTTAAATGGAATGGTTTAAAAGGTGTCTAATTAATCTCTTTTTCTGAACTTGCATAGTAATTTAAATGAGATGAAAGGCAATGTAGGGGGTTCATTGGATATCTTTACATATCTGGAAACATGGTGTTCATCGATAGACAACATAAAACACTTGAATTTTCTATAGCATGACCACCAGGACCCATTTGGAATGAAATTTAGTATGTACGATTGCTCCATACTTAATCTTCCAGAACAGCAAAGGTCCCAAGCTAATCATGTCGTACAAAAGTTGCTATTGAAAACTATTCCCTACATAGGGTAAGTGCTCCGCTGCAAAAAATGATTTTTTGCTCCCTTATGTTTTTTTCGATGTCTTTTGGGTCCCCAAGCATCAGATCATTTGAGATAATTTGGTTGATTCCCCCTACTTCCAACGCGTTTCAATTTTGAGTGAAAGAAGAAATTATTGCGTATCAAATCATCCAGAAATTCAAAAAAGCTTGAAATGAAGTTTATCTTTAATTATTGATTTTTCCTATTCTTAGGCTTATTTTTTTTGATAATATGAGAAGGAGCTTAGTTTTTCTAGAAAAAGTAAAAACCATTCAGAAAAGGGAAATTTAAAATTTGGAAAATAGGCACAACGGAACCAATCAAACGACGAAAACTTTCGAAAATTTCGGAAAGCAAACTCTACAAATATTCAAGCAGTTTTCCTGGCGGACTTCTGAAGATCTGGAATCGACATTTCATTTGGATTTCCCGGTGAGACCGTTCCTTTGTATTTATTTTTCACGTTTGTAAGCGTTCTCTGAACGTTAGTGATATTTTGCCTCTATTATTTTTATGCCGTTAAACAGTATTAAATGGAATTTCACACAACTTACAATCATGCATGTTTGGCGATGGATTTTTTCATAAAAAGACGATTTAGGAAACAGTGTAAGTGATAACGGTTTTTTTATATACGGAGTTGACTTCGTATAAGTGGTGATAATAGTTTTCTCATTTTGATTATTCCAGAGTTGTTCCAGACTTTTCAATTATTCTAGAAAGATTGATTTAAGTAAAGATAATTAAAACTTTATCCATTTGAGTTTAACTTTTCAATAACAGTAGAATTTTCTATTCGTTTTGGAAGGATGGCATATTAATTTAAATCCCGATAAATTCAATTAGAAAAACTTTCCTAAACTAATCACAGTTGGTTAGTATTTGTGATTTGATTTTATTTACTTTTCTTTTATTTTTCTGGACCAATTGTAAGTTTAAAATAAGAAATATCTAAATATTTGAATAATTTTAAAAACTCATAATTTTAATGTTAGAATATCTGATGTTTTTAAATTTTTTTAAGTATATAGGTGTTGGAAACTTGTGCCCGGAATGGTTATTTCTTGCTTTAAATTTTTTACAAACTTGAAAAATTGCGATGGAAATTTAAAATAGGGGATTTTCGAAGTTTTTTTTTGCTTTTGAGTTAGAAATTATGACTATTTGACAAGTAAAACATGAATATTAAAAATACAAATTCAGAGAAGTTGAATTATTTTATGTTTGCATCTGTTATCAAATATTGTGCATTTTGAAAGTATTAAGCTTTGAAAAATGTCAAAATTCAGGAACAGGTTAAATTCAACCTGATAAATTTTGAAAGTTAAAGATTCGATATGCAAATAATAGGGAAATGTCATATATTTTTCAATTATAAATAGAGAGGACCATCATGCTGTTAACTATTATGAATTTTCGGGTCGTGTTTTTGTTCGAAATGTACTACTTTTTCTATGAAAACAAAACGTGGCTTTTTACATGAAACACGATTTTCAATGTATGATGTTCACAAAGAGTGAAAAATGTTAATGGAATAGCTAAAAAGAAGTTAATTGTCCTTATTCCGAATTAAAATATTATTTTTTCAATAATCACTTCAAAAACCAATCGCCTGAATATAAGTTGCTCTTGTCACTCATATTGAAAATCTTAAGAATAAACTTTTTTTGAGATAGACAAGATTGCTGAAACATGTTGATGACTTATTTTTTCATATAAATTAGATCATGTCATATGTGCTACTTTTTATATGTCGAATTAATAGTTATTTTTAACTATCAAATTCTGTTTTATTTCCATCTCAAGATCTGCTGTTTGTTCTCTATTTTTCTCATCATTCTTTAATGATTCTGCTGCGACGAATCATTCATTGTCAAAATGTGTACATCAGATTTATTCCTTCGTTCTACAAGTAAATTTCAATCACTTCAAAAAACTGTTTCCAGTCGCGTTTTGTTTTTCTCAAAATATCTAGCATTTAAAAATAATAAAATGTTCTGATTGATTAGTAGTTACTCGAATTGGTAAATCGAAAAAAATATCAGATCTTTTCAAAAATAGTAAAAATTTTAACATTTATTTGTACATGCAATGAAGCTCAAAAAGAGGCAAGGAGAAGAAAAAATTAAAGAATTTTCAAATATTAATCACGAAAAACAGTTTGAGAAGTTTTTGTCGGCATATTATTAAAAATACATTCAATTCAAAATACTGTTTTTTTTTCAACCATGAAAGCCATTTGATAATTCTTTGATTAAACAGGGATCCATGTTAGGGAAAAAAGCTAGATTGATAGGGATGAAATGTGGATGGTAATAATTTTCTTTCAATACTTTACTCAATATATATTTTTTTAACGTTTATCGAATGCCTCGTAGAAGTAGGAGTTTCCTTATGAAATGTCTAGGAGCATAGGAGGTGTAGGAAAATACGATCGCACCATTAACCAAAATGGATCCTGATCTTTACCAATTCCTAACTAACACAACCCCTTCCTTTGATACTTGAATATAGATTCGCAGACGCACAGACGGTTTCCATAGTTGGTGATACTTACTTATTTCTGGTTCTGACTATTTCAAAATTATTTTTGGAGTATGCAGGAGCATGAAGTTGCTAGTTGAACCTAAAGAGTATCAAACTAACATTCCTTCCTTTTTCCCCATTGACTACTAGGACGTGGCCGGCGCCGTTATTAATCATTTCAAAAACTGAGAGCATTAGTTTTGTACAATTAGAACAGCTGCTAATCCCAAGCACTATTCTTTTGGACTTTGTGCAAAATTGATGGCCTCGATTAATCACGGAATAGCAACCATTGGCGACGTGGAACTTGTTCTGCTTAGCCACGCCAGCGATCATGGAATTCGAAATGCGCATGAATTGATAAAAAATAACAAAAAATCATCTTTTATCTTGAAGTACGTAATTAAATAGCATTACCATCCCCCGAAACAATTAAATAGCATTTCGAGTTCAATGGTTAAAGGTGGATATGAGTAGTCAAACAAGCTAAGCTAAGCTAAAAAGTAAAAACCATTCAGAAAAATCTGAATTCAACGAAAATTATTTAAAAAAGTTATGCTGGCTAGAGCTTTCACAAATTCCAAGAAATGTTGTTGACAAGACTAAATAAGTCATAAAATTTGTTGGTTCTGCAAAGCAGTTTTTTGTGATTTTTTATTTTCATCCTATGGTTAAACAGCTTTGAGTCAAAAACGCTAAAATGTAAAATAATATTTTTAAATAAGTTTATTTGAATCGTTAAAAAACCATAAGTTTTGATCAAGGATTAGTTTTTATTTAAAACTAGCTGACCCAGTGTGCTACACCTTCTAGAAATCAATAAATTGTGTAAAAATAATTCCATTATAAACAAATTTTCGATATCTTTACAATGAGAGCTTTCACATAAAACTATTATTGAAATACTAAGATGATTAGATTCTCTGAAGTTTTTAAAACTTGAACCAAAATTGTTTTTCAATAAATGTTTTGAATCTAATATTAAGAATTCGTTTCCTGCAATGTGGGGAGGGTCAACGAACTGCTATATATAATAACATTTTTGTAACCAAATAACATCACATTTCCCATCTGGCTAGATTTGCTTGATGAGTTTTCGAACAGTAGATACATACTTTCCTTCTTCCCGTTTCTCCTCTGAAAGAAAGAGGAGTCTTGTATCTTAAGCAAAAACTCTCATATAAAATATGGTTTGTATTCTTTGAAAATTTTTAAAAACTATACGGTTAAATCTCTCCCATTCCCGGCTATGTACTGCATGGAATCTCTTCTTAAAAAAATTAAAACATTTTTCGTACTCGAATACTTTTTCTTTCAAATTTGGTTCCATTTGTTGGATAAGTTCTTAAATTGTACAAAAAATTGTGCGGAACTCCTTTCTCCTCTTTTAACACCAACTGAAAGGTGGAAACTCGCCTATGTAGAATTTTATTGGATTTATTGGATGAGCTCTTGAATTTATCAAAACAAACGCATGGCAACTTTTCTCTCTTTTCTATGCCGTGAGAAGAACCAAATTATCTTAGAAATTTTTCTTGTATTTGAATACTTCTCCGAATTTGTTATCATCTGCTAGATTGGCACTCGAGTTAATAAAAAAAAATTATATGTTAGCTCCCCTTCCCATATCCTATCGAATCAGTGAAAGGAGGAAGAAGCCTTAAAAAATCATAGAAAAAAATCTTCTCAACTAAACTCTGCTGTTAAATTTGAATAATAAGTTCTCGAGTGTGTTGTATAAAAACCTCCCTACTCCTTCCCCTCTTTCTGTTGGGGAGAGGAAGGGGTCTCGAAATACGAAAAAAACATTTCCCGTACTCGAATCCATGATAAATTTGGTTTTTTTGTTCGATTAGTTCTCGAGTACAGCATAAATAAAACTGTTTGAGAGACCCCCATCCCCTTTTCTATCCCCAATGGAAGGACAAATGGGTCTCAAACATCGAAGAAACTTAACTCGCAGCCTTATACCTTCCTATGCGAAATTTGGATTTATTTGCATGATTAGTTATCGAATAATGTAATAGAGTGTATGGAAGCCTCCTCCCCCCTTTGTATCTCCCCAATCGAAGAGGAGGGAGTTCCAAATAATGATAGAAACATTTCTCGTACCCAAATATCCACCTATGTCAAATTCGGTTCCATTTACTTGATTAGTTCTCAAATTTTGCAAAAAAATGTATGGGGCCCGCCCCTTTTCTATCTCCAATCTCGAAGGAGGGAAGAGTCTCAAACTATCTTTAAAATGTTTTTCCTACCCATATACCCTCACATGCCAAATTTGGTTCCATTTGCTTGACTAGTTCTGGAACTGTGCGACAAATGTATGGGAGCCCCCCTCCCCACTTACTATTTCCCCATTGGAAGAAGGGAGCATTTCTCGTACCCAAATACATTCTCATATAAAATTTGGCTTCAATTGCATGTTCGGTTCTCAAGTTATGCAAAAAATTGTCATTTGTTTGGGAGAACCCCGCCCCCCCTTCCTGTCAGAGGGAGGGATCTCAAACCATAATAGGAACACTGAATGTTCTCTTACATATCATATGTTATCTCTAATTCCGCATTATATGCAATTCAATATTAAATACCGTAAAAATGATCCTATATTTCTTGTATTGAAAATATGGTGCAAAGTCTGAAAAAAGTCAAGACAATAGGAATTTGCAAATATTAGAACAGATTATTGAGTGATATCTTTAGTTCAACTTATTTTCATGTAATATCTTCCATTCGCTTTTAATATGACAGCTTTTAAATTCTGTGTGTTCAGCATGTTTAGTTCAAACATTTTTAGTGTAGTTTTTTCTACACAAATTTAATTCCAAAAGTTACTAACTTTACTTGATTTTACACTATATCTTATCAAAATATAAACAACCTTCTTCGGTCGTTAGTTGTTGGATATTTTAAATCACAGTTTTTCCATAAAATATACCACCTTATATCGGTTGATCTTACTTTTAGATTGCCGTATTGATGTTCTTGTAACCCTAATCCGCTCTTCAGTGTCAATACGACTTATTGGAAGTTTGGCGACTTGTAACTTTATTCGGGTGCATCCGAATAAAAAAAAAATCTTTACGAACCCTCAATGATCTCTTGGGATCTAAAATTTTGCATCATTACCTTTTATCGAGTCATTTGACACTATTCGCTTATCTAATTATACCAGTAGAATCGATATAAAATTTCCTTTCTTACTTACTTACTTAATGATCCCGCGCCGATCCTCCGGTGCATAGGGCCGTGGTAAAAGACCTCCACTGTTGACGATCCGGAGCCAGCGTCTTCACCTGGTCCCAGTCAAGATTCTCGTCGACAGTTCGGATTTCAGCGGCTAGGCTTCGCCGCCACGAATTTCTGGGTCTGCCTCTTCTTCGATGACCTTCTGGATTCCAATCTAGCGCCTCTCTGCAAATCTCGTTTTCATCTCTACGCAGCGTGTGCCCAATCCATCTCCACTTACGTTCCCGAATCTCGATTTCTAGCGCCTTTTGATGACACCGGCGATGTAGTTCCTCATTCGAGATCCAGTTGCCAGGCCACCAAGCGCGGATGATATTCCGCAGGCAGCGGTTTACAAATACTTGCAGTTTTCGCGTCGTTACCGCATATGTGCACCAAGTTTTTTTTTTTTTTTTTGTAGCGGCCCACCACACTCCCCCACACCAAGAGGCTCAATTGAGCCCCCTGGTAATGGACGCTACTGTTCTCAGCACGTCTGGCAGCAAAACAAAGAAATTTCAACGCGAACAAAATTTTAATCATGCTGAGAACACAAAAGTTTATTATTTACTGCGAGGAAATGTATGCTATAATTAAACAATATTACGATAAGGATCTCAATGGAAGAAAATTTCCTTTAAAGAGATCCATTTCTTTTTTTTAATAATGTTAACTAATCAAATATTATGCTACATTTACTTAAGTTTACTTATTAATAGTTAAAAATACGACAAAAGAAAACTACGATGCTACAAAAACAAACAAAATTTGATTTAAAAAAACTGGTTGTTGATCGACTTTTTTAACGATTCAATTTTTCTTTTAATAACTGTACTACTTTGACTTTAAACATGGAACGGTTGTTGATGGTCTTTATTTCAGTAGGTAAAGCGTTGTATATTGTAGGTCCTATAAAAGAAATTCTTTTTTGCCCTAAAGATGTCATGGATCGGCATCGTTGCAAGTAATTATTTTGACGGGTATTGTGGGTTCTTAATCCCGTAGTAAAATTAAGGTTTTGGTTATTGCTACTCGAGTGTATATTATCATGAACATATATAACGGTTTGCAAATTACAGAGTTCGGTTATTGGAAGAATGTTGTGCGTTCCCAGAGAGTATAGCTGTTGGGTAGGAAAAAGCAGGGGTAGTCTGAAGATGTTTTTCAAACATCTATTCTGTAGGGTCTGAAGTTTTTGAAGATGTGACAAGGAGGCTCTTCCCCATATCAAAATAAGATAGTTTAGATGAGACTGAATAAATGCATAGTAAAACTTTAAAAGAACATGTTGGGGTACTAAGTTTCTTAATTTCCACAAAACACCGCAAAGAGGAGAAATTTTTTTTACTAGGTTCTCTGTGTGACAACTCCAAGAAAGTGTTTCATCCAAGAAAATTCCTAGGTACCTACTTGAAGTAGTGAACTCTCTCAATAACAATTCCATCCATAATTGGGTCATTATTTGACAGTATTTTTTTATGTGAAGAACGAAACAACATATATTTGGTTTTTGTATAGTTTAGAGAAAGCAAGTTGCATTTAAAATATTTTGATAGTAACTTCAAATCATTTTCAATTTGTTGAGTTATAACATTCGTTGATGCAGCTGAATAAAAAATAGCTGTATCATCAGCAAATAATCGAGCTGTGCCTTTCAGTGGTAAATTACAAAGATCGTTTACATACAAAAGAAAAAGTAACGGACCAATGTTGCTTCCTTGGGGTACACCAATATCAATGTTTCTCAAATCGCTTCTAGTATTTTCGATCGCTACGAATTGTTTCCTTTCCGATAAATAACTGCGAAGGATGTTGTTAGCAGCACCTCTTATTCCGTATTCATTCAATTTGGACAATAATATGTCGTGGTTTAGTGTGTCGAAGGCTTTTTTAAGATCCAAGAACAAAGCACCAACGATATTCTTTGAATCAATTTTTGAAATAGTTTGATATTTTTGATAAGTTTCGCACCCGTACAGCAATACGGATTTGACGTTTGAGTTGAAGATTCGGATTTTTGTTCGTAGAGAGATCTGGCGTGACCGCCAGATGTTTCGGAGACTCGCAAACGCAAATCGGGCCTTTCTGATCCGTGTTTCGATGTCTTTTCTGGTACCACCATCAGGCGTAATCTGGCTACCAAGATACTGGAAGCACTCCACTTTCTCAACTTGTTGCCCAGCTACCATGAAACTGGAGGGATTTCCTGTGTTGATCTCCATCGACTTGGTCTTTCCGACATTGACTTTGAGACCTGCTGCCTTGGAACTTTCGGTGAGGTCGTCGAGTTTGCTCTGCATATCTGGTTGTGTTTGGGCGAGCAAAACAATATCGTCAGCCAGGTCAAGGTCGTTCAGTTGCTCCATTGTTGAAGGATCCCACGGCAATCCTCGGTTCGGTGCACAGTCAATCGATCCAATCAGAATCTCATCCATTACGATTAGAAAAAGTAGCGGTGATAGAATACATCCTTGTCTCACTCCAGCAGTTACCGGGATTGGTTCGGACAAGACACCGTCGTGCAAGACCTTGCACGAAAATGCCTCATACTGTGCTTCGATGAGATGGACTAGTTTCTCTGGGACCCCTCGTCGCCTTAGAGCCGCCCAGATGTTTTCATGGTTAAGTCGGTCGAATGCTTTTTCGAAATCAACGAACACCAGCAGAAGAGAGTCCTGGAATTCGTTGATTTGTTCCAGTATGATTCGTAGCGTTGTAATGTGGTCCACACATGATCGTCGAGATCGGAATCCAGCTTGTTGCCGTCGGAGTGTAGCGTCTATCTTCTCCTGGATCCTGTTCAGAATCACTTTGCAGAGTACTTTGAGGGTTGTACAGATCAACGTTATGCCTCGCCAGTTACCGCACTCTGTCAGGTCTCCTTTCTTCGGGACCTTTACGAGGATACCCTGCATCCAGTCGGCCGGGAATGTTGCAGTATCCCAGATGTCAGCGAAAAGACGGTGCAACATTTGTGCTGATAGGGCAGGGTCGGCTTTCAGCATTTCAGCAGGGATGCAATCGATCCCAGGTGCTTTGTTGGATTTCATGTTTTTGATTGCCGCTTCTATTTCAGCCAGCGAGGGCGCTTCCGAGTTGACGCCATTTATGCGGCTTACTGTTGGCGCTTCAAGCTGCGGGTTCTGTTGGCCATCGCTATTCGTGACTCGGAAGAGTTGTTCGAAGTGCTCAGTCCATCGTTTGAGCTGATCTGTTCGATCGGTCAATAACTGACCTGCGGCATTCTTTTAGCGGCATTCTTGCATTAGTCCTTGCACCACTGAGGCGGCGAGAAATGTCATAAAGTAATCGGATATCTCCATTGGCGGCAGCTCTTTCTCCCTCTTCGGCTAGGGAGTTTGTCCAGGCTCTCTTGTCTCGTCTACAAGCTCGTTTAACTGCCTTTTCCAGCTCCGCATATTGTAAGCGGGCGGCTGCTTTGGCTGACCCGGTACATGCCTGCTTAATTCCGACTTTCGCCTTTCTCCGATCATCGACCATCCTCCAAGTTTCATCCGACATCCATTCACTCCTTCTTCCACAAACTTTACCGAGAGTACCATGGCCCGTCGTGATAAAGGCATTCTTGATTCCACACCACTGTTCTTCGACTGTTCCGTCTGTCGGCAGCTCCGAGGATCGGGATTCTAGCTGTTCAACGTACGCCCTTTTCACCTCTGGATTCTCCAACCGGCGGACGTCGTATCGACACCCGACTTTCTCCTCGCGCCGTTGGACACGTGCAACTCTCAGTCGTATCTCGCCAAGGACGAGGTGATGGTCAGATGCAATGTCTGCGCTTCGCTTGTTGCGGACATCAAGAAGGCTCCTTCTCCATTTTCGGCTGATGCAGATATGGTCAATTTGATTTTCTGTTCGGCCATCTCCGGATACCCAAGTGACCTTATGTGCTGGTCGATGGGGGAAGAGCGATCCACCGATCACCATGTTGTTGTTGCCACAAAATTCTACAAACAGTTCTCCGTTTTCGCTCATCTGTCCTAGGCCATGGCGCCCCATGATGCGCTCAAGGTCCTGATTGTCGGAGCCAATCTTTGCGTTGAAGTCGCCCAGATGGATTTGAATGTCACCCTTCGGAATTCTCTCAACCACGCTGTTCAGTTGACTGTAAAACTGCTCTTTCTCCTGCAAGTCGGCAACGTCAGTTGGCGCATAACACTGGACCATTGTAAGGTTTCTAACCCGTGTTCTAAATCTGGCTACGATTATTCTTTCGTTTATCGGTTCCCATCTAATGAGGGCCGCGTAGGCCTGCGGGCTTAACAGGAAACCAACTCCTCGTTCCCGAGTAGCATGTTCTCCTCGTATGCCAGAGTAAAGCAGGACTTGCCCGGGTTGTGTCTTGTGTTCTCCAGTATTAGGCCAACGGACTTCGCTCAGTCCCAGAATTTCAAGCTTGAGGCGGCTAGCCTCTCTAGCAAGTTGTTCCAGTTTGCCTTGTTGGGCAAGGGTTAAAACATTCCAAGTTCCAATTCGTGTCCGTGTTTTCATGCTAAAAGTCGTCGCCAAAGTTCCAGGTCGGTCATTTCTTTCGGATTCCGTAACAATTTCAAATCGGGAGCAGTAGGTTGCTAGCCTAAAGTCCCTATCCCGCGATGGGGCTGCCATCTTGGACTTAGCTGGCGGGAGCCGCATTTCATAAATTCAGCCGCTTGCTGCAAGACAGACGCTGTTTGAGCCGCCCCTGACCTGGAGAACAGACGCTCGGTTGTTGTTGCACGCCGCCCCTAACCTGGGGAACAGACGCGTGCGGCCACCTTCTCAGTCTGCATGCGACCAAAGCATCCACCGGGTTTGGGTACCCGATCTCCGCTTAGGTTACTCGCACCCCAGCCGGCACCGCGGGAATTACCTTTCTGATGAATATAAATTTATGGCGGAAAACTTGCGTTTATATACTCAAAATCCAGTTCAAAGTATAATTTAAGACTTGAAAAATATCAAAAATTGCAAATTGACAAAGGTTTGAAAAACAGGTACCTTTGAAAAAATCTGTGTATCGTATTTTGAAAATCTTAAATTGCAAAAATGTGCCAAATTACGTCAAATTTTCAATCCTCTTTTCAAAATTAATCTGATGTGGCTTAAAATTTTTTGACAGTTTATTGGTTAGAAGTGTGGTTTTTACACCACTATTTTACACTTTTTGTGGCCATGATCTTAAAAAATTGCAAAAAATACGTTCTTATGTGCAACGTATAGCTTCTAACCTCAGCTTTCTTGAAAACTAAGTGAAATTTCCGTAGCTGAGCTACAGTGTTTTTCCGAAGCATGTTATTTCAGAATTATTTTTGAACTTTTAATAACGGATAATTGAAGTATTGTAGCCGAATATTGTCTGAAAATTTTATTTTAGTTCCCAAAGCATATTTTCAAAAAAAAAATCTTCGACTTTAAATAACTTTAAATAAATGTACGCTACTGAATATTGTCTGAAAATCAAATCAAAATCAAGCTTTCCAAAACTATGAACTTTGTAAAAATTAGTTGAGAAACAAGAGCGTTGTAACGGAAAAGGTGTTAAGGGTGTTAAGGGTCATTTTCCCCCTCGGCGACTTTTTAAACTGGTATACCACATACGTTTTCAAAATCTACAAACTTGAAAAAAAAATTATAATGAAAAAATACGTGCATTTTTTAAATAACAACCCAAGTAACCAAAAGTCTCGTTAAAAAGGTTAAACACAGCTTAATCAGCATACTCAATGTGCTGAAGTTACTTTTATTCAGCCCAAAATTTAAGTTCTTATTGAAACTTTGAAGTTCCATTTCAGACTTGAACGGCCTTTTGTTCAGCTCACAAGTTATCGTTTAATCAGCAAAAACGAAAAAAAATGTCTCTTCTTCTCTCTTTCTTTGGTCACCTCGAGCCCATATAGTGCTGCCGATTTCTCGGCATCAATCTTCATTCCTCCCATCACCTCAATTCATCTTACTAAATTGCTTGTTTTTTAACTTTGTTCGATACATGCCAGCACGCACGCCAGTGCTGCTACACATTTGTTTGATTCACTTACTCAAGCAATCAAACAACCTAATGAAAAAAAATAGTCCTGATACCAGATTTGAACCGCGACCCTCCGAGATGACAGCCAAACAAGCTGCCACAACGCCACGCCTGGATGTAAGGACCGACAGCTATATTTCGAAGTGGTAATAAGCATTTCTAGAATACCTGCAACGGCAGCCAGTGGCCAGAAGCGAAGGCGCATGAAAATTATTACTCAACAATATTACGAAACGGCATATAAATCAAACATCCGTTACAATAATGTCGATTAAAAAATTGAAATTCAATGTTTATAACTGTTTAGCATAAAATTATACAAATTCTTGAGTTTATCTTGATATTTAATTAATGAATTGCTTTAACTGACTTTCAATGTGTGATAAATTCCTGGTAAGTAAATACAGTTGGACGAAGTTTTTAAAGTGAAAAAATTTACTTTTTCCAAAAACAATCCTTTGCGAGTTAGCTTTAAGTTATTCTGAGTTGAAGTTTCAAAATAAATTATACATTTCAACATTTTCCAAGCAATGGGATGATTTGTTTATTATATGCCCTTCTGTGATGTTCGTTCACATTTTATATTCATGAAATGGCGGACATGTCTTTAAAAAGGCTATTTGAGGAACTTCTTGGAACTTAAATTTCACAGAAGGCTATTTGAGATCTAATTTGAAACTCTTATACTGAATGGATGCGATTGACATGGCACAAAAAAGCTATTTGAGGAACTTTTTCTAACTTCAAGTCCATAGAAGGCTATTTGAGACCTAATTTGCAACTTTAATACTGAGTGATGCGATTGCCGTGTCACAAAAGTGCTATTTGAGGATTTTTTTGTAACTTTCATTCTAACATTTGAGAAAATCCTGTACCAATTCCCTTTGGAACCTTTGTTCAGCGATATTCGAACTTTAGAGACATGAATTTAAGTAGGTTTGGGGCTTTTGATTACTTGGGTGTGCAAAATATTTTTTTTCTTTTTCTCTTACATAGTAATTTTCCCCAAAAAACGCGTGAATTCTAAATTTTGGAAAAAAAAGGTCTAAAAGTTATTTTCACAGGCAGCAAAATGCCGTCAAAATTTTGAATATCCGATTACTAGTAAATGAGCTACTTGCAATAGAAAGTTTCCCATTTCTAAACGAACTAAGCTTTAATTATGCAATGACAGCACACTATAGGGTTTTAGACGAACTTAAAGAGTACTCTCTTTCTGACACTAATTAACTGTGAAATAAAAAGTTTTGCTTGATTTTTGCCAAGGGTTAGGAGCACGCTGAATAAAGGATCAAGTCTCTATTACTTTAAAAATGTCGCAATTTTTTTACTCCCAAGAAAATGCTTCTCGTTCATCTACGGGTATAAGTTTCGTTCTAACTTTTTAAGTATATAAACTTTTAATTACACAAAAAAGAAAATGGGATATAGTATTTTCATTCATAACTCTTATTTAGAAGTTAATGGGCCATTTTCATATCTTTAAATAAAAGTGATTATATCATCGGCTATCAAATTCAATTAATTACAAAATATTTGGCAACGCAAACTTTGAAACAGTTAATAAAGTTTCTAAAAGAATTTTCATGTAGAAACTTATTGCTTGTTCAAATATTTTATTTGAAATTTTTAATATGGTTTTAATAATTTTTTTTATTTGTTTTTTTTTTATAAAATACCGTTTTTTTGTAAACTCTTTATTTGAAACAGCAACTTGAAGCTTTAATCTACCACTTAAAACTAGAATAGCTTAAAAAACAAATTAACATAAAACACGTCTTTCATTATTTGAGGAGTGCTTGCATGAGGTTGGCATAAGAATGGCTGAATTTTGATTGGAAGAACTAAGGTCGTCACATTTCTGATAAATACCGAGACTCACAAGCAACGTTTAAATCTTTTTGAACCGCGAGGAATTTTTTTGGACATCTAACATAATCTTTGATATTAATAATGAAAGAAAATGTGAAATGATACGTTATGCTTAAGACTTGTGTAGCGTAGCTTTAATATTTAAAAAAAAATGCCACAAACAAAATGTTTTATAACCCACAATTTTATCATAAAAAATGCTAAGCTATTGAAGTGACAAGATCGTTTTGTCAACCGAAAGAAATTACAATCCAGAAAAATGGCTACACTTATACATTCGAGACGACCAGCACATTCTAGCTAATAATTACACGATTAATTCAAACATCAAATTGAAAGGCCGCCATTTGGAAAATTCATAACAATTAATCACCATTTTGCCTTAAAGTTGAAACGCGAGAAAGATTTTTATGCCTATCATTACATAATCACCCGGGTGCCCGGCTAGCCGATATAATTGTCCACAGTGTGCCGGTGATCTGGTTCGAAACGTTTAACTTCTATACCAATTGCCTCCGGTAAGACCAAAATAGTAGAGTTGTGATACCTTTCTAAGCCTGCACTTTCTGACGTTTGCTATTAATCGGTCATCCCAGATGGGGGCAAACCGAAAATCCCATGGCCGGCGATGCGGGAGTTTTGAATCTCAACAAGAGCTGTTGTGGTCACTAACTTTGATGTAAGTTAACCACTATTTGTAGTGTTACTATTTCTCTTTTCAAAATGCGCTTAATTCAGATCTGATTGGGCGGCCTTTTGGTTGTTACACTTTTCGTGAATTGCCGTGGCCACGATTCGCGGTAGATAGTGTCGATTGAATTCAAAAAACCGTAAAAAGAACCCAAGCCACAAAATGGTTGAACAGCTGGAGGCAAATCGTTATTTCATGCTTTACTTCAAAAGGGTAACTCAATTGAAACGGATTAGTCGATTGTTGACTTCTGAATCGAATTGTCATGATGTCTTCGGTTGGACATGTCTTTAGTCAGCAGAACCCCTCCGGATTTGCGCCTCACGATGGATGCTGCACGTCCACAGTTCCAAGAGCACTTTCTGAACCACGTTTTTATTCCGAAGGGAAATAAGATGAATCTTTGAAATTCACGTGCCATCCAACATTGAGTGATTCAGCTAAATGTTTTGAACCTCTGTGATCGACAGCGAAATGACTTCGCGGCGCTGTTTCAATGTCAAACGGAATTGAAGATAGAATTGGTGTTAATCAATTAGGTGAGATTCAAATCGAAGCATTTTTCGGATCGAATTAAAATAATTTCCATTGAAAAGCAAACAAAAAATAAGATACTATCTCATACTAAGGTTGTGAACATTTTTACCTTGGTAGTCTCACAATTGGACCATTATTTATTTTGGTAAGTCAAACTCGAACCAATTCCTTCAACTGATACCAGTCAAAATCAACTCGTTGGATTTTGTCGTGTACAAGGATGACTTATTCAAACATTTTATATCAAATGATTTTGTCATATCATCATCTTCGAATTATGTTAAAAAAAAAGTTTACTTCATCTAGGTATGCAAACAAACTGAACCGAATGAGTTCTTATCAGTTTTATCCAGCTTTGGGCAGCTTCCGATAAATTCAATCTATCATCATCATTAAACAAGTCTTCAAGCAGTGATGCACTGTAAAAAATCTGAACACATCAATTCACAACGAAACTCATTTTTCCCTAAAAAGAATAATATAAAATCACCCACAATTTAAATCCGCTACATCAATCATTTGGTAAATTTATTTTCTCTGTGCAGTTGCTGTCAAATGGGTGCATGATAGCAACAAACGACTTGAAGAAGCGAATAAAGAATAGATAGGTATCTACTCAACTGTCAACAGCAAAAAAACATTGCCAAAGTGGGACATTACAACATTTGAACTGAACCTCCTGCTGCTAGCAAGCCAGCCAAATCGGTCTTGTGTTTTGATAGCGAATCGCATCGTATCCTGTGGTTTGGTTTATGAGAAACTACAGTCCAGATCAGATTTATGATACAGGCTTTATCATACAGCAGCGGATTGGAATCCAAGGAAACTTTTCAATTCAAAACTTAATTCTTAAAACTTAACAATATTTAGATACAAGGATTTCTGAGTGCAAGGCTCTTAAAACAATTTCGAGATTTCTACTTTCTATTAACAACCGACGGATGTTTTGGTTACACCAAGGACCATCGAGAAAAAATAGTGGGATCTTGTGCTTTATGAGGAGTGTATTCGAAAAAAAAATTCAACACTTTGATTCGTTGATAACTGTTGAATGCATGGATGTAAGTTGATGAAATTTTCAGTTGAGCTACCTTGTGATGTAATGTTTAAATGTGCAAATTTTTGCGATAATCTATCAAGTGGTTTTTGAGATAGTTCCCAATGAAGAAATTTTTCGACAACACGGCAACACGTGCGCCATCTATAATGCATACTATTAACCATCATTTTTTCAAATCAAATCTCTTTTTGATTACGATTTCTGTTTCCAGAAGCTTGACCTTCAACATAACTTCAAATTATGAATTAGGTCAAAGTCCTCCTTCGGCACAAAACAACATATTTGACCACAGTTTTTTCGTAATGGCACGATTCCAGATCAGATTTAAACACAGTGTATACTTTGTGGGAGCCTTTGAAGTGCTTTTCAGAGTACCGTCCCATTTGGAGGCAGTCTTTTTCGTATTTTTAGCCATTTATCGTGTCAATCTTTATGATTGATTTTTAGTTTCCACAGATCGTTAGCGTCCTCAAGTACTGGACATTAATTTTATTACATTTTTCTACTTGTTTATGTTTGGGAAATACAGGCAAGACTTGTCAACAAAAAATGTATGGTTTAAAACCTGCCAGATAACCGATAAAGAGTTCGATTTGCTGTCTATCACATAATTTTTCAAAATCGCTTCCTACTAGCAGTCCAAATATTTTGCGCACGATTTGACCACCATATTTTGTTTATTTTATCGGTGGACAGTTTTTCTACCTTGTAGAAATGATAAAACTAAACCTGTTGTTTAGTCAGCTAGGTGAACCAGTCAAAAAAATGTACTGTTTGTATCACTTCCCGGTGATATTTTCGGATTGAGCTCGAAAAATCCTCTCACATTTTTAAACTTAAGGGGGGGGGGGGGGGGGGTTTAGGGTCTAGCGGGTTAAAAAACACCATTTTCACGATTTTTTTAGAGCTATCGTATTGTATTCAAATTTTTTGCATTATACAAAGCATTGTTAAAAGAACATTTAGTAATTTTTTCGTTGAAAAATATTGAAAAATGAGCCGGTGACGGAGCACTTTCGAGGATGCCTTTTAGAAAACAGGATTTGTGGTGGACACTGTATCTCAGCACAGAATCATCTGAAGTAAAAAAAAATCAGAGCAAAATATTTTTAATAGATGTTTTTCTGGACCCCAACGATTTTATTAAACTTTTAAAAAATTTTATGAAAATTTTGTGGCTGTTTGAAGATAAAACTACGATTTTTCACGAAAAAATCCGCCATTTTTAATCTGTAAAATCTCCCCAAAGTAAAAAAAAAAACGTGGGGGCCTGGTATTTTATATGTAGAAAATTTGTTCCAAATTTGAAAAGAATCGGTGAAGTAGTTTTCAAATGACGATGTCCACGGACTTTAAAAATGTGCTTTCGAGAAAAACGCGTTTGAAGTTTCTGCTCATGCTTTCTTGCAGTATTAGATATGAGGAGATAAAGGCCTATAATTTCTACAGTTTTGCTTCAATTGACTTGAAAATTTGACACAATATACTTGAAATGTTTTACAATAAGAAAATAAAAAAAACGATTTTTTGAAAGTGTTAGACCCTACCCCCCCCCCCCCCCCCCCTCCCTTAGTGGAATCAATCATGGATGGAATCAAAAATTTTGTCAATGAACTTCAGAATTGGACGCTTCCGCTAAACTTAAAAATACTGTAGAGGAATTAAAACCCCTACAATAAGAGTATTGAGTGAAAGGTTTGAATTAGAAGAAGTCGAATTTCGCTTTCTGACGCCATCTTGAAATCCAAAATGGCAGCTTTCGATTAAGTTTAAAAATGCAATAAATCATTGAATATCGCACGTAACCTCCAAAATATGGATTTAAGTTGAATGGGATAAGTAAGAAGAAGTCGATTTTCGCTAGGTGACGCAACCTTTAAATCCAAGATGGTGGCTTTCGCTGAACTCAAAAATGCTGTAAATGACTGAAAATCGCACCCCTCAAAATGACACGCAACTTTAATCAAATTTTTGTTTGTGACGAATGTAATATAAGAAAAGATACACAGAAAAAAAAACCTGAGCTTTACATTTCATGTAAAGTTTGATTTCATGTAAAATTCGGTCAGATGTGCTGTATATTATAACGCAACCCTGAAAAAAACCATGTGTTTCCTCATTCGGGTCAATTTGATGTAATTTTACATGACTTTTGCATGAAACGATGTTTGGAATAAAAGACGTTGCCGCCGCGCACAGGGTGTGTCTTATTGTTTGCCAATTATTGTAAATATGTACATATAAAAAAGTGAAATCCTTTTAAAATTGTGTTTTTTTTTTTGCTTTTTGTAGAAAAAAAAATTTAAATAGTACATTACTCGATAGAACTTTATAGACTTTATTGGATAGAAGTGATATTTTTTTCTAAGATACAGTTCACGTCTTGTTCCTTATTCTAAATAGATTTTTAACATAAGAATAACTCGAACCGATAGGGTGATATGAAACCTAACAATTAAAAATGAATAGTACAAAAAGAGTAAAACTTTTCGTTAAAATAAACCATTGCAGAAAAAGGTCAACAATATTATCAATTTGTTGTTACAAAAATTCCAGCACAATAAAGCTTTTTTTTTTCCTTTTGTTCTTGGATTCTAATATAAACTTGTTAGTCAAAAAAGTTAGCTTCATGAATTTTTATACAAGTGAATCGTTCTGAGTTGTTTAATATTCATACAAACAAATGACAAGTTTCATTACCCCTCACTCACATTCCATCATTTTGCAAAGGACATTTCAATGTACCACGAACAAAAAACAAATGAGGTAAATAACCTAGTTTTCGACAATTTTTGCTTTTTTGTCTGAAAAATTATATAAATAAATTGATTGACTAACGGTTTTCGTCTCAAATATGATCGGTTCTATAAATCAGACTTTTTTTCTTTATTCTCTACCTTTTGTATTGACCAAAAGTCTCAAAACAAAGATTCATTATCCTTTTACTAAAAGCTCTCGATGGTCTAGTTTTCGAACTTCAATTTTAGTTTATGACACCAAAAGTTTTAGTTTTCGACATGAACATTTACACCTCCTTTATTTACAAAGAAATATTGGCATACTGGAATTGCTTGTCTACTTCACGGCGTTTTTCATACCATGCAAACAGTATAAACATACACAGGAAGTTGAGTGTAAAAAAATAGATTTTAAGGTGAATTTTCAGCGCTAGTTTTCGACAGCTTAAAACACAGCTGAAATTCCAAAAAATGTTAGCAAAAATATCAATAGAATAAATGAAAACACCTTATTCAGAGCCTTATCCACTCATTCATTTCTTTTGTGTTTCCTCTAATCGAAAAAAAAAATAAATTTTTCATGATCCAAAATTATTGTTATTTGGTCGAAGGTATTGAATTAAGATTTTGAATGTTATTCTTGAATTAATGATTTACTACTATTAGACAGCTTATTTAGAATTTTTTTTATTCAATATATGTCAAACTGGGAGAGCAAAAATAGAAAACTATGAACATATAAAGCTTGAGCAACCGAATAGAAAGATAAGCCTCTAATTAAAAATCTTTCGAAATTTAGCTCCTGTCGAAATCTAGTGTATCTACCCTAGTATTATTCAAAAAAACATTCTAGATAAACTTAGTGCTACCTATTTAGAAAAGAAATAACAAAAATGTTTTGAAAATCATCCTTCTAAAAAGTATTAACGAATCTAAAAAGAAATTTCAGTTACACCCTGTAGCAGGATCGTTTCACAAACTAATACCGAACTCCCGACCGGTGAGCAGCAAGTTCAATTTGGTGCGCCAAGAAAATTATGTTTGAAATCTGGAGCTCGTGGATTTCGAATAAACATAAACATAATGAATATTTTTTTAATCATTGCCATACTTTTTTATAAGGCTGATGGCTAGAAGTTGATGAAATAATGATTCAAAAACAAAAATTAATAATGAGTCGAAACGGTTTCATTGTTGTGGTCATGTCAATTCACAATGGCATTTTTCTTCTTTTCGGGAATTTACATTACGTCATAAGTCATGTAAATTTAGTAGAAATATCTTGTTCCAATTATTTGCAGCTTTAAACTTGTAAAAGTACAAGATTATTTAATACTGTGCATGGATTAAGAAATCAGAAAAAATCAGAGAAAAAAATAAAGAACGAGACTCACAGCTTTGCAACGTTTGGCTAAACTAGGCTTACTAGATACTTTCAGAAAAAAGCGGGACATTTCACGAAAAAAAGCGGGACATCGCAGAAAATAGCGGGATATTTTAGAAACTCTTAAAACCCTTTTTTTTAAATCACCACTCCCATACATACACACAAAAAAAATCTGAGTTTTACATTTGATGTAAAATTTGATTTCATGTAAAATTCGGTCAGATGTGTTGTATATTATAACGCAGCCCTGAAAAAAACCATGCGTTTCCTCATTTGGGTTTATTTGTTGTAATTTTACATGACTTTTGCTTGAATCGATGTTTGGAATCTGAAACGTTGCTGTCGCGCACAGGGTGTGTCTTATTGTTTGCCAATTTTAATAGATATAAAAAAGTGAAATCCTTTTAACAATTTCCACCAAAAACAAACTATATTTTATTGCCTATATTAAAAAAAACCTATTAAAAATAGTATATTACTAGATTGAATTTCGTAGAATTTATTGGAAAAGTGATATTTTGTTCTAAGCAACAGTTCACTTCTTGTCTTTGATTTTTAATATTTTTAAAAAAATATAGGAATAGCTCTAACCGATAACATTGATACGAAATCTAATAATTAAAAATGAATAGCACAAAACGTAGTCAGACTTTTAGTTAAAATAAATACTGCACAAAAAGGTCAACAATATTCTCAATTTATTGTTACAAAAGTTTCAGCACAATGAAGCTTTTTATCTCTTTATTATTCGATTTAAGTATAAACTTGTGAATTCTAAAAAAAATCAAGTACTTTGATTTATATACATGTGCATCGTTTTGAATTGTTTAATATTTATACAAACAAATTACAAGCTTCATTGACCCTTCCTCACATTCCATCATTTGGCAAAGGACATTTCAATGTACAACGAACAAATAACAAGTATTAATAATCAAAAAACATTCTAGATAAACTTAGTGCTGCCTATTTTGAAAAGTAATGAAAAATTATTTTCAAAATATCCATCCAAAAAGTATTAATAAAACTAAAAGAAAATTCAGATACACCCTGTAGCAGGATCGTTTCACAAACAAACACCGAGCGGCCGACCGGTAAGGAGCAAGTTCGATTTGATGCGCCAAGAAAATGCCGTTTTAAATCTGGAACTCGGAGATTTCCGTTATTTAAACCATTATGAAAATCTTTCTAATCATTGTCATGCCTTGTTACAAGGCTGATGGCTAAAAGTTGATAAAACAATGATTCAAAAACTAAAAGGGAATAATGAGCTGGAACAGCTTCATTGTTATGGTCATGTAAATTCACAATGTCATTTTTTTCGTTTCGGGAATTTACATTACGTCATAAGTCATGTAAATTTAGTAGAAATAACGTGTTCCATTTATTTGCAGGTTATAACATGTAATTATTTAATACTGTGTATGTATATATTTATTCCTTTCGCCAAAATAGTTCTTGGGTAGTAATAAAATATGGAGAAATGAAATTTGTTTTCAAAAGATTACTTTACTCTTTGTATACTGCAAACACTTAAATCGAAAATGTTGTAACCCAAAGTAATTTAAAATCCGAAATTTAAAGAAATTTTTATATTTTTCAAAGCCGTATTTTTTTTATGATCGACCAAGTCTATTTAATTCAACTGGTCCATTCATTCATTGTTTGATTGAAAAAAGTTTTTTTTCTTCCAGTAGCACTGTTTTTTTTTTATCAGGAATTGGACATTTTTTTAAGCTTTACATTAAAGGTCTGCTAGGATTCCGGAGAAACATCTGGAGCCATCATTCTTTGGAAGCAGCCTTAAGAATAATCTCTCCGATCGAAAAATATTAACATCGCTAGAATGTCCTCAAAGAACGCTTTACTTTACCAGATTGGTATGGTGATGCTAAGAAAATTTGCCGAATATTTGATACAAAATTTAGGAAAAGTTCGGTGCGGCTCGGTTTCCCGGATTTATATAGTAGAAAAAAGCCTGGAATTCGCACAAAATTTATTCACTTTATTTTCAAAACTGAAAAAAACTTATATCGAGTTATTTTAATTTAAATGGATAATTAATGGATAAAAGAAGATTGAAAAAATTGACAGGAGTTGACAACGATCGAGAAGGTATTTTATAAGAAGGGTTTTCATTTAGCATGGAGCCACTATTTTGAAGTGGTAGAATCAGAGAGGGTTGAGTCTACCACGAAAGTTTTCTCAGAAAAAGCGGGACATTTTGAGAAAAAAGCGGGACGGCGGGACATTTTCTTAAAAAAGCGGGACATGTCCGTTTTTGCGGGACGGATGGCAATCCTAGGCTAAACTGAGCAGCTAACATGAGTAAGAGGGCGTCACACGTTTTCGATGTGACGGGGCCTCCCAAGAAATACACCCGTCACACGAATATGGGTCCCATGGCGACGAACGTGTTAAGTTATCGAAGACCGCGAACAGTAAATAAATAAAATATTAGTATAGGGTGAAAACGCTAAACGAATAAATGTCGAATTTCTCTGTCAGACGCCATCTTGAAATCCAATATGGTGGCTTTCACTTAACTCTAAAATGCTGTAAATGACTGAAATTCGCATAAAATAACCGCATTTCATATCTCGTTCGTTTTTGGCAACATTCGATTTTAGTAACATTCGATTTGGATAACATCCGATTTTGGTACATGTTTGGCACGGTTTTCAGAAACAACATTGCCTTAAAGTTTTCGCTAAGTACGACAAACACCAATAGTATGTTTTTACGTTTCTAATGGTGATAAAATACAAAAACTAAATTTAAAAAATTGTAAAGTACTCAAAAATGACAAAAAGATGAAAATTTCATAAAATTTAAAAACAAATACATACAATCCAAAGACCAAAGTAATAATTTGATAAAAAAAAAAGAGTTGAGATTTAAAGTCATATAATTTCGGCAACAAAAAATATTCGGGCGTGTTGCCAAAAACGAACGGGGTCTGTATATGGTGAAAGGAACCCTCGACTCTAAATAGCTAGCTAAAATTAATAATACTAAATGCAACAGGATAAAAAAGATAACAAAAAAAAAATAAAAAACAGCCTGACATAACAAGTTGAAATCAGATACAGCACGATATAGTCTAATGATGCATCTTAAAAAAAAACGAACACACACATAAAGGATCTCAGTGAAATTTCATATTTCTTTGAAGAGATCTAAATTCTACTTAAGATTAAAGCGTACATCTTTCAAGGATTTAATGGCTAGCATCTTACTAATGCTAACACCACCAGCCCACAGAAAGTGTACTATGTATGCCGTGACCGAGACTGAATCTCTTGCCCTCCGGCTTATAAGACTTAAATGCTATCCTCTAGGCCACGGTCGGCGGCAAATCTACAGTATAAAAAGAACCTAAACAAGATATAACAAAAAACATGATAAACAAGGCAATAAAGATCATCCAATATTGATCGAGATGAAGCATCATAAAAAGAAAACATGATGAAATGGTTAAAAAGGCAAAAAAATTATAAAAAGAAAATAAACAAGTTTAGATAAGGTGAATCATGCTGAAACAACACATGACATTAAAAATCAAATATAAACAATCCAGAAGAAAACAAACTTAAACTAAAGAAACAAACCAAATAAAAATTAAATAGTTAATACAAGATTTAATGCAACATTAAAAGGCACATAAATAAGTACAGGAATTTCTTGAAAAAATAAGCATTAAGAAGTAATCGGAAGCCTTCATTATGGATTGACCTAGACCTAGTTTTATCATTTTTTACCTACATTAATCTTTTTTTCAGTAATGGGGTAGCAAGCCATGAGTTTTGGGCGACGCACGCGTTTTTGTTTTCGTCCGGGCCGTGAAAAATTACATAAATTTATTATGTTAAAAGTGGAAATTAAACAGAAATATCAATAAGTAGCTTTAACCGGATATCCAATGAATGTGTATTGTGCTAGAGATAGTTCGATGTGATAATTAATATCGTTTAATTGGGTTTTTTCGAGCGCTGTTTTTGTTTCAATTGCGTGGGGAACGGTTCGCCGGATGTTTCCATTCTTTGCTCGGAAGGGTAGTGAATTGTGAGTACTTACTTATGTTCTACAAACACACATATTCATACGTATGTGAGAAGAAAGTGCACGAATTCGAACACTTAAAGAAAATAATGTGATTCAAATCATGCTTCATTTGGCTGATGATCTGGCTGAAATATCCCATCAACAACAACGTGTTAAAAATGGACTGCGTGCAAAACCAGGATGCAAAGCTAAGTATTATATTTCCATCTATTGCAATTTTAAATTCTTAATTATCAAAATTGATGGCCACAAAAGGAGCTCCATGAATGTTTAAAAATTTAATTTGTTTTGGTTGATGGAATCGAAAGTGTCAATCCAGAGCATTTTTTGTTAGACATAAAACTATGTTGATTGTTGTCAAGTTCAAGGGTTGTTTGTCAGAAATAAACTATGATTGAAGGAAGAATATTGGTAGATTTAAAAATATAATTATTGGTCTTTGTTTCTGCTTCTTATAAGCTTTAGGGATTTTTTTTAATTTAAATTTTCGAGCAGGTGATTTCTATTTTCAATGAAAAGGTACGTACACGATAATGTCATTTTTATGATTTCTACCATAAAATCTTTTGGAAGAGTATGTTTCAAAAGATTTTATGAAGATTCTAATTATTTTTTCTGTTTCTCATGTTTCTTTCCAAGAGCGAGTAATGGCGCTATATCCAAGGTCATAGACCATGAATGAGGTACAGAGAAATTCAAAATTGACAAATTTAAAACCTGAGGAATACATTAGCATTTGCTTTTTGATGTTCAATGCAGAACATTTTTGAAACAACTACTTTAGATTTTGAGTTTCTGTGTGAAATACCCTCATTTCCATCCAAATTGAGAAAGAGTAATCAAGGACCGGCATCCAGGAGCACATTACTTTCTAGCAAATGAGCTCCCAACGGTAGATATAACTTATCATGGGAACGTATGGTACTGTTGTCCACGTTCCTTCCTCCCCTGTGTTCCAGTTGTCTCTGCGTCCAATACTGCACAGTGGGCCCGGCCGTGTTAAGATGAGTAGTAAATGTACTTTTACTACTCACCGGGATGCTGACAAGATCTGGCTGTGTATGTATCATAAGCATAAGCATAAGCATAAGCATTTTTACCTACATTAATCTTTTTTTCAGTAAAAAAAAATACAACAAGATAGTATTTTTTTTATTTTTTTACTTTCATTGAATTTTTGTTTTTCTGGATTGATCTTGTTTTGTATTGCTTTGTGTTATGTGTGCTTTGCTACCCCTTCCATGGAAGAAAATAAGTTCGTTACAGTTATCACAATCGAAATAAACTTCCTTTAAACTAAATTTCAACATTGTCTCAAGTCTCAACGTAACTTGAAGGTTTGTAGGTTGAAGAAGACACTATTGAAATAATATATAGGAAGGATCTTCAATACAAAAAATAAACCCTTTAAATTAAAAAAAGCGCCCCTTTTGATGTGGGAGAAGTCAAACGGGCAAATTTTAACATAATCAAAAAGAGTACCAAACTTTATGAAAACGCTAAAACATCGGATTTGTTAATGATATGTATGTTACATTCATTGAATAGTCTTTATTCGTGAAAATGGAAGGCGTCTGTCAATACAATATATCATTAAATTATTTTTAATCTTTCTTGTCAATTCAATAAATCATCTCATTATGTCAAAAAGCTTAAGTCTATCAATTTTACCAAAATTCTTCGAAGATTGTAAATTTTTTTTATATATTTTGTATGGGAGTCCCCTCTTCCTAGATTTGCAAGGGTTTGAAAGAATGAAAGAAACCATTTCCGGTCTTGAAAACGGCTACACACCAAATTTCACCTCGATCGGTTCAGTAGGTTCCGAAAATTGTTTGAATTCTGTCAAATTTTAGGTAATTTTGTATGGGAGCCCTCTTTTTTTAGATTCAGAGAAGTTTGAATGTATAATAGAAAGCATTCTCGATCTTGAAAAGGGTTACAAACCAAATTTCAAGTTGATCGGTTCAGTACTTTTGAAAAATTGTTCGAGTTTTTGTCATAGTTTTATTGATTTTGTACGGGAGTCCCCCTCATTAAAGTTAATGTGGTTTGAACGTATTTAAGAAACCATCTCTGATCCCTTAAACTCTTACATACATTTTTGATTGGTTCAGTAGTTTTCGAGTCTATGGGAAACAGACAGACAGACAAACATTCATTTTTATAGATATAGATAGAAGATAGATGAGTGCTCTCATTATTCAAATGGAAAGAGTCTTTCAGTACAACATATCGGACAATTAGATCAAAACCTGTTTGACAAATCAATAAATCATGTCTTCATGTTAAAACTCTAATATTTATCAGTTATTCACATTTGTTCAAATATTGTTTGAATAATTTTGAATATTTTGTATAGGAGCCCCCTTTACAAAAACGGTAAATGTTTAGAAATCTTTGAAAAATCTCATGACATTAAGAATTTTATTATGCGCCAATTTTGATCAAGATCGTTCCATAATTGTTCGAGTTCTGATATAATTTACAATAAATATGTAAGAAACCCCTTCCCCCCCCCCCCCCCCCCCCCCTTTCCTACAAAAATATTTGTAAATACAGTTATTGGTCCCAATACATCAAATCCTGTCCACCACCATAATCGATTATAAGTCATTTGATGAAAATAAATAACAAATTGCATGTATTGTGTCATATTTTATGTATACTTTATATGGGAATCCCCCGTCCCTCAAGTCGGACGGGTTTGTAACTATTATAGAAACTATATCTTTATATCTTAAATTTTTTTTTATTGTTCTTCGTTTTTTTTTTAAATTATTGAGTTTGATTTATTTTTCTCAATTTTAATTTTTATATGACTTATGGTTACTGAAATCACAGAAAAATCTGTAACTGAACAAAATTTTAAAAAAATTTACATCCAAGAGTCTGTGTCACAGAACACAGAGTTTTTTTAAACATAACAGATTTTACAGATTTTTTAAGAGACTTTTCCATTTTTTTGTGCAGATCAAATCAAAATTGATATCAGTGCTCAACAACAAATATTCAAAAAATTAACAAATTTATTATAATATCAAGAATAATCAGTATTAGTTTGGAAAGATTTGAAAGCTGTAATAATCATATCATTTTGTTTTAAATTTATACAATACTGTACACGCAGTTTAACGTCATGGAACATCTCTAATTAATGCCATGCGTAGATATAGTTAGTAATGCGGATGCACTCAATTTCCGTTTTCGGTGTGCTAAGGTTGCAAGGCACGTGGGCATAGAAAAAAGTTTGTCCATCGCTTGAAGTAAGTGATTTTATTTATATTTCCAAGCAATTAAAGCACTACCAGTTTGAAAAATTAAAAGCAAATTCTCCAAGAACGAGTTTCATCATCGCTTTCTTGAAATGGCTTCAAACTTCTAATTTTTGCTTGGGACCCTTGAACTCCAAACAAAATGCGCCGGCAGAGGAGGTCATTGGCTAAGTTGTAAATTCACTTTTAATAAATTGCAACAGTTGCGCATCATGAAGAAAAGAAAAAAATAGTATGGTTAGAGTTCCTTCGAAGCGAGGACTCGATCCCAGGTCACCTAGCCTAGCTAGCTAGCAGGTCATTACCGCCACCAGAATAATTGTTATAAGCGGCTTGCAAGTCGTGAAGTTGGAACAATTTCGCGTGTTGCAACATACTTAGTACCGAAGTTGGGTTTGCACTCCGCGCGGATGATCCCCGCGCCAAAGGTCGACGACTCGTGCGCTAGGCGAAACAGTAAAAAAAACGCCTCAGCTCTTCGAGTGAATCCGGAGTGGTTTTCTTTTGGTTCCTCCGTTCGTCGTTGCTTGGTGGTGTTTCCAATTGTATTTTATTATGCTAAATTAATTGTTCCGCTGACCGACCAATAATGTAATCGGTCCGTTTAAGTCGCTCGCAGCATAACTGAAGGTCGAACCGAGAGACGCATTTTAGAGTTCATCCGCAGCATCCATCAAACGGTTATGATTTTGGTTTGTCATCTCCGGGCAGATTCATTTCAAAACAATGGAATTCGGTTCGGAATCGTCGTCTTCGTCGTCATCGTCGTCATCAAGGATGGGAAACGGAACTCTTTTGCTTCCATTTTGGTTTATTATTGCTCGACTCCGTTTAACGCTCATCATGAGATTTTAATTTATCTTAAAAACCAACAACATGACAAACACCCTCGAAACACAATCTTAATGAAGTTGACAAATTGTGTGGATTGCGAATAATAGAGTGTCAGAAGAATTGACCAGCAACCTTCAACGGCCTCAATGTTTTCATTTGAAACAAGTTTTTGACCGCACCATGTTTTCGTTTTCAGTTTAGATTGGATATAGTTTTGGTTGATTTTCGTACCTCCTAATTATCGATCTAGCAGAGGCGTAAACAAACCTTAGCACCCAATTTCGTAACAGTGCAATCGAAAAGCCCACCGATTCATGTGTCGTTTTGTAACGGTAGTGCCAAGGTAAAGGCCCCCGCCAAACAAGTGTGAACTAAACCTTTATCAGGTTATGGGTATCGTGTCTTTTTGGAACAACCCCAAGCACCCAAACAGAACTTGGTCGGTATTCCAAAACAAATCGAAAGGCCACCCCGTGTGAGATTCCATTAAGCGGAGTTCTGAACCAACCTCATTCACGCGGTTCTGCCCTCATACGAATGGAGATACGCATTAGCTCTGGGGGTGCTCTCAGCGCCTTAACGCTGCAGCCAACATTTGCCAGAAACTCGTTAATTGTGCGACTTTTGGGCTAATTTCTTTTGTTTGCCCTGACTAATTTGGCTTTCGATTGACTCAGATTACGTACGGTGTTCTGCGGTGCGGTCACGCCAATCCACATATGAATGGTATAAGTTCATTTAAAGCAGGTTTCTCTGTTTATGGTTCGTGAGAATATCAATCCGAGTTGAAATGGTTTGTTTAAATTTGTGAGCCTAAGATAAACTGACTTATCAAAGTTCTCTCTCGTGTAAAAACAGCCTTATTTGTCGCTTGTGAATGCAAACAATTTGGAGTTACCGTATATTTGACCTTTAATATTTCTAACAATAGGTGTTGAGTTTTCGTTTGTTCTTAAACGTCATAAACCAGTAATCAGAATATGCTAGTAAGTTACTTAGAAGGTCACTTTATGATTGAAACTACAGACCCCGTTCGTTTTTGGCAACATCCGAACGGTTTTTAGAAACAACATTACCTTTAAGTTTTCTTTATAACAGGACCTATTTAAATTTGACAAATACCATAAATACGTTTTTATGTTCTAAAACGGTGATAAAATGCAACAATAAAAACCAAAGATTTTTCAAAGTTTTATAAAGTACTCAAAAATGACAAAAAGATGAAAAATTCAAAAAGTTAAAAACAAATTCAAACAAATGACTGAATATGACAAATATCAACTAAAAATGATGAAGAATGACAAAAACATCAAATATGACAAAAGAAAACAAACATTATTAACAAAACAGGAAAAGTGCAAAATGCATCAAAAATATGATGAAAAAATTAAAAAAATAACTACAAATGGTCGGAAATTGACTAAACATAACGTTTTTGATAATAATGATAGTTATTTTGTAAAAATAACTGAAAAATAAAATGAGAAAAAAAACCGTTCGATTTTGGCAACACTAAATGTACGGGCGTGTTGCCAAAATCGAACGGGGTCTGTATCAACTATCCTTAAATAAAAATAAGTTTGGATAAAAGCGTACAACGTTAGAAAAAAAGGTTTTATATCGAGATTACAATGTTTTGTGATTCTAACGCAAAATGATTATGTTTAAAAATATTGAATTTACAACTGTATGCATAGAATTGAACTTAACTACATAAAAATGCTAATGATAAAAGTCAAATTGTGGTTAAAAAAATCAAATTACACACTATATTTCGATATTTCATATTTGGTTTTGATCTTCATATGTCAATCATTTTTTAAAATTTTCACAGTTAATTTTGTAATTTGCAATTTTGCAGCGAGAGTTTTTCAGTATCAATTTTTATTTTCAAGTACCGTAAAACGGGGTATTGATTCCTTTTTTTAATATTTCTCGATTTTTTTTCTGTTAAGGCAGGCATGTTAAACTAAGGGTTCGCGGGCCGCATGCGGCCCGCGGCCTAGGTCAATGCGGCCCGTGTAGCCTCGTCTTAAATTGTCACTAAAAAGCACCACTGATTTTTATGTAAAATTTTACTGCAAAAAAAAAACTTAAGCTGAATGTACCGATTTAACTGATTTTGGCTGCGGCCCTCTACGTCATAATTTTTTTTAATGTGGCCCGCACACCTAAACGAGTTTTACATGCCTATGTTAAGGGGAATGTGGAATGTTCCATTTTTTTAAAACCAGTACTAGACTCTTATGAACGTAAAAAAAATGGTTGCGGAAAATTATAACTTTAAATTTAATTTAAAAATCGAATTCGTCATTGTTTAGAATTTGATGCTTTGGAATAACATTGATCAGTCTCTATTTTAACGGTTTAAACGAGTTTTCTTGATCAGAAATTATACAAAACACTTCAACAATATTAACAAATGCTTGTAATTGATCAACTAAAGCAGTTTGTGTATTAAGGTCGAACAACAATTAAAATCGAAAGATGGACTATGATGCTGCATAAACTAAAGGGCTAAATTTTTTAACATTATTAATAAAATATAAACTACATAAAAAATAAACTTTGCCTTCATTCAATTCTTTGAGCCTTCGTACTATTCCTTTTTAAATTTATCCTTCAAACTTTACCATTTGATAGGGTTTCTTGCCTTTTCTATTAGACAAGCTTACTCTTGGGAAATGTTCATATTTTTTAAACATCCAAAATTTACCAAAAAAAACTACACTAAACTAGTTAAACTGTCACATAAATCAACCTGCTTCTTCTTAACACTTTGATTTCAACAGGAAGGGTGTTTGTTTGCGAGCCTTCGAAAAATAGATATTTCAAAACTTTTAAATAACATTTTTACTTACATTTCTAACTTTCAAAAACAAACCAAGTTTTACCATATTTGAAACTCAACATGTAGGTTTTTCAACGTACAAAAAAGTCTAAATATATTTCAACTTAAGACTTAGTTATGTAGCAAAATTGAATGTTGATCAAAACCCGGTTATCAATGTTACCCCGTTTTTCGGTAATTATCTTTTTTATCAAATTTTCGTGTCAATCGAATCTTCGCAAAACCTTATGTCTTTTTCGAGTAAAATAAATTGTAGAAAAAAGTTTCGTTTCAAGATAATTATTGTTTAAGGTTTGTTAAATCGTATCAGATAATATCAAACAGAAACTGGAAAACTATGTAGATGAAATAAAAGTTTTATTTTAACTTAATTCTGCAGTTAAGTGCATGACAAGTTGTTTTTATTTTGCAATATGACCACTTTAAAATGGAACATTATTAATGTGAGCTAATCAGGTTGAAAGATTTAATTGACATTTTCAAATCTTGTTTTATTGTATTCTCCTTTAAATATTGAAATCCTTAGAAAAAAAATTAAAATTTTATAAGTACCTACTAAAGTTAAAAACGTGTCTGGTTTTTTATTGCCACAGTTCGAACTTTCAATTCCTTATTTTAAGATTTGGATAAAAATTCAAGGTTTAATATTTTTTCTTTTTGATTATTTTCTAGGAGTATTTTAAATTCGTCTTCTTGATTTTTGAAAACTAATCCTTCTTATGCATAGTGTTGTTTTAAAATAATATAATTATTCAAATCAAACTATCCCGGTATAGCCTATTTGTTATCCAATCATTTATGCTAACAAACAACAAGAACTTCTCCCAATTTTTTTTATAGCTGTTCTCATATTTTGAATGTTAAATTTTTTTGCAGATGTGCAAAAATTGATGGTTCATCCGTAACTAACATTTTAAAAACAAATTTGAACAAAACTCAATATTAAAAATCAAAATTTTTATTACAGATGCAAACAATATTTAAACGATTTGTAAAATTTTGTTTATTCATTGAAGGATATTTATTATCTATAAAAAAAAGTGCGAGAAAGATTTTAACAAGTATAAAAATAAAGCTCTGATCTTTTATATAAAAATGGAGGCGTTTTCTTTGTAACAACATCACGTATGAATGGTCGGTCGGAATGAAGTGAAATTTGGTATCCGAGGGTTTTTTGGGTCAGAGATGGTTTGTATAATACTTCCAAGGATTTCACTTTTTATGGAAGGTGGTCCCAATACAAATTCAACTTTATTTGTTACGATTTCCATAGGTTGCCAAACTGAAATGAATTTTTTTTTTGTAAATCCAGTTGATAACGGATTTTAAATTGTAGCTTTCAAAAAACCTTTCATGATTATTTTTATGAAACTTGATCAAATAATTTTGATTTTGACTCATAAATAAAAAAAAAACACAAAACAATGTTTTTAAAGTTAGATTTCAGAATGAAAATGAGAATGACAATAAACTCGGGCAAAATCCGGGCTTTTCATGGAAATCCGGGCAACTGGGTAGGATCGGACTTTTCCAAATTTTTACTTTTTGTCAGAAAAATGAGTACTTTTTGAAAAGATTTGTAATCGTTTTTGATAAAATTCGTGCCGGAACTAAACAAAATCAACAAAGCAGTTGTTTTATAGATGAGGCATATGCTCAGTTTGGTGAAACTTGTAAACTGTAAACGACTTAAAAAAAAGTGTTGAGAATGGTCATTTCAATGAACCAAAGTTTGATGTCTGGTCACTGGTCGGCGATTTAATCAGATCAATTTGACATTTGAACTTTTTTAATATTTTTCTTCTGTTTTCCACCGCTGGAATTTTATATAACACATTCGGGCAATCTGGCTACCTTGCGGTAAAATCTATTATGAAAATTGGCTTTTCTAAAAGTCATAGTACTGCACAACATTTGTTGTTGTTAAATAGTTGTTAATTTATTTTGATTGGATAATAGCAAACTCGACGTTCATGTTCAATAGGTGCCGTCGAACGTCCGGTTTTATCCGGGTTTGCCCGGACATTTGATACTAAATTTGGAAAAAGTCCGGTTAAGTTTCTGGACAAAACTGAATATTTCATAATAAGAAAAGATCCGGTACAACTGAGATAGATGTTTACTCTTGGGCTCGAACTCATGGACCTTGGCTCAGGAAGCAACTGAGGAGATATACTATAGAATCAAATTTGGAATTCAAAATCAGATCGAAGTGCAAAATTAAACACTTTGAGGACCGTCAAGAAATCTAAACAAGAAAACTCCAATATTTGGAGTTCTTCATCCACAACTAGTCAAAATGCTCTATTTTTTAATTATTTAAAAGGAGTATTAGATTTTTGTAGAATTAATATATATACAGATACAAATTTACAATTTTCGAGTTGATTTTCTAAGTGAGGACACTCGTGGAACGCAAAGTACGAGATATCTAATATTCGGTCTGCAAAGTGTTAAAACGCGTTTCTAGCCTCCGAATTAAAATTTGTACTCGTATTGAGATTAACGAAGAACGAAGAATTCAGAATTCAACTGTCAGAATTTTATTTGGAAGCCAGATGCAAATTGTTTTATCAGGTTTCAGTTCAGAGTTTATCCAATCAGAATTCAATAAACTTATAAATTTTATTTTTCAATTAACAATTCACAATTCTGATTTCAAATTAGAGCACACTCTTTACGTCATACGAGCAAATATACTGTAGGGGAGAGTGGGGTATCGTGGGCCATGGGGAAACGTGGGCCACTTTTAATATTTTAGATGTGTGTTGAGATAAAAATCTCAAACCAACTGTCATCGTCGTCGCTTTGCGTGGACATATATTCCTATATGTTGTTGGCTGAAATACGCATCATATGCTTCTTTTATTTATCAAACTAAAAAAAGTTAGAAAGATTTACTTACATAATTAAAAAAACACCCGCTAATTTCATCGATGGGGAACCTAAAGTGCATAACAAAAATATGCTCATACGCTTATGATCTTAGTTTTGTCATGATCTTTCACGTAGAAAAGGAATTTTTGATGAAACATCAATAAGTCACAAAAACGCAACCAATTTGCAAATCATAGCTTGTGGGGAATCGTGGGCCACACATCTTGAATCATCTATATTTTTATGTTTTTATACATATTCAGAACTTAAAATACGTTTTATCTATCCGCAAAGTTTTCTAGGCCAAATGAAGATTTATGAAAAGTATTTTGTCCATCCTATAAAATAAATTTTGCCAAAACGTTCGCGAGCCAGGTTTTGGAATCTATGCGATCATACACAGCTCTCTATTTTATTTCATCATCTGAAATTACTTTTAAATAACTAAATGAATTAGGAAATCATAGTTTTGGGTCAACTCATAAACTTTGCATGTTATTTGGTCAATTTGGATTTGATGGCCCACGATTCCCCACCATTTTTAAAAATCCCAAAAATATTTTCAAACAGTCAGAATTTGGGGAAATTAACTGAATAAAAATTTAAAAAAAAACCTTATGATACCTTGAAAATGTAGAAAACCATACCATTTTTTATTTTCATTTTATCTTTTATAATAAAGAAGTTATGGGACAACGAAAAAAAGTGGCCCATGATTCCCCACTCTCCCATACTTAAAAAAAGTGTTGTTTTAACACCAAAATGATTATAACGGACACTTTTTATGTAAGAATGGCACTAAATTATCGTCAATTTGTGCATCGATGCGTCTTGTTATAAGATCAATTATTTTATTTCTTTAACAGATACGCATTCGTAAGAAATATTCATATAACATGTATAATTCATATGATTTCTTATATGCATGTCAAATTTGGGCCTATTTGATAGATTTCCGATAATGTGCGATAAATTTTTGTGAAAAAATAGTTTAATTTTTTTTATTCTTTCTGTAAATGTTCTGTAAATTCTGTGTTCTGTTCTGTAAATTCAGAAAAAAAATCGAAACTTCAAAATTTTTTACATGTTTCGAATCACGTGAATTACTTTTACTACTTGTTAATTTTTAAGTTCTGTAACTGTAACTGTTGTTTCACATCAAATCCGGAATAGTCCGGAATTACATTATTCTATTTTATATTTTATCCAGATATGTTATTTGCTGAAATATTGCGGATTGTTTTTAAGTGTCATGTCTCAAAAAAATGATCGATACTAATTGAAAGTTTTTTAAATTTATGATTTTTTGTAGTTGGTTCTAGTACCTGTTTAGTACAATATCATTAAAATGTGTGTGGAACCATCTTTATATAAAAAAAATATATATAAATTAAGAAAATTAAACCTTTTGCCACAAAAACTTATTGCAAAAGTTTCAGTTGGTGTCCAAAAAAGTTGGAAGCTAAACGTTGCTTGTAAATATATATTTTTGAAACTTTTTAAGACCACGACCACAACGAACGAAAAAAGGGGCGTAAAACCCATATTTTTGAATCATTGAACCGTCCAAGTTGTTAAGCCATACTAGATAAATTTTGAAAAGAGGATTGGAAAGTTGACGGTTGTCAAAATACGAAACTCAAAAGTTTTGACAAGTTTTCAAATGTAGCTGTGTTTAAAACTTTTTGTCACTTTTTAATTTTTCTCATATTTTGCACTGGCTTTTGTGTATACAAGATTTCCACAATAAATTTATATCAACCAGAAAGCCCAGAATCAGAAGAAGCCCAGAACACAAGACACAGTCCGGGCAAGTACTGCTTTACTCTGGCATACGAGGAGAACATGCTACTCGGGAACGAGGAGTTGGTTTCCTGTTAAGCCCGCAGGCCCATGCGGCCCTCATAAGATGGGAACCGATAAACGAAAGAATAATCGTAGCCAGATTCAGAACACGGGTTAGAAACCTTACAATGGTCCAGTGTTATGCGCCAACTGACGTTGCCGATTTGCAGGAGAAAGAGCAGTTTTACAGTCAATTGAACAGCGTGGTTGAGAGAATTCCGAAGGGTGACATTCAAATCCACTTAGGCGACTTCAACGCAAAGATTGGCTCCGATAATCAGGACTTTGAGCGCATCATGGGGCGCCATGGCCTAGGACAGATGAGCGAAAACGGAGAACTGTTTGTAGAATTTTGTGGCAACAACAACATGGTGATCGGTGGATCGCTCTTCCCCCATCGACCAGCACATAAGGTCACTTGGGTATCCCGAGATGGCCGAACAGAGAATCAAATTGACCACATCTGCATCAGTCGAAAATGGAGAAGGAGCCTTCTTGATGTCCGCAACAAACGAAGCGCAGACATTGCATCTGACCATCACCTCGTCCTTGGCGAGATACGACTGAGAGTTGCGCGTGTCCAACAGCGCGAGGAGAAAGTCGGGTGTCGATACGACGTCCGCCGGTTGGAGAATCCAGAGGTGAAAAGGGCATACGTTGAACAGCTAGAATCCCGAGCCTCGGAGTTGCCGACAGACGGAACAGTCGAAGAACAGTGGTGTGGAATCAAGAATGCCTTTATCACGACGAGCCATGGTACTCTCGGTAAAGTTTGTGGAAGACGAAGTGAATGGATGTCGGATGAAACCTGGAGGATGATCGATGATCGGAGAAAGGCGAAAGTCGGAATTAAGCAGGCATGTACCGGGTCAGCCAAAGCAGCCGCCCGCTTACGATATGCGGAGCTGGAAAAGGCAGTTAAACGAGCTTGTAGACGAGACAAGAGAGCCTGGACAAACTCCCTAGCCGAAGAGGGGAAAGAGCCGCCGCCATTGGAGATATCCGATTATTATATGATATTTCTCGCCGCCTTAGTGGTGCAAGGACTAATGCAAGAATGCCGCTGAAAAACCGAGCAGGTCAGCTGCTGACAGATCGAACAGATCAGCTCAAGCGTTGGACTGAGCATTTTGATCAACTTTTCCGAGTTACAAATAGCAATGGCCAACAGAACCCGCAGCTCGAGGCGCCCACAGTAAGTCGCATTAATGGCGTCAACTCGGAAGCGCCCTCGCTGGCTGAAAAAGAAGCGGCAATCATGGACATGAAATCCAACAAAGCGCCTGGAATCGATTGCATTCCTGCTGAAATGCTCAAAGCCGACCCTGCCTTGTCAGCACAAATGTTGCACCGTCTTTTCGCTGACATTTGGGATACTGCAACATTCCCGGCCGACTGGATGCAGGGTATCCTCGTAAAGGTCCCAAAGAAAGGAGACCTAACAGAGTGCGGTAACTGGCGTGGCATAACTTTGATCTGTACAACCCTCAAAGTACTCTGCAAAGTGATCCTGAACAGGATCCAGGAGAAAATCGACGCTACACTCCGACGGCAACAAGCTGGATTCCGATCCGGACGATCATGTGTGGACCACATCACAACGCTACGAATAATACTGGAACAAATCAACGAATTCCAGGACTCTCTTCTGCTGGTGTTCGTTGATTTCGAAAAAGCATTTGACCGACTGAACCACGAAAACATCTGGGCTGCTCTTAGACGACGAGGGGTCCCAGAGAAACTAGTCCATCTCATCGAAGCACAGTACGAGGCATTTTCCTGCAAGGTCTTGCACGACGGTATCTTGTCCGAACCAATCCCGGTAACTGCTGGAGTGAGACAAGGATGTATTTTGTCACCGCTGCTTTTTCTCATCGTAATGGATGAGATCTTGACTGAATCGATTGACTGTAGACCAAACCGAGGATTGCCGTGGAATCCTTCAACAATGGATCAACTGAACGACCTTGACCTGGCAGACGATATTGTTTTGCTCGCCCAAACACAACAAGATATGCAGAGCAAACTCGACGACCTCACCGAAAGCTTCAAGGCAGCAGGTCTCAAAATCAATGTCGGAAAGACCAAGTCGATGGAAATCAATACAGAAAATCGTTCCAATTTCGTGGTAGCTGGACAACAGGTTGAGACAGTGGAGTGCTTCCAGTATCTTGGTAGCCAGATTACGCCTGATGGTGGTACCAAGAAGGACATCGAAACCCGGATCAGAAAAGCCCGATTTGCGTTTGCGAGTCTCCGAAACATCTGGCGGTCACGCCAGATCTCTCTACGAACTAAGATCCGAATCTTCAACTCAAACGTCAAATCCGTATTGCTGTACGGGTGTGAAACTTGGTGCACATATGCGGTGACGACGCGAAAACTGCAAGTTTCTGTGAATCGCTGCCTGCGGAACATCATCCGCGCTTGGTGGCCTGGCAACTGGATCTCAAACGTTGAACTTCATCGCCGGTGTCATCAAAAGGCGCTAGAAATCGAGATTCGGGAACGTAAGTGGAGATGGATTGGGCACACGCTGCGAAGAGATGAAAACGAGATTTGCAGAGAGGCGCTTGACTGGAATCCAGATGGGCATCGAAGAAGAGGCAGGCCCAAAAGCTCTTGGCGGCGAAGTCTAGCCGCTGAAATCCGCACAGTTGACGAGAACCTTGGCTGGCAGCAAGTGAAGACGCTGGCTCCGGATCGCCAGCAGTGGAGATCTTTTATCTCTGCCCTATGCGCCGGTCAATCGGCGCTGGACCCTTAGGTAGGTAGGTAGAAAGCCCAGAACCAGAAGAACCAAAATTTCATACCGATTCTAGCGGCTTGTGATATAGTTCAGTTAGCAAGTCAGTTGCTTCCTGATCCAATGGCCTTACGTTCAAGCCGAAAGGCAACCATCGAACACAGTTGCACCGAATAGGTTTTTCAATAACCATCCGCCTACTGCAACTTTGATGAAGTCACGAATGCCACAAAGATGGTAAAACGACTACAATCGAAACAAAAAAATAACGATTGTGGTGGTATAGGATAAATAAGCGCTGCGATACTTTACAAAAATATGATAAATTTATCTTGATCTTGAAAGAGGAAGAATTTATGTACAAAATGACAATAATTTGATGCCTTTCTAGCATAAAAAGTGTCCGTTAAGAACGTTTTGGTGCTATAAGTAGTTTAAAGTAGTAAGTTAAAATTAAATAAGCAATTTTAAAACCCTAAAAGTTCGGTTCAAATTCAGAAATCTGAATAAAATCAAAACAAGGATTCATAAATCTGCACAAATTTGATTAAAATTAAAAAACAGGGACTCATAACTGTTATATTTTCGAGGCACACGTGAAATCATCTGAAAGAATCAGAAATAAAGTATGGATTTTGAGTTGTTGTTTTTTTTAACAAAAAAAATGGATTTCACAATTTTGTACATATGTATAACTCAATATTGAGTTTTCTGAAATTTAGCGATATTCAAATATTTATCTTTCAGCAAAAAAAATTCTGTTCAATTTATTTCCAGTTTTTAATATTTTCCAAAACTGATTTGTATTTTCTGATTGAAGTTAAACTGAAATACTCTTCAGTTCAGAAAAGCATTTAAATTTTATTTATTAACAATTTGAAAGTTTCATGTAGAAATTTTCAAAAAGCCTCTAATTTTTTTGATTAAAAAAAATGATTGTCACAACCTGGCCTCGATCGGTTCTTTGTAAAATAAAGCTAGTTTGTGAAGTTCTGCATTTTTGTTTTTCATGGCTGATGAGGTTTATTGGTTATTAATATTTAATTCCATTAATTGGAATTTGAATGGCATTTCATTAGTTTGTCATAGCGCTAGTTGAATATGCCCGAATTGTGATTGAATTTTACACAAAAAGAATCAATAACCTGAGCAAGCACAATCTTTTTTATGCATGGAATTTCTTTTTCTCAACCTTTCCAACAGTTTCTTTGATTTTAATTTGTTTTTTCAAGATAATTATGAACCCTCTCAATGCGTTCCGACAAGAGTTGTTATGTTTTAACTACGCATAGATCCTACCACAATGAAAATACGTAAGATTAGACCAATTAGTACACCCAAGAACTCAAACTGCTAAGACACATAATTAAAACCCTTCCTCAGGCTAATTGGTAAGTAGGTATCCAGCCAGCCAGATTTGAGAATCTAAGTTTCTTCATTTCATTAAAACATCACCTTGAGCAAATCGAATGGTCCAAATTTCAAAGCGTGGCACCCGAAAACCAACCCTGTATTATTGCACCCTAGAGAGCCCGAAAACAGAATTTTTTTTGATCTCGCCACGATGATGGTGTAATGTCCAACATACACTTCGACAGGCCTAATGATAGGGTTGGATTTTTTCTTGCGTTTGAAGAACACGCAAGCCTGATCCGAGTGTTAAGTTCGAAAGATCACTTCTGCTGATCATTCAGATGTGCATGTTGCTTGATTGATGGTACTACCTGTATGATTTCAAATTGTGAGGTTTGTTTAAGGCAAAATTAAGGTTTTTGTTTGTTTTTGGGCAACTTTCTGAAATTATGTTGCTATAGAACGGGGAAGCTGATAATTGAATGGGATTTCCAAAACTCAATTTCATATGTTAGAAGCCAGAATCACAAAAGAATAATTAACTAAGCATGTTTGAGTTTATTAACCTATCCCTGCGTGCGTTTTGTAATTTAAATACAACAATATCTAGCAATGGAGAAATTAGTAGGTGCCAGACGTGAATTGAATAATAAATAACTGGTTCCAAAAAACTGGTTCACTTGAGCCTTACAGATACACTCAGGAACTGTGCCAGTAGTGGAAGAAAAGATTAAACCTGAAGCGACGACGACCTTATACCGGTTTATCAATTGGGTGAAGAAAGTGAAACATGTCCAACATGGTAAAATTTGATATAATTCCTCAAGGCCACTTTCGATGGGTAATATCCATTCATGGCGAGACGAAGTGGAATCTTTGCACTTCAGTTTTGATGAACCCAAGACATTTGAAGTTGGCTACAGGTTTCAAGGTTCGGCGATGTTTCGTTTGTTCGTTTTTTTCCTCAATAACCCGTTATAGCAATTTGACATTTTCCTTTCTACTTCAGCATACAGAATGATGATCAGGTTCTTAAGTCACAGAAGATCTTGACCGATCGTGACACACCAGTCTCACCTTCATCGATCGATTGTCTCGTGGAAATCAATCGTGCATTCGGGCCATCGTATTGTATCGGTTGAACTTTGCGCGCAAAATAATAACACCTTCGATTGGGAATCAAACCTTAATCATGACGGCGCAATGCAACGAAAATCAGTTCAAATAGAATCGAGATATTCCAACATATAAAACAGAAGTTGATTCTTGAAAGGCGGAAACTTTAGCGTGCAGATCCGCCAAGATTATCTGGGGAATGGTGTTAAATTTATGGCTGTAAGTTGCAATAATTGCAGTATCGTGATAATAATTGCACCGGACTTTTTTCTAGTTACTGATCGTTAGGTGTTTGAAAGATGATTTACGATTTGTTTGTTCATATCTGTCTGCATCACTCTAAATCACAGTCACTTTTTGAACCTGAAACGATTGGCACTAGTAGAACTCACATTGAATCATAATTTAGATTAAATCAACAATGTCCTTCACTGACAATCGTATATAACACATTGAAAAATATATCTTTCTATAAAGTTCAAAACATAGATTATTGGAAAAGTATGAAATTAACTTAAATAAACATAATATTTAAAAATTATAGATTATTTCCGAAGTTTGTGTTCGATTGAAACATAAATCTAGTTTATAATATCATAACGAACACTTTACAACAAAAACCAGCTTGTCATGTTTTTAAATTTTAAACGCAGAATTAGTTTTTTTTTCTTATCCATATGATATCCAAAACCCATCAATTTGAAATGTTCACTTGGTTTTAGGATAAAAAATAGAGGCTCATTTTTTATATTTCGATCATTTTGGACAACGCATAGATGAGCAACCTACAGCCCGCGGACCGTACTCATTATTTAAAATAGGCTCTGACTTTTTGTGCCACGCTACAAACTTTTCTAAAATGGAAGCTCGTTGAAAATAAGCAAACTATGGATTACTTTTACTATAGTTAGATTAGAAGCAGTTTCCAAAATAAAATTAAAACAATAGTTGAGTAGTTGATTAAAAAGTTTTCGGTAGATTAAAAAAAATGCAAATCAAAAGTCAACATCCAGAATTACCTATCTTGAAGATCGTGTATAATTTTTTTTCTTCATAAAGTACCAAATAGGTGAATTTTGATAATTTTTTTTTCCTTTTTTCGCATAAGTTTGATTTTTTTTTTTACTTTGAATAACACAATTTTCAAATTTCTATTATCAGAAACTAATAAATGAGCTCATGATACCAGAAAAATATAATTTCAAGTAGGATCTACTAAATTTTCTAAAAATTTTAAAACAAGAACTTCGAACTACTTCTCCAAGTGTAACAAGAAGATACGAAACCAAAAACTAGATATCTCGTATTTTGCCCTCAATGTTCAAACTGTTGACTAGGAGTTTTCAAAACTAAAATTTAGCTATAAATAAATTAATAACAATAAAAATATCTTCCATCACCTTCGAAAAAAATAAATAAATTAAAAAAATTAAAATAACAAAATTTCAAAATAAAAAAGCAGATTTACTTCTAAAATAATTTTATTATTCATGTATAATAAGCTTGCCAGATTGCCCGGTTTTATCCGGGTTTGCCCGGATATTTGATGCAAAATTTCGAGATAGTCCGGTCCGGCCCGGTTGCCCGGATATCGTGAAAAAAGTCCGGATATTGCCCGGATTTTTTCACATTTTTCACAAAGAAACCAAAAAAAAAATCAAAGTTTTTGAGTAAGTTTCAGAAAAATCGATTAACGGTATGGAAATTTTCAACGGTTGTTTCAAATAATTTAGCTGATTTACTTTTCTAAACCTTTAAATATTTGAGTGTTCCAAAAAGTTTTTGAAGGCCTTAAATTACATTAATAAAATATTCAATTAATTTTTTTTTGCATTTTTTCTTTGCTTTTTAAATAATAACACCTAAATTTTGACAAATTTGAAATCAATATTTCAGAAACACCAGAAATAGAATGCGAATTGAAATTTCGAATAATGCTAAAATTTAAAGCTTCAGACATAAGAATCAGTGTACAGAAATAGAACATATAAAAGATAAATCATGTTGGGTTTTATAATTCAAAAATTTTAAGCTCACCATATTTTGTCGCCGTTTATTGGAAAATTGGGTCCTGTAAAGGACAAAATGTAGAAACTATGTTTTTCATATCATAAATTTAGAATTGAAAGACAATGACAAACTTTTTAAAAATATTACAAAAAATTTAAAAACTTTGACTGAAAAATTTGGTAGTACTATAAAATCGATCATATAATATTGGATAAATTTATTTGAAAATTAAAACAAAATATGAAGATGAAATTTTTTTTTAACTATTTTGAACAACACCTAAAACTCAATTCGGTAAAAACTTTTAAGGAAATTCGTTAAAATTCCCGTGTTTTACAAAATGAGGAAAAGGAAACAAATGGAATTCTTCTATAACTTTTTTCCCAGAAGTTGAGAGTACTTGCGGTCTTAAGAAACTTTGTTAAAATATACTAATTGCATATTTGGCTTTAGGGCACAGATTTAATAAGGCCGGAACAAATATCAAATTCTTCTTTTGTCACCACCCTCACTCTCCCTCCCCTTCCTAGATTTTTGCGAAAATCCCGAAGGGGAGAATAAATAAAGTTTACAGCTTTTTATGGAAAATATTGATAATTTTTTCGAAAGTTCAAACTAATGAAAGAGCGAAAGTCAATCTTTAGAAAATATGAATAATATCACTTTTTGTATTCGAGACTTTTTAAGTTTTTCATTCTTATTTCTTGCACACAAGCTTCTGTTGAAATTGTTCCAAATTATCGAAATGGATTATTTTTTAATATCAGTATAAGTATTTTTTCATTAAATCAAATATAATGACAAAATCGGGTGAAAAAGGTGACAAAATCGGGGGCAGAGATAATCGATGCGTGACAAAATTGGGGATTCACTGTAATATGAAAACAATAAACACAGTGAATGATCTCAATAAAAACTTTAAAAAGACTAACAAAACTCACATGGCCAAACATGAGCCAAATCTTATGTATGAAAATGGAGGCTTTGAACACCATCACATATAAACGACACGGTCGGAATGAAGTGAAATTTGGTATCCGAGGGTATTTTGGAATAGAAATTGTTTGTATAATAGTTTCAAGAATCTTACTTTTTATGGAAGGGAGGCTCCCATTCAAAATCTTTTTGAAATGGGACACAAGTCGAACAATTTTAATACGATTTTCATAAAAGTTGATTCACGGGCACGAAGAAATTAAAGACGTGTAGATAGAGTAATAACGATAACGATAATATAAAGGTAGAACGAAGTTTACTGGGTCAGCTAGTTTCTAAACAAGAAGAATATATATATAGCTTCCAAAATTTAAAAAAGTCAAACGACTATTATATTTTATGTGAACCCGAGCGAGGCATGGTAAAATCAGCTAGTAAACAGTAAAAAAGAATAAAACAGAATTGAGACTCTCTATTAAACATAAGATTTCAAATGATTAGGGGAGAGTGGGAATACTTGATCCCTTTTTCCCTTCCCTTTCGTCATATCTTTTTGGAAAAAAATTGCAGATCCTTCTTTTGCATTTTCTGACAGTGTGTTATTTCAAGTTCATATGCTACAAAAGTTCGATTGATACATGAACCCATAGATGAACTAGAAACGTTTTCGTGGGACTAAAAAATGTGATATTTAGAAAATTAACGGATACCCGATCCTTTATTAAGTGATACAAAAAAAACTGGAAATTTGAATTGGTGTGTCTGAGTTTAGCATTGGAAGTTTAATGATTTTTTATAACTATTAGTTAGATTAATGGTAACATAAGCGCCGATGTGGTCTAGTGGATAGGCTGGCGCGAGTCTGGTATTAGTACGCCAGGCGTACTGGGTTCGATTCCCGGTATCGGCAAGAAAAACTTTTGGGTTCGAATCCCACAAGCGGGCCGACAGGTAAGATGTGTTTCATTATATAACTGACTATATAATTGGAATGTTTCAATCAGTTGCCAGCTGGCCAGGTATATACACGGATGCCGGAATACCTGTAAGTAAACTAGCCCACCTGATTGACTTGTTCTTCCAAAATATTTTTACATCAACACAATATATTCACTCCATGACAGTTCAAACGAAGCCATGGGGTCCGGGTATAGTGTACGCGTTGCATTGGAGATTTGTCAAACTTTAACAAAAGAAAAAAAAATTAAAAATCTAACGAATGCACGTGAACACAAACTTAGGCAGAGACTGCGATGAATCCGTGCACCCATGGTGGATAACCAACATACATACATACATAAACAATTTTAAGTAAATTTCAATCAATATTCAAACATCATTCAAAAAACGACAATACAATACAACAGTTCAACTTTAAATCAAGCTAAAATTTAAAAAATGGTAGTTTAATTTAAAAAAAAAAACTAACATCAAGCTTGGCTAGGTTTTGAAAATGGTAAATGTAAAAAAAAATTCCTAACTAATTAGAAATGTAAACTGTCCGTATTAGAAATTGCTAGAACGATACTTTTATTTATACAACTAGCTGATCCCGTACGAACTTCGTTTCGCTTTAAATCATTGGTACGTCAAAATGAGTTTAGAAAATGAATTCGAAACATTCTTTCGACAATTTTGGGGAAAAAAAATCAACAGTGTTTAAAGTCGCTACTATTACTATTACTTGAAATTCAAATTAAAATTTATGTGAGAGTGTTTTCTTCTCGATCGGTTGCAAAATCTAGACATTATGGCAGAAACATGATGTACTATTTGTTTGTGTGCACGACTCTTTTGCTTGACCTTCACACTTAAATTGGTATCAATTAACTGCCTCCAACAAAATTATTGCACAAAACACTGAACTTTCAATGAAACCCTCTTTTTCTGTCCCGAATTTCGATAATTGAAACCAATTTTACGTTCCTCAAAACTCCCTTGTGCCATTTTTTCTTTTAAAATTATATGTAAAATAACGTCAGGAACTTGAAAACAGTGATCAGTGAATATAGACGCCCCTTACGCAGACCCTTGACACGGAACATGCTACCTGGAGTCAATTGCACATAGTTTATAACCCTCATCTGAACATTTTCATCTCAATCCGATGCATGATCACGACAATATCGCGAAAACAGTGAGCAACTAACATGGTCGGCCTTTTTTTGACCACGACTCAAAACTTGACACCTGAAATCAATTATCTTTTCTGTTAAACTCCCATGTGCCAATTTTCATTACAATTCTATGCTCAATCAAGAGAACATCGTAAAAACAGTGAACAGATAATAACCCTTTTTGCCGACCCCTGAGTCAAGATTTTAAACCTGAAAGCAAAAGAGCGTCCCTCAAAACTCCTATGCGGAAATTTTCATCTCAATCCAATGTAGAATAACGTCAAAATCGCAAAAAACACTAAAGTTGGGTATGGACGACTCCTTCTGCCGACTTCTGATCCCCAATTCGAAACTTGAAATCGATTTCTCGTCTTTCAAAACACTCATGTGCAAGTTTTCATCACAATCCGGTGTATAATAACACCAATATCGCAAAAACATAAATCAGTGAATATGGACGACCCCTTTGGCCGACCCCTTACCCTAAATTTGATAAATGTAATCGATTGCTCGTCTCTCAAAACACTCATGTACAAATTTTCATCACAATCCAATGTAAAATAAAGCCAATATCGCAAGAACATTAATCAGTGGATATGGACGACCCCTTTTGCCGACCTCAAACCCTAAATTTGATAACTGTAATCGATTGCTCGTCTCTCAAAACACTCATGTGCAAATTTTTATCACAATCCGGTGTATAATAACGCCAATATCGCAAAAACATTAATCAGTTGATATGGACGACCCCTTTGGCCGACCCCTTGACCCTAAATTTGATAACTGTAATCGATTGCTCGTCTCTCAAAACACTCATGTGTGAATTTTCATCACAATCCGACGGAAAATAACGTCAAAAACGTGAAAACAATATTTGTCTTGTATGGACGACCCCCTTCAGAACGGGTCGTCCAAAAATCTAAAAACATTTTTCATCATTCCTGGTCCTAATGAGCATCCATGCCAAATTTCAGATCTCTAGCTCTTAAGACGGCTGAGTCTATAGAGGACAAACAAACAAACAAACAAACAAACAAACAAACAAACAAACATACAGATAATTGCTTTTTATATATATAGATTATATACAAATTAAAAATCCAAAACCTTGCGAATGGGTTTAAACCATACCTCGCCTATAAAATTGGTTTTGTATTAAGAAGTGTATCCAAAGTATAGATTTCAAATAAGTTCAATCACTTTGATAATTAAAAAAGATCGTTTATATCGTAACAAATTTTATGCTTATATGAAATATTCTTAAAAAACGAATGTCAACCTCAATTTAACACGTTCGTCGCCACGTCACCCATATTCGGCAGACGGGTGTATTTCCTGGGGGGCCCCGTCACATCAAAAAGCAGGTGACGCTCTCTTACTTGAGTTTACCGCTCAGCTTCGCCACACGTTTCAAACATGGGAGTTCTCCCTCTTTGCTTTCTCTCTCTGAAAATTTCTTTGGGCCCGGCTAGCAAAACTACCAAAATGAGCGTGGCGACGAACGTGTTAACACTGTGTCTCTTGTTCTTGGAAATGCTCAACTCCACAATCAAAAGGGTTCGATAAATTACACAAGGCAACAAAATTCACATTTTTTCTGGAGTGTTAATAATTTGAGAGCTTGTTTTGATTAATTTTGCTGTACTGAAACTTTTGAAAATAGGTAAAAATAACAGTAGGTTTCAAAATTTTGAAAAAAACGGGAACATTATTGACTGATCTATATTTTTAGTTTGAAATCGGGCGCTGAATCAAAAAATTAAATTCAAAAAAATCTCAGTATGTTTTTTGAGTTATGCTCTATATATGAAATTTTGGAAAAATTAAAAAGTGCTTGTACTCAGATTGAAATATGTCGTAATGCGTATCATTAATTAAAATTTGTTTGCATATTAAAGGTGAATAAATTTTCTATCGAACATAAGAACTTTGTTTTTGCGTATGATCAACAATTTTGTTGTTATTAGACCAAACCCACCGGGCATTGCTATTTCGGTCGGCATTTTAGATGTTTTGATTGGTTGCGTTTTTATCTACTTACTGATTTTCGCACCCATTGTTGCCATCCAGGTTGGTATTTTTGTTTGTTTATTTTCAAATAGCGACGACCGGCTGCGTTGCTACTGCTCGAATGCTATTTCTCGAATCAAGTTATCGACTGATGGGTTGATAGATATGTTGCTGAATGTACTCGATTCAAGGTTTAGCAACCATTATTGGTGGGAGTGGTCTTAGTGACTTTATGATAGAACTTATTATAAAAAAACGCATTTTTTTTAAGTGAAAATATTGTTTTAGCGGAAGTTTTAGGCTCAAAGTTAACATTTAAAATATCTGATTTTCTATTGCCCTTGGAAATTAATTCAAAACAAAGATTTTAAGTGGTTATTTATGAAAATAAGATGAAAATTGAAGAAGTTATGGTAACTTACTTTATCATATCAGAAATTTTACATTTTTGAATAATTTAACGAACCGCGGTTTACTTATCATAGTATAGGAAGAATTAAACATAGTAAATCTCACTTGCTCCAAGCCTAAATTAATTATTAGCTTACTAAAAGGTCACATACCAAATTTCAGAACGATCTGACCATAGAGATTTCTTGAGTTTCTTGAGTCTCTAACGTGAATATGAATTTAAGATATCTTGCTAGGAAGGAACAAAAAATACAGGTTTTTCATTTATAACTTTTTTCTTTACAAGCTGATTGTTCATTAATTTTAGACAAATATTTCACTCGAAGAGTGCTACCCGATTGGACTTAAAGCAAACAAGAGACTGCTGTTCAAAATTGTATTTAAGCTGAAATTTTTTGCCTAACACACAATGAGTACTTTTTACGCATTGCTTTTTATACGAAAATTTTCGGCTAAAATACAATTTTGAACCTCAATAACTTTTTTGTTCCAATTGCAATCGAGTTGCAGCTAAAAGGCTAAAATTCTCTTCGTGTTTTCATACTTCCACGTAGTAAATAATATTTTTTTCGTTCTCAGCATGATTAAAGTTTGTCCTCGGTTTTCTTTTTAATATTAATTTCTTGTTTGCTACCAGACATGCTGAGAACAGTTAGCATCCATTACCAGGAGGCTCAAATGAGCTTTTTGGTATGGAGGAGTGTGGTGGGCCGCTTAGAAAATTTATCTAAAAAAATTAATGTTATGCATTCCGAGATATTTTAATCTGAGTACAAGTACTTTTTTGATTTTTCCAAAATTTTATATTTAGAGCACAATTTGAAATCTGTTGAGATTTTGATGAAAATAAGATTTTGAGATTTTATGAATATCATTTTCGGATCCAGCACCCGATTTAACATTAAAATTGATTTATGAAAATTCGGCACATTTCTGATAAAACTTTAAATCATTGTAATTTTTTTTTAAATAGATAAAGGTTTTTATCAACATTCCCCAAGATCGCTCGCAAGTAATTTTGAATTTTGAGAAAAAAAGTTATAGTAGTTTTCTTTATGTTTACTTTCTCCAATTCTGTAAAATAAAATATTTTGAACAAATTTTTGAAAATGGTATTAATTCAATTGAATTGAAGATATTCAAATAGTTTGGCACACTTCAACAAATTTGTTAAATGAAATAAAACCTTTTATTTTCAACTTTCTTCAGTATTGTCAAAAATATTTGTCGTTACAAATTAAAAAAAAAACTTGTAGAATGTAACTTTTTTTTCTCATTAATCATCATCCTTATCATCATAAAAATGTTTTTCTCTCATCGAATAAATTGTAATGAACAAATGCGGAATCAGTTAGTTTTTCTTTAATGTAGATATGTTAATTCATCCTATGTAAAATAAACTCATTGCGTTATAGACGACAGCTTTCGGCCAAAATAAAATATTTGAACAGCAATAACTAATGTAAGCTAATGTCTTTAAAAATTATTATCATTATGCTAAAAAACAATTATTCATGAGTGATTTTAGACCAGATCAGAAATTTATTTTAGAATCCGATGTCCTATGTCCTTCTTATGTCCAAAGCTTTTATATCTGGTTTATTTGAATTTTCTGGTGTTTCGAAAATATTGACTTAAAATGTCTAGATCCGAATAAGGATCATCATTTTGAATAATTTATTAATAACTTACCGTAAATTCATTATGATTTATCTTGTATCGTATCAGTGACATATCTTATATTTCGTGTTTGTGTGATGAAAAATTTGAATTTCGAAAAGTCCCCCTATGGACAGGCCCTTCGTACGGGCCTGTTAGGAATTTCTTTCCTAGAATAAAGTGTCAAGAAACTTGAAAAATATAAGTAAAAAACTCTTCAAATTAACCATCGAAAGTGATTCCCCTCCCTTTTTCGATTTTTATTTTGTTCAATTAATATTATTCGAATAATTTATTGATTGGTATTTTCAAAATCCACAAGCCCATCTATTGTCAAAATACAACCGTTTTTTACAATGCGTACAAAAACCTTCAATTTTCCGTGAATTTTTTGACTAACTGTCATTCAGATAACGGTGGAGGTTAGTGTATTTTTTATTTTGATTAATTTGTGGGTGTACGACTACGATATTTCATCATTCGAAAATTTACATCCAGAAATTTAAAATACTTACACAAAAATATTGAATACAACACGAACAGTGGAGCTGGAAAATATAATTCGTAGCATAAAAATTTAAGCAAAAGTACATTCTAAATTCTTCTTTTAAAACATGTTTTGCCAAGAGACCTAACTTTTATGCATTTGAAAATTGATTATCCAAACTAACGATTGACCACAATTTTATTCAATCGTTTTTATACAATTCCTCTTTTGAAACGAAAGTATTTTAAAGAAATTTATTTATGTATATAGCATATGTTTTTTAAAACAATTCATATTTTGATGTGATAAACTTCATTACAACTGATTGTTTTTATTTTCTCTTTCAGGTATTTCTTCTCCAATGTCCTTCAGTTCCAAATCCATCGTGCTTTGTGTGTTGCTTCCCGCCAATATGATCCACAAGATCCATCCAAACCATTGCACAAATGCGACATCTATCGACAACCTGCGGCTGGCAACATTCTCAAGTAAGTACGCAAGTAGAATGAAAAAAGTTGAAATAAGTGTTAACTGAAGTTACTGTAGTAATGGATTAATTAAGGGAATCATTTTTAATTGTGTATATGTATAATTTATGTTTTGATCTATGATTTTTCAAAAATTTTAGCCATATTGGCACATTCACGATTGATTAGCTACAGACAAAATAAATACCCATCAATAATATATGTGTTTTGAGTGTAACCCCACAAATGGAATTTGATACGACTCTTAAATCGTAATATGACATGTCGACACCTAATGCGATTAGATTTAAAAGCAAATTGATTTTCGTATATCGAAATCGCTTGAGCAAATTCTGGTTTGCTCCAGCCAAGTGTAAATCCGGCAGGCAACGTCGCAACCATGCTTGATACACACCACGTGTCGGTCCCAAAACCCACCCCTCTAGCGATTTTTGCAAACTAACCTCCCTCGCAAATTATTCACGCGGTGAGTGAGCCCCCGCAATTGGAAAGTGTTGCAACCGTCCGATTCCATCGAAATGGACAGCGGACACTTCTCTAGAAGTGAACCTAGAGGCTTCTTACTACGATGATGATGATGGTGATGGTCAACATTATACTTAGGCCTAGCCACTGCAAGTTGGGTATGTGTAGCAACTTTCAGCGCGTTGACAGCCCCAGAGTCGCGTAGCGTAGCCGGCAATCGGCCGATGATTCTTTGTGGCTTTTCGATGGGAAATCCCGCGCGCTGTTGCGAAAAAGTAAAGAAAAAATGTCATAGCCCCGACATCAGTGCACAGTGGTCCAGAACAAACATTTATCGTGACAAAATTAATTACGCAAAATATATACGTTCTAGACATATGATGTCTTCTGCGAAGTTGTTCACAATTATGAGGGACGTATTTTGAAAGAATAATTTATTAGAGCGTGTCATCCTTCTGGGAATTCGTAATGCTAATTCCTTTCAGGAGCTAGATAGAGCAAAAATATGTTCTACAATGTTGTAGATTGAAACATTTTAACAAACTTTGCTGAACACATAAAAGTCGTACGATGAGACGTTGTGATTTTATAATTTTTTTAAGATTTACATATTAGAACTTGTCGAAAAAAACAGTTTTTTGTCCATAACTTTTTCTAGTGAAGTTGTACAGTATAAGTGTATTCTAAACAATTGATCAACATAACAATGCGCATGTTTTTCTTAAAGATTATAGGGAGCTATTGTTTCATTTGCCAAAGTTAGGAGCACAAATGTGTTCAAATTTGACCATATTTGAGCTGCAATATCTCTGATTTGTGCAAACCTAAAAATCTTAAATTTATTGCAAAATGTAGTTTAAGATATGAATAATCAATGCTGAAAAAATTGGAAATAGGTTTTTTCTTTAAATTCGAGATTTATAATTTTGAAAATCGAAATTTCCCATGATTTTTTATGAAATTTTATCCAATTTTAATCCTTTTTTTTATCAGAAACACAACCAGTACCAATACACAATTTATAAAAATATTCGGAACAAAATTAATGAAATTCAATTGCTCTAAGAAAATTTAACTGTATGTGATAGAGGATATGCGACATGATGGTCACAGCGATTTTATCTCTGTTTCCATTTTTCCGCTTTGTGTGAGCGCACTAGTTTCTTTTTAAGCTATTATATTGGTCGACACAATGTTGTTGATGATGGTTAATCATTATTCCAAATTGTACAAATTGCGTTCATTACACGTAGTGGCACCAAACAACAAGCAAATATATGGGAATCATTATACTCTACAACGTCTCCATCCGCGTTGCTATCCAAAGTTACTTGCATGTACCTCGAGTGGTTCGAGCTCTATCGCAACTCCACTTAAAGATGACCGTTGATTCGGATAAGTTGTCTAAATCCGTTGACCTTTCTAGAAAGATCATGAGTCTCTTTATAGTTAGATCGACTAAATCGAGACTGATGATGGGCTTATTTCGATGCCTAGTGGGAAAAGTCAGGGTTTATCAAGTATTCTAACCAGGAAACACGGAACAAATCGATAAGAGTTTCAGAAAACATCATGCACGCAAATTCAGTAGGGTTGCAAACATCGAAGATGTCTGTACCAACACATGAAAAAGATGTATGTCCATATATGGCAAATCGAGAAAAACGCATTTGAAAAAAAAAACCTATTTTAAATCGATAATTAAAAATTACTTGAAATTTTTGCATTTTATGAAAGACAACCGATTTTTAGAAGCATCTCCTTTATGTTAGAATAGCGGAATATAAATTTTCATGAAAAAAACAACGCGCTATCGTAGATAGAACCTATCTCACGTAATATTTTGTCTTACCTGTTTATACACCCTTTGCTTTTTTCTTATTTTTAGCTTTAGTTATACGCTCGCATTCGAAAAATTGTTCCGGAGTAAAGGGTGTATATCAATATAATTGCGGTTCTGGTTTTAGAATGTTTATAGATCCTTTACTCAAATTGAGTTTTTCATGTAACTGTCGTGACTGATACAATCGATTTTTCCTAAACTTCACTCTCCTACTCTAATTCCCACGTTTCTTTCCTAAACTATCTTTCTTATTTTTTCCGACTTGCAAGAAAATACACTACACTTTTCAACAACACTTTACTGACTGACTTTTTTTTTCGACCGATCCCGATTCATTTACTCTCCGAGGAACTCTCCAAACACTATAGAGACTCTCTCAATCATAGTCTTTTCCTCCTAAAAAGCTTTTTCTTCTCATGACACTCATTCAGCTCTCACCTTTTTATTTCCTAGTTGCCAGTTCACTTTCGGAAATTGATTTGAATATTTTTAGATTTATCGAAGCCTAACACAATTTCCCATTCAAGTTCGTTTGATACCATAGATATTGTTATTTATGAAATAGAACGTATTATTTGAAATATCTCCACTATTACGTATTATTTGAAATATTTTTACTACTAATATTCTTTACAACATCCAATATTCTCTACATTCGCCTTCACTCCTACTCTAATCTTAAACGTACTGAATCCAACAGAATAAAAATTTAAAATGAGAACTCATCACTATTTTTTTCAAACCAATGTTCCTGTCAGAGTAAGGCCATTGTTACCATCAAAATTTTCCAAATAAAAATGTTTTCCCCTATGGAAGGAAAAGGTTGACTACGGTATAAAACCATGAGTCAAAATAACTAAGTTGCAGACAAATATTTAATTAAAAATTTAAGAGATTTTTTCTTCCGTTTCCGTCTTAAAATAAAAATTTACGGTTCAAACTACAACCACCTGACATTCAACACAAGGCCATTATTTATTAATAAAAAATCAAATCTACGTTTTCATTTTAGTTCTGAAGTGAATTCAAGAAACTTATTAACATTTCACAAGTAAAACATTGAGACTATGCTGAATGTTGATCGAATTCCGTTAGTGTTAGCTTTTGTTAATATTTTACATGTAATCAAAGAATCATGTTATCGTCATGAAAAACCAGTGCAAAATGTTTACTCAGTTTTGCAAAGAGTACCGAATATTCAGAATTGTTTCGTACTTAGAGTAGTTTCAAATAAGCGTGTACGCCCGACGTGTTTATATTTCGAAGTATTAATTTATCATCATTATTGTTTTGGAACTTCAAACCACGGAATTCCATCAATACACCAAGTTCCTGGTCATGATGCCATCAAAAGAAACCACCTGTTTTTCGTATATGTACATCTATGGCAACAGTTCTAGGTCGTCGTGGTTTTCTACTGGAAAACATCGGAACTATGCAAAATTTTTCGTAAGTTGTTCAGAAACTAACAAGTTCAATTACAGATTAACTCAGCCCAACAGACGGAAAGCTGGCAAAGCCGTTTATGTTGTGCTCCAATAATTCGAACTGAAGATAATGATGTCCCATTCAATTCCCAAATGAAGGTGAACAACACGCTCAGAAGAATGGCTCTTTTTTCGGTTGATTATTGTGTATGTGTTTGCAATCCTAGATAACCATGAATAGTCATAATACTGATCGTACGAGGAAAAGCGAGCAATAATTCTTAAAACTTGCCGAAAATAAAGGTACCGAGCATTGATGATATATCTGATAAAAGTATAAGCTCAAACAGTATCTAGATGAAGCCTTTCTAATGGATCTTACAACTGAACTACCAATTCTGAAATACTTAACCGAAAACATGAATGGATTACTTTTGCTAATCGTACATTATTAAGATACGTTAAGCTATGTTATTATTATTTTTTATATGATTAATCCACTTTGTGATCTGAGCGAAAGATCGATTTTATGTTTGTTTGAACATTCAAACAATAGCATTTCCTTTTCTGTCTATCTTTAATCTTAACTTTTTTTAAATTTTCAGTCTTTAATCGCTCTATTTTATTCCTTTTTATTGTATTTTTTTTTTTAAATATTCTATGCTATTTTCAATTCACCACATTATTTGAACTGGAGGGCCTATTAATAACAGTATTGTTTAGTTAAGAGTACTTAAATATTCTTAACGAAAATTTGCACCCTTTTCTTTGATTTTGAATTCTTTACTTGACTAGCATTCTTCACTTTTGCTTTTGACTTGTTTCTCTAAGCATTTCTCTTTACACCAACTGCTCATTACTTCATTTCTTTCTGTGTTATTTTTTTTTTAATTTCACACTGTGCCTTTCACTCCGTGCTCGTTACTATTTGCCTTGTTAAGTTTTCTTTTTCCACTCTCTACCCTTTGCCCTGAACACTTTTCTCTATACTTCTGCTTTTTAATGTTTATTTTTTTTTATCCTTTCCATAAGACTTTCTCCTTTCTTTTACCTTTTCAATTTTTTTTTTGGAATCTAAAATTTACTCTCTTCTCTTCACATTTTGCTGTTGCTCTTAACTTTTTCTTCACTCATTGGTCTTTGTTCTTCGTTCTTGGATCTTTATTCTGTTCTCTTTACTCCCTTCACTCCTTACTTTACTCTTCTTAACTTTGTTATTCTTCACTTATAACGTTTTACTGTTACTCTTTTCTCATTACTCACTACTATTCATTCTGTACTCTTTTCATATTACTCTTCATTCATTGTTGTTTTAATTTTACTCTATTTCAATATGTCTTTACTTTCATCCTTCACTCTTTTATCTTCAGGATTTCTACCATTCACTTTTTACTCTAGACTTATTGATTGTTATCCTTAGATTAATGCTTGGCTCTTAATTTCAACCTTCGATTCTGTTTGATGTTTCATTTTTTGACTTCTGATACTAAACTCTTGTCGTTTAAACTGTCTTCTATTCTCTCAATCATACGTTTTTTTTTCTCATGACTTATTGACTTTTTTTTTACTATATTAGATTCTACTAGATATGAAAATCCATTTTCAAATATTCAGTTTTTTTTTCATTTCTCAATACTAATAAATGTTTTTAGTAGTTGTAGAAAATCTTATCCGAAACTATGATATTCAACAGTTACCTACTAAAAATTTATCTTCGACACTCTTAACAAAAACTGTTGAATTCGTACTTTTGATCACTGGATTTTGTTTGTTTTTTTTTATTATTTGCCTTTTGGCTCTTGGTTCCGCGTTATTGAGACTTGAATATCGATTTCCCGCTTTAAAGTTTTAATTTTAGTTTTGACTTCCTTCTATTTTTGATTGTGAAGTTTTCGTCGCGCCTTCTTCTGTTTTTTTCACTATTGATTTTGTTATTTATTTCAATCTTGCATTCTCTTTACAGGTACGCTTTTCTCTTTGCTAATGATACTTTCCTCTATACTCCTAATTCTTCACAGTAGACTTGTTTTGTTTTTGCATTTACCTTTAACTTTTGATAGATTTTTTTTACACTTATTTTTAATTGTTTTATTTCAATGATTTACTTTTTATTTCTTTTATCTTCCTGCTATTCACTCTTTGGTCTTTATTCTATGTTTTTCTTTTCGCATTTTATCCTTTAATCTCTACTGTTTATGCTTTACTATTTCTAGTTTACTCTTTACTATTTACTCTTTGTTCATTAAATGTTGCTTTATTCACAAGTCTTTACTTTCAGCCTACACTCTTTAGTCTTCAGGTTTTTACCATTCACTTTTCACTTTTTAGTTTTATTCATTTCTCTTGGATTAGTGCTTGGTTTTTTCCTCTCAACCTTCGACTTTGTTTTGATAGTGGCTTCATGATTTCTTATTCATAATACTAAACACTTGATTCCGGGATTTTTTCTCTTTTATTCTTTATTCTTTATTGGAGGGGAAAAAGCCCCTCTTCATTTATATGTATTACTTGTTACTCTTGATTTTTAATTTTTTTTTAAACACTTTAACCTGAACTGTTGTGTCTTGACTCCAAGTTCTTAAAAATTGAATCTCTCTTAAATCTTTAATTAGCACTTTTTTCATTTATTTAAACTTTTATTTCTTTTTTTTTATTTTACGCTTTTTGTTTCTTTTTTTTAATCTTTACTCGTTCTATTATGCTTTCAAAGCTAGAGTGTACTCTTTACTTTCGTCCTTGACATTTTCTTCCATACTTTCAATATTATAGCTGGTCTTCACATTTTCACATATTTAATTGCATACTACATCATCAAAAATTCAAATCTTAGATTTTAGACCAGTCTTACTTTTTCCATATATCTATATATACATATGTATATATTTCATGGAAGTTAAAACTTAAGGCAACAAGTTAAATCCAGACTGTGAAACATATTTGAGATTACCTTTCCTTTTAGTTCCTTTTTGCCTTCACTCATACGACACCGAAATAACATTCATGGTGCCTCAGAATAAGATTCCACCTCAACTTCTGGCGTGAGACATCTTAACGACATTCATATTTGGATTAAATTTAACATTCACACGCTTCCTTTTTAAGATTTCAGGCTTCATAATCAACTATCATACCTTCATTATTAACAACACAGATTCCAGTCTCTTCAAGTTGTATTCCGGTTTGTAAGTGACTACTACATCTTTAAATTACAGGTCTTTTAACCCAAACAAGTATTGAATGCTTACTTCACAATAAAATTTTATACAGACAACGGATAGCAGATTTTACAAAGATTTTATATTCTATACTTGGAATTCATACTGCTACTCATCATATTCAAAAACTTCAGATTAAAAGCCCTTCTTTTCGTGCTTAATTTAACTTATATTTCAATTCAATTCACAAATACATTTTTAAATTATTTCTTTTACACCCACTAGGGTCTATTATTCACCCTAGTGGGATCAATGGGGACTTTCATCACCCCAATGATACTATAATCTATAATTATTCCCACCCGCTAGAGACCGTTATTCACCCTAGTGAGACCAATTGAGTCTTTTTCCACCCCAATGGTACCTTTTATTTAATCAATTACACCCACTAGGGACTGTTATTCACCCTAGTGGGACCAATGAGGACTTTTATCACCCCAATGGTACCTTTTCTCCAGTCAATTACACCCACTAGGGACTGTCATTCCCCCTAGTGGGACCAATGGGGACTTTTATCACCCCAATGGTACCTTTTCTCCAGTCAATTACACCCACTAGGGACTGTCATTCCCCCTAGTGGGACCAATGGGGACTTTTATCACCCCAATGGTACCTATTGTTCAATTAATTACACCCACTAGGGACTATCATTAACCCTAGCGGGACTAGCGCAGACTTTTTTTTCACTCCAAGGGAACTATTTTCAATTATCTATTAATTTATTCCACTACATATAATCGAATACTTTAAGATCATCATTTCAATAAGTCAAAACACCATCATGTATTGCTGCTAAACTCATACCCAGACTTAAAATGTACGGTACAACAAATCACCATTGGCATGAAATTCTTTAATATTGGAGCAAATTCCTTCTTTGGCCGCCATTTTGACCTGTCCAACACCGCAAAATCAAACATCTAATAGAGAATTCGTTTTCAAGTGGTGGTGCACCGGTGCACTACCGGTAGTGCACTTTTTATCGTTTTCATGCTCGTTTTCACGATAAGTAGTGCACTGGTAGTGCACCATAAAGTGGACGGTGGAACACTCTGAAAATATTTGGTGTTGCTTGCGCTCTCACCAATACTATCATGAATTTTGAAAACACGTGCTTCCCGATGTAAACAAATATCAGCTGGTTGGTTTATTTCTATACCGCAAAAACTGCGTTCGAGATGTTTTTTTCTCTTTTTATCCCGAAGAACGGAAACTTGTTCCGGATTCAATACCAGTGTCGTTTCCAACAGAGGCAGAGAATTTCACCTGGATGGCACCTTCCAAAGCAAACAACGCTCCCAAGAAGAAATGTGTCCAGAAGGCTTGCTGCAATCGGTTCCAGGCGATGCCGAAAAAGAGCAGCAAATCAGAGTGCAAAAAGGCCAACCCAAAGATCTGGTGGAATCGCCCAAACCGAAAAGTATTTTTGTTCGGGAGGGTTCTATAAGTTGGTCTTCACAGCAAGAAGCGTTCAGCTGCATCGAAGCTACTCTACTAGCAGCAAGCTTCGAGCTGTGCCTTAGAGTGACGATGCTCGGTTGCGCCAATTCCCGGATTCCCACCCGTTGCCCTCCAAAAACGGTAGTTCGATACTACACCCGCACCCAAGATTTTTTTTTGTAATCTTAAATGGAAATAGGTACTCGAACGAAGGATTTGCGAGAAATAAACGTTCAAAATACCGGAACCTTCAAGCTGGGGTAACTGCAGTCTAGCAGCAGCAAACATAGACCGCCCAGAATCAGCCGGTATTGCAGTTCATCAGAGCCAGAGGCGAATCTACTAAGCAAAATAAATCTGAAATCTTAACAATTCAACATAATACATATATTCATGCTAAAATTTTCATATTGTTTAAAAGACAATGATCAACTAAAGTAAATTTCATTTCAATTTTCGAAGTAAAACGAAAACAAAATACCAGCTGTAATGGATTTTTGACAGCTTGATGTTTTTTGTTGACACTGCCGATTTCACGCACACCTACAAAGGAGAGTGCAAAACTCGATTCATGCTCGTTTTCAGCGTGGATGGTGCAAAACTTTCGGGTGGTGAAAACGAATACGGTATAAAACATCGCTTTGTCAATTCATCAGCTTCCTCTGTCGGATTTGATTTGTCGGATACTTACATGCCTACCAACCACGCCATTGTCGTGACTGATACAATCGATTTTTCCTAAACTTCACTCTCCTACTCTAATTCCCACGTTTCTTTCCTAAACTATCTTTCTTATTTTTTCCGACTTGCAAGAAAATACACTACACTTTTCAACAACACTTTACTGACTGACTTTTTTTTTCGACCGATCCCGATTCATTTACTCTCCGAGGAACTCTCCAAACACTATAGAGACTCTCTCAATCATAGTCTTTTCCTCCTAAAAAGCTTTTTCTTCTCATGACACTCATTCAGCTCTCACCTTTTTATTTCCTAGTTGCCAGTTCACTTTCGGAAATTGATTTGAATATTTTTAGATTTATCGAAGCCTAACACAATTTCCCATTCAAGTTCGTTTGATACCATAGATATTGTTATTTATGAAATAGAACGTATTATTTGAAATATCTCCACTATTACGTATTATTTGAAATATTTTTACTACTAATATTCTTTACAACATCCAATATTCTCTACAGTAACGAAATATTATTTTCTCAAAAGGGTTTTACCGTTAAGTAGTGCAAATGTTGGCCTATCAAAAGGTACTGAGAATGGTTTTTGTTTACTTTTGGAGATAGATTCTTTTCACGTGTTGGTACAGATGTCTTTAAAAGGTTGCTGATTATTTTCTGATCAGCTTATTTCATTGATCAATCGCGTTTCGAGAGTCAAAGAAATTCCTCCACTGCCTGAAGCTGCGGAAAATTTGTTGAAGAAAATTGAATTTTCTTAGAGCAATTGAATTTCGTTAATTTTGTTTCAAATAATTTTATAAATAATAAAAGGAACTGCTGGTAGCACTGGCTTGTATTGAACGCGTTGTTTTTCGTAGGAAATATAAAGTGGAATTATTAGCGTTCTAATGGTTTTAAATTCTAGTTTTTACGTTTAGTCGATGAGTCAAGTGATAGTAACGGCATTCAACGCGAAGTTTTGATCAATAATTTAGTGGAGTTTGCGTAATTTGTGATTCAAGCTCGCGTAATTTTGGTATTTTGATGACGCGACGACATTTGCTTTAGCTCGGAAAATGCTCGCTAGAAAATAAGCGGCGCTGAAAAGCATGTGAGTGAGGGTTGTGATATTCGCTACATCAGCGTTACTAGTGCTAAGTGTTACGACGTTATCATGCTTTTCAACTTGGACAAATTCGAATGGGTCGACGTCGACGGAAACGGATTGCATTCAACGCCGGCAAAGCTAAGTACATTTCAAAAACTATTATTTTCGTAATTTCTGTTGTAATTCACTTCTCTTTGTTCTTTAAAACTGATAGCGCAAAAAGTTCGCATTGAGTTACAGTTAATTACAGAATGTGGAAAGATGAAATTTGGCATTCACAAATAGCACTTCCAAAAATGCTCACGAAAAATGAATATAGATAGCGCTAATGAAGCTTAAAAATTCAAACACTGCCATCTAGTGAGCAAAATATTTTTTCTCGTTCAGTGTTACCAAGTTGAAACTAACATGTTGTAAATCAGAAAGCCATGTCCTAATTGTTTAAAATCTCAAAACGTAAATGAATGTTATTAAAGAGTTCTAAAAATTAAGTAAATAAATGCATATTGAACCTTAACTCTTTAATCATCTTATAAACAGTATATAAAGTAATAAAGCATACATATTCCTCAGAAAATGGCTAGAATTCAGTTCATTTGTATAATGAAATGATATCATAAAAGAAACCTAAGTTATACCGAAGAAAACTTATAAAATTTTGGGAAAAACGAAATTCAAATTAGATGCCGCCATTACAATGGTTTCGATACAAAATAAATTATAACTAAAAAATGTTTATCTTTGATATTTTCACAGGTTTTTCATTTTTATCATACTCAGCCAAGCAAACCGAGATTTTCCGAAATTTTGTTTGTTATTTTTATCTAAGGATTCTAGCAGGATGCCAACCGAAATAGAAGAATATAATCGCTGGAAATAATATTATGTAATCCAAATTTTAATTATCTTACATATAAAACAAAAATTACCTCAACATACATACAATCAATATCAAATTAACTCACATTTTTTTTACAGGTTTATAAAATATTGCTTTAAAAAATTTTGTGTTGTCTTTATTCGTTTTGTTTTGTTAAACTTGCTATTTAGATTTTAGAGGGCGAACCCACAACGAAATTCAAAATAAATTTAACCATATGATAATTTGATTCATTAAAATTATTTAAAAAATATTTTTGATTCACCTGTCTTGATTCTTGAAGTATCGAGTAATCTAACTGTAGTTTGTGTGTTTGTCTCTCATTACATCAATAATCTAATATAATTCTAAATTTCAGCCAATTGGCGATTTCAATTATTAATTTTCTTTATGTTTTCTGAAAACTTCAAATTTATTATCTGCAGACACCTAGACTGATTAACAGATTAGGCAAACCCTGAAATTGATAACTGAAATTATAATCGAAACCCTGAATTGCTGAATTTTTTTTCATTTCCTTATGATGTTTGTGATTCATACTGTAAAACAATTCTTTCAACAAGTATTTTTTTTCTCTAATTTTTCAGCTAAATTAATATTTTATGCAACAATGTGTATGATAAGGAGATAAGAAATCCATAAATTTAACCTTTTTTGAAACATAAAAAAAATGGATTTATTGAGAAGTAGTATACTTACTCCTGAACTGAATGTGTTACATTTTAGATGGCTGTAGACCTACTTTATTATTCCAATTCTCAGCAGCTGAGAAAAGAATATCGAACACAAAGACTAGTCAATAAACGCGTGTAGAATCTCTCATTATTTATTTTTTTACTTACCATGATATATTTTTGTAAAAGGCATTTGGAACTGCCAAAAATTATTAGTTTGATAGGTAGTGAAGTTTTATTTTTTAAGTGCCAGGAAACATCAGTCCTAAGGAAAAGGTGTTTTTTTTTTGTTTAAAACTTCCTTTTCTTAGATCCAAACGCACCAAATCAGGAGCTAGGGTTCAGAGGGGTTTAGGTGCCCAAATGTTTTGAGAAAATTAGCTTCAAAGTTGTCAAGGTTTTCGAATTCGAGCAGTTTTCATTCAATCGGAAAAATTTTAAAAATTCTTTTTCCGAAAAATTTTGCACCAGGTATAGATTGAGGTATGAAAAATTGATCAGTATACTTTATTCACAATTGACGATTTCAGTATTTGTATCCCTTTGATCCCAATGGCTAATAATATTTTGAAAAATACTGATGATTTAAAACATTGTTGAAAAAATCTGAAAAAATCGGATAATTCTTTACAATAGAGTTGATTTCAAGGTTTCATTATGGAAATAGTTTAGACAAAAACAGGAAAACTAGGAGGAAAACAATCAGTTTCATGCTTAATGGGCTTTTTTATTTGCCAAGCAGATATTGGTTTATGAAGATATTTTGAAAAATTTCGTGCTACAGTGTTTCCACAACATCATTTTAAATTAATTTCAAATAGATAGATTTGATAACAACACCAAAATTAGACATTCAATTATATGAGGCCAAGTTCAGCTAGGAAAACTTTAGTATAATACAGACTTAGTTTGTAAGCATACACCTTTTAAAGGCCTCTAGGTTCAATCAGGAGTTTCATTAGGAAACGTAGGTGTTTTAAGATATGAGGAGCTTAGGTCTCAAGTGGCCTAATCGTCTACCAAGTCGATTTTCCATGCCGCACTACCTTTTCCCAAAACATTCAGCGTGGAGATTTGTGGAGGGATGGCGTACAGCCGGTCTCCATCAAACATATCTCCACATGTGCTGCACTTCCCTTCCTCCTATCGACTACATGGACTTGGCCGGCGTCGTTATTGGTTCATTTTAAAGTAGGAGATTCTCAAAAGTGTACAGTGAGATTGCGATGCTTGTTCCCAGCACCTTTCATTTGGTTCATTGTACAACATTGATTATCTCGAACCAATCACGGAGTGCAACCATTATGCCATTGGCCAGGAGGGGCCGCAGGTGGACCGTAGTTGATAGCAAGCTCAAGCTCAAGCTCAAATAATTTTATAAATAATAAAATGTTTAAGATAATTGTAAAATAAGAAGCTGAACAATTCTAAGCAATATCACGAGTCATGGTTGGCTTGTGTATTGGTACTGGTTGTGTTTTTGATAAAAAAAAGGATTAAAATTGGATAAAGTTTCATAAAAAAATCATGGGAAATTACGATTTTCAAAATTATAAATCTCGAATTTAAAGAAAAACCTATCTCCAATTTTTTCAGCATTGATTATTCATATCTTAAGCTACATTTTGCAATAAATTTAAGATTTTTAGGTTTGCACAAATCAGAGATATTGCAGCTCAAATATGGTCAAATTTGAACACATTTGTGCTCCTAACTTTGGCAAATGAAACAATATCTCCCTATAAATCTATATACTGTACAACTTCACTAGAAAAAGTTATGGTCAAAAAACTGTTTTTTTCGACACGTTCTAATATGTAAATCTTAAAAAAATATAAAATCACAACGTCTCATCTTACGACTTTTATGTGTTCAGCAAAGTTTGTTAAAATGTTTCAATCTACAACATTGTAGAACATATTTTTGCTCTATCTAGCTCCTGAAAGAAATTAGCATTACCAATTCCCAGAAGAATTGACACGCTCTAATAAATTATTCTTTCAAAATACGTCCCTTATAATTGTGAACAACTTTGCAGAAGACATCATATGTCTAGAATGTATATATTTTGCGTAATTAATTTTGTCACGATAAATGTTTGTTCTGGACCACTGTGCAGTGGCAGAAGAGCTTCTCGTCGGCCGTCGAAATCTATTTCAACAAGTCCCATTCCGATGTTGTTCATTGGAGCAATTAGGGTGACTTAAAATGTTTTGGATTTTGTTCAATTATTGGAAAAAAACCAATTTAATTTTATAAACAACATTTCATTTGGTCCAGCGTTTCGATGTCCTATAACACCATTAGCAATGTCAATTTATCCTTTGTTTTTAATTCACGTCTAACATACTGTCCGGATTTTTGGTTTGGTCAATCATTAATTTTAAATTTTTAAGATAAGTTAACCACCGTTAATTATTTTGTAAATTTATTTTTCGGCATATCGGTGAAAAGTAGTTCTGAAAATTGATATGCCGAAAAATAAATTTACAAAATAATTAACGGTGGTTAACTTATCTTAAAAATCATAATAATAGGCTTTAAAAATCAAATCAAATCAATGGTTCAAAATAATTCGGGCTTAGCCAAATTGGACCGTTGACCCTAATGATTAGCACTCATACAGTGCATTCATGTCGTGATAACGAAATATCAACACGGCTAGCGCATCGATGGAACCATTGCGCGCAATAGGGAAGCTTTCTGGAGCTTAACGTACGCCATATTTTGCCCGTCCGGAGTATACGTGTTCACCACATGTAGACTTCGGACCAACCAGATTTCATTGTATAGGTTAAGGTAGTGCCACCTCTATCCCGGTACTACTTCTCCTAAATAATGAAATGTTGCAGGGTAAAGTATGGTGTACGTTAATAAGTTTCCTCGCAAAAATGCTCTTTCGCTCTTTTCAACATCTGTAAATTTTCTTCTCACTTCTCTATCCATCTTTATCAATTTTCAGAACTACTTTTCACCGATATGCCGAAAAATTAATTTTAAATGTTTCTCCAAAAACTTTCTGCCTGAAATGATCAATATCTACCTAAAGTTGCTAATTTTTCTCCAAATCAAAATTTGAAATTAACAAAAAAAAAACGATATAGTTTAAAATTTGCATCATAAGTAATACATATGGTCGAAGTACTTAAAAACTTACAGATTCAATAATTAAATTTTTATTAAATCTTATTCTTCTTCGATTGAATTAGACACCGGATGCCAGGGGATGGCACAACACTGTTGATCTAAAAATATTTTGTTTAACCAAAGCTGCAAACTAATAAAAAATCATCCAGTCACACCACTTAGAAGGAATAGCAATATCAACGATATTGCAGTTGGGTTAGGCTGAACCAGACTTTGAATTGTCTGGGAATAGAATCATCACTACATTCAAGCGAAAAAAGTAAAACATTTTATGAGATTTTCATCCTATTGGCATTTGTATCTGTATCTACCACTGCAAAGTAGTAGGTATGTCCGTGAGAAACAAAGGGAAGAAATGTGATGAGAAATTTTTCAAATAACAATTACCCTTCCGCTCATTTTGATAATTTGTCACCTTATTTTATAATTTTCTATAACCTTTGAATTCTTAAATATTCTTTTTTAAAGAATACAAAATTTCACCAATATCGCCGATAAAATAATTTCATAATATATTTACTAACAATTTTGAAAAAAATTGTAAACCACAATTTTGACGCTTCTTCCAAGAATGGGTAAAGGAAAAGATAAAAAAATGGATTAAGTTTGAACAAATCAGGAATATTTGCAAAACAAAAGACTTAGCATTAATTGGCGGAAAAGATGTAAAGCTCAATGAATGTGTTTACTTTGTTTTAAATTTGTTCAAAATATCTTTTTATGTGTATTTCCTCTAATTATATAAACATTACCTCACCGACTGCAGAGTCGAGCTTTACAGAAATATTACAAAAATAAACCGAAACACATCAATAAGAACTCGAAACAGTCACCATCAGGGTTGCCATAATTTTTTTTTCCAAACTTCAGAGAGCTTTAAAATAAAAATCAGGGAAAATCAGGCTTACATTAAATGATCGAGCTGAGTGCCTTTTTTGGTCGCCGTTGTAAAATGTTGTGGAACTGGCATGCTAGCAAGCTAGCTGCTCATTGTCACTTCAACCTTAAACGCGATATATTTTTTGTTTTCATGCCTTTCATTTATGTTTCATATCACAGATTGACCAGCTGTCACATGTTTTATTGATAGACCATAGCGTTTTTGAAAGGTTTTTGAATGGTCCCAAGCAACCAAAAGTCCCATAAAACAGGTACAAAAACGCTTACTCAGCCCCATCATTGATATGGAGTACGTTCTATGCAGCTCAAAATTTAAGTTCTTGTTGATACTTTAAAGTTCCAAAACAAGTCTTAATGATCTTCTATTCAGCTTCCAGAGGCTTCTTAACCCACTCGAGACCGATTGCACACCGTGTGTGCAATAGAATTTTTGTGCCTTTGTCAGAACAATCATTCATTGTGAGTTTACTAATGATCGGGAAAATAATATTCTTATATCAACGGAATCCGCAAAGTTCAGGCAAAATGTATTGAGAATTGGTTTTGATGAAAATCAAACGACATAAAAGTTATGTTAGAGTAAAGTACTATGAGTTCGAATGCCGCGCAAAGGACTCCGTCTCGAAAGGGTTAATTCAGCTTCCAAAAAATCACAAAATGAGCAAAAAATCTCTCTCTAACTCAAGTGAACCCTTGGTCTCGGTTCAAATCACCTTCTCTTGATTATTTACTATGTTCTGTACCGATGCCGCCATGATGCCACGCGCCGGATTCCAAACAAGGTTGCCGAATATAAAATTCTGTGTTTTTGACAAAAAAAAATCTCGAATTCTGTGATTTTAACTCAAAATTCTGTGCGGTTTTCTGTGACGCTTTTTCTATGAAGTTCATAAGGAAATCATGTCAAATATCAACAAATTTGAAATTTCTTACAGTTTTAATTGAAAAAAATCAATTAACATTACCTTGTTCTCATCTTTTCATGTGTTATAGTGAGAGATAAAAAGTTAGAAATGAAAAAAAAAATAATAATTTTTGAAATCTGTACAAAATTAAGAAAATCTGTGAATTCTGTGAAAATTTTAAAAATTCTGTGATCTGTGACACCGATTCTGTGACGCAATTTTGCTCAAAATTCTGTGATAATACAGATTTTTCTGTGATTTCGGCAACCTTGATTCCAACCTCGACAAATTGCTCAGTTGCTTCTTTCCTACATTTAAAATCATAGACAAAACAAAAAAAATGCCTACTTTTCCTACATATATCGTATCAGAATGGTCACTCAATTACTAAATCACTTATTGAAAAAAAAACTTGCCCGGGGCTTGGGGATTGAACCCCAACCTTCGTGGTGAGAATCGAACACGCTACCACAAGACCACGTCTAGATGTTGTTCTAACTGAATCTAAAACTCGATGTGGAGATTTGGTTTTCAAAGCACATCAATGCACTTTTTGTGACTTACCAAATCCCGTTTTGAGCACTTTTGTGCCCTTTATGTGACTTACCAAATCCCGTTTTGAGCACTTTTGTGCCCTTTATGTGACTTAAGTCCCGTATAACGTACGTATAGATCACTTTTGCAACTTTCAAGTTCGTTAATGAGTACATATAGTTCACTCATGGGAATTGGGCAAAACAGTTACATACAACGTACATATTAATCACTTTTGCAACTTTCAAGTTCATTAATGAGTACATAAAATTCACTAAAGCGAATTGGGCAGTTGATTCTCTTTGTCAGCCAATATGTAACTTTCAATGCCATCATTCAAGTAAATATGTGACTTTTGGTTGCTTGGGGTATAGTTATCGGTCGATTTTAAGATCGAATCAATTCGGGAAGTTTAGACGATGTCTGTGTATTTGTGTGTACTAGTGTGATTTTTTGTAAACTTTGTTCCACAATCAAAATTATTTTTATCTTTGAAAAAAATATTTTTTTCCCATTTCAATGTACAAAAGGAAGAAAAAAAAACAAAATAGTTAAAAAAAAATTTCATACAAATTATCATAAAATGATCACTTCAAAAAACGTGTCCATTTGGCTTGCCTTCCACATCCAGCAATCACTAATCAAGATTATCGTATATATGACGTCATATTATACATGACGGTACAATAAAAAATAATGCAAAAAAACAAATAAATTGAAATAAATTGCATGAAAGTTTGTATGCAACAAAATTGCACATATTACATAATTGCACAAAATCTATAAATCAAGTAATTTTTCATCAAATAAATCATCAAAATCAAGAGTACAAAAGGTGAAATAACTCCCATCTTCCAAAATTTGATTTTTAATCTTGTAATCTTTCGGATTTTTGATTTTTTTTCCAAAATTTACATCAAATATTTCAAACTTTATTTATCTCCCCCTTCGGGTTTTTTGTAAATTGCGGGGTGACAAAAGGAGAAATTGAGCTGCAATGTAGGTTTTCGAACGGTACATTTTCACTCAGCTGACAACTCGATTTGTTTACATTTGACCGTACGTCCTTTTGAAATAATCGATACCACTGCTGATCTCATACTGGGTAGGGAAAATAGAATCTTATTGGAAAAAATAATGTCATACTGGTATCAATTCATCTAATAGTAGCATGTATCCTGACAAGTTGTTGAAGACAAATATCAAAAATAAATATTTTAAATATTGTCGAGTATAAGTTGTTATTAGTAAAATTGACAAAATTGACAAAACATATTGTCAAAATTGATGAAACAGAAAAAACTGTCCAAATCGACAAAATAAAAAAAATTGAAAAAACTGACAAAATTGACCAAATTGACAAGATTGACAAAATTGACAAAATTGACAAAATTGACAAAATTGACAAAATTGACAAAATTGACAAAATTGACAAAATTGAAAAAATTGACAAAATTGACAAAATTGACAAAATTGACAAAATTGACAAAATTAACAAAATTGACAAAATGGAAAAAATTGACAAAATTGACAAAATTGACAAAATTGACAAAATTGACAAAATTGACAAAATTGACAAAATTGACAAAATTGACAAAATTGACAAAATTGACAAAATTGACAAAATTGACAAAATAGACAAAATTGACAAAATTTATAAATTTGACCAAATTGACAAAATTGACAAAATTGACAAAATTGACAAAATTGACAAAATTGACAAAATTGACAAAATTGACAAAATTGACCAAATTGACAAAATTGACAAAATTGACAAAATTGACAAAATTGACAAAATTGACAAAATTGACCAAATTGACAAAATTGACAAAATTGACAAAATTGACAAAATTGACAAAATTGACAAAATTGACAAAATTGACAAAATTGACAAAATTGACAAAATTGACAAAATTGACAAAATTGACAAAATTGACAAAATTGACAAAATTGACAAAATTGACAAAATTGACAAAACTGACAAAATTGACAAAATTGACAAAATTGACAAAATTGACAAAATTGACAAAATTGACAAAATTGACAAAATTGACAAAATTGACAAAATTGACAAAATTGACAAAATTGACAAAATTGACAAAATTGACAAAATTGACCAAATTGACAAAATTGACCAAATTGACAAAATTGACAAAATTGACAAAATCGACAAAATTGACAAAATTGACAAAATTGACAAAATTGTCAAAATTGACAAAATTGACAAAATTGACAAAATTGACAAAATTGACAAAATTGACAAAATTGACAAAATTGACAAAATTGACAAAATTGACAAAATTGACCAAATTGACAAAATTGACAAAATTGACAAAATTGACAAAATTGACAAAATTGACAAAATTGACAAAATTGACAAAATTGACAAAATTGACAAAATTGACAAAATTGACAAAATTGACAGAATTGACAAAATTGACAAAATTGACAAAATTGACAAAATTGACAAAATTGACAAAATTGACAAAATTGACAAAATTGACAAAATTGACAAAATTGACAAAAATGACAAAATTGACAAAAATGACAAAATTGACAAAATTGACAAAATTGACAAAATTGAAAAAATTGACAAAATTGATAAAATTGATAAAATTGACAAAATTGACAAAATTGACAAAATTGACAAAATTGACAAAATTGACAAAATTGACAAAATTGACAAAATTGTCAAAATTGACAAAATTGACAAAATTGACAAAATTGACAAAATTGACAAAATTGATAAAATTGATAAAATTGACAAAATTGACAAAATTGACAAAATTGACAAAATTGACAAAATTGACAAAATTGACAAAATTGTCAAAATTGACAAAATTGACAAAATTGACAAAATTGACAAAATTGACAAAATTGACAAAATTGACAAAATTGACAAAATGGACAAAATTGACAAAATTGACAAAATTGACAAAATTGACAAAATTGACAAAATTGACAAAATTGACAAAATTGACAAAATTGACAAAATTGACAAAATTGACAAAATTGACAAAATTGACAAAATTGACAAAATTGAAAAAATTGAAAAAAATGACAAAATTGACAAAATTGACAAAATTGACAAAATTGACAAAATTGACAAAATTGACAAAATTGACAAAATTGACAAAATTGACAAAATTGACAAAATTGACAAAATTGACAAAATTGACAAAATTGACAAAATTGACAAAATTGACAAAATTGACAAAATTGACAAAATTGACAAATTGACAAAATTGACAAAATTGACAAAATTGACCAAATTGACAAAATTGACAAAATTGACAAAATCGACAAAATTGACAAAATTGACAAAATTGACAAAATTGACAAAATTGACAAAATTGACAAAATTGACAAAATTGACAAAATTGACAAAATTGACAAAATTGACAAAATTGACAAAATTGACAAAATTGACAAAATTGACAAAATTGACAAAATTGACAAAAATGACAAAAATGACAAAATTGACAAAATTGACAAAATTGACAAAATTGACAAAATTGACAAAATAGACAAAATTGACAAAATTTATAAAATTGACAAAATTGACAAAATTGACAAAATTGACAAAATTGACAAAATTGACAAAATTGACAAAATTGACAAAATTGACAAAATTGACAAAATTGACAAAATTGACAAAATTGACAAAATTGACAAAATTGACAAAATTGACAAAATTGACAAAATTGACAAAATTGACAAAATTGACAAAATTGACAAAATTGACAAAATTGACAAAATTGACAAAATTGACAAAATTGACAAAATTGACAAAATTGACAAAATTGACAAAATTGACAAAATTGACAAAATTGACAAAATTGACAAAATTGACAAAATTGACAAAATTGACAAAATTGACAAAATTGACAAAATTGACAAAATTGACAAAATTGACAAAATTGACAAAATTGACAAAATTGACAAAATTGACAAAATTGACAAAATTGACAAAATTGACAAAATTGACAAAATTGACCAAATTGACAAAATTGACAAAAATGACAAAATTGACAAAATTGACAAAATTGACAAAATTGACAAAATTGACAAAATTGACAAAATTGACAAAATTGACAAAATTGACAAAATTGACAAAATTGACAAAATTGACAAAATTGACAAAATTGACAAAATTGACAAAATTGACAAAATTGACAAAATTGACAAAATTGACAAAATTGACAAAATTGACAAAATTGACAAAATTGACAAAATTGACAAAATTGACAAAATTGACAAAATTGACAAAATTGACAAAATTGACAAAATTGACAAAATTGACAAAATTGACAAAATTGACAAAATTGACAAAATTGACAAAATTGACAAAATTGACAAAATTGACAAAATTGACAAAATTGACAAAATTGACAAAATTGACAAAATTGACAAAATTGACAAAATTGACAAAATTGACAAAAATGACAAAATTGACAAAAATGACAAAATTGACAAAATTGACAAAAATGACAAAAATGACAAAATTGACAAAATTGTCAAAATTGACAAAATTGACAAAATTGACAAAATTGACAAAATTGACAAAATTGACAAAATTGACAAAATTGACAAAATTTATAAAATTTATAAAATTTATAAAATTTACAAAATTTACAAAATTGACAAAATTGACAAAATTGACAAAATTGACAAAATTGACAAAATTGACAAATTTGACAAAATTGACAAAATTGACAAAAATAACGAATATGACAAAAATGACAAAATTGACAAATATTACAAATATGACAAAAATGACAAAATTGACAAAAATGACAAAAACGACAAAAATTACACAAATGACAAGATAAATAGACAAAATTGACATAACATATTGACAAAATTGATGAAACAATTGATAAATTCGATGAAACAGACCAAAATTGTCCAAATTGACCATTTGGGCCAAATAGACAAAATTTGAAAAATTGGAAAAGAAAATCACAAACTTGACTTGATTTATTAATATCAAAATTGAAAAATAACTAAATTGACAAAATTTTTGCAATTGACCAAATTGAGTCATTTGACAAAATTAATGTAATTTTCTAAATTAACAAAATTGACAAAATTAACAAAATTGATAAAATTGACAAAATGGAAAAAATCGACTAAAATGACAAAATTTTGACGCTTCCTTCACTTAAGAGGTTGAATTATTTGAAACACATTGTATTCTTCATTTTATAGATGAACGATTATAATGCCATAGAACCGGGAACATACAAGATATTCCAGAATTCAGGCATTCAAAACTTTCCAATAAGTTTTAAATTATGTTATTCGTATAAAAATTATAATTCATAAATCTATCATTTGATTATTATGTTGTGTCATGTGTATCCAAATATAATTTACAGGCTGTACAATCAACTGTCAAGTGTATTAAATCGGGTATTTATACTCAGATTTCACAGGAACACAATCTCTTTGGTGATAAACGCTCAAGAGGCGACAAGTTATCTGATTTCCTGTCCTGTCAGTTATTGTGACATTTCAAAATCAAAAAGACCCCTACTTGATGTCATGTAATACATGAAAATAATGGAGTCAAAAACATCAGGGGCATTAATATGGAAAAAAAAGGAAATCAAAATAATTATTTTTGTATTTTCATTAAATACTCAATAGAATATTTGACCGAATATTCGTTCGACCGAATAGTTGAAAAGGTCGGCCGTTCGCCGAATACCACTATTAGGTACATCTCTATTTAAGACACAAAATATATTAAACTCGTTCTGCATATAGTACACTGGTTAAGATGTCGGACTGGCAAGGCGATATAGTTGGTGATTTAAGTTCGACTCTCCCTACGGCGCTGTGTTTTTTTTTATTTTCCTGTTTCTGGGATGAACTATCCAATAGAAAGGAAATCTCATAAAATGTATTTCTTGTTTCGCTTGAATGTAGTGGTCATGCATCATTTTGGTTGGGAGCTCGAGTCTATGTGCCAGTAGGGCTTTTTCAAAGATTCCGTCCCGTTGACCCGTTTGATTTTTCACTACAATTTCAAAAAATCTTTTTTATTTTATATATAGTTTAATTAAATATTTCATTTATTTGAAATATTTCTATCAAAAATGAGCAAAGTTTGAAAAAAAAACTGTAGCAGAATACTTAAACTGGGATTAGTTTTTAAGGTTTTGGCAGCAGTTCTGAGTTAAGATTGTAACTCTTGAATAGTCTTACATGGCATATGATAGAAATAGCTTATAACTGGGTAGTTTAGGTCAAACGCCCCTTCACTCAGATGACTTCAGTCAAATCTGATAACAGGTTTGAATTTATGAAATTCAATTCATGCAGAAAAATATTATAGATAGATGGTGGCATGGATTCGCTCCTCATCTAAGTACTGCGTGTTAAATGTTAATCTTGAGTTGTCCACATCTCTTAAGTCTGTCCAAACCAGATCATAACGATTTGAAATAACAAATTGCCACCCTAGTATATAAAGTACTAGTAAATTTATTCATTTTTAAGCACTTATTTAGAACCCCGACGGACAGAAGCTTGGCCCAACAACAACAAGTAATGGTTTGTTTCGTTCTCTTCCTCTCGTCTCTACCTCTTTTGCAGACAGCTGATGGAACGCGGAGCCTCACAGCCCTGGCAGCAGGTGCTCCAAGAGGTACTCGGAGAAGGCCGCCTGGACGGGACGGCATTGCGGGAGTACTTCAGACCCCTCGAAGAGTGGCTTCGGAACGAAAATCTTCGGACCAACGAGTTCGTCGGTTGGATCTACGATGGGGACTATTGCAAGCACAGCATCGAAACGGCCAACCTGCAGGTGTACGGAGGCTTCTATAATGCCGGATTGCGGTTGCAGATCAGTACTAGTGGGTCTCTTCTTATGATGGTGCTGTACTTGTTCGGTCAAGCGTATCTTCATCAGCTGCGATTAATTTAGCGCGCATTCCGCTGAGAAGTCCGATACTTAGATAGGGAGAGGCGTGGAAACATGCATTTGCTTTCATTCATTAGATGTAGTCGAGCACTTTACGAACTAGAAGCCAGTAGTGTCCAGCCCGAAAAACCTGTTACTTGTCCGCTTAGAAGGAATTACTACACTTACTATTGTTCTATATTTCAAAGATGACAGCTAATTTCAAAACCTCCGTAATAATCTCACGGATCGTTTTGATTGGCTATAGAATAGGTATACTTTCAAAATCCAAAAACAATGTTGAGCGGATTAAATGATGAAAGTTTTTCGGTTGTTAGTTTAAGGTTTACTTGTTTCATCTTATCTTTCTAATAGTATGTAGGTATTCTCACAGTGAACAGTTTCTAGAAGTACAGTTGAACCTATACAAACAAAGAGCATTCGCATTAAGTACTCTGGAGAATAAATTCGATAAAAACCTCATATCGGAGACCGTTGTGCGACAACAACTCAACAGTAATAATATCACGTCGCCAATTTGATTCAATTTATCACAAATCCTATCAACTCAACCGCGCCGCAAGTCGCATCTGCTGAAACAAACAAGCGAAAAGAAACAACAGGCAATGCAACGGCATGCCCAAAACTGTCGCCGACAACTTCCTCATGAGTATGGTACGCGCGAGATTTGCGCGTAAACACGCGGGGGCATCGACAACTCGATACACATTGTACACTGTCGGTCAGATGTTTAGGGAATCAGTCAACTAGGATTTTTTTTTTATTTTACTCCAGTTTTGATACTTTGAATTCGGAAGAGGTTGAATCACAATATCATTTGCTGTAGTTTGGTCAACATGTATGAATCGAAAATTCCCTAAGCTTTACAAATTCAGCGCATTTTTAAAACTTTACCAAAAGCATATGGACGAGAATGTTCTAGTTTGGAACACTAAGCTGTGTACTTAAAGAGGTACAAAGAGGCTGCTTGAGTGATTCCAATCGGCTGTGATCCCTTGGAAATGCAACGGTGATGACATGTTAGGACTGAATTGAACTTTGGCCAGAGGTGTAACTTGAAGAGTGTAACAGTTTTTTTTACCAAACCTTAATTTTAAAAATTTTTTAAAATTAATAAAATTTGTAAACAATATTTAATGTTTGGCATAATCTCATTCAATTTCAACATTATTATCTTTGAAGTGAGGGTTGCAACTGGAGTTTCGAATTGCTATACAAAAATGATTTCATATTGTTTTTTATAAAACTGATCTCCAAATTCATTTATGAAGGTCTGAAATTATTATTCAATTTTAAAGATTAATGAATTCGTCCAAAATTTATTTTTCACTGGTATGAGTTCTACACCCTCTCCCTTTGAAAGATATACATCGTCTTAGCAGATTAAGGCTTTACAGCCTGAACAAACGTGAACAACTTAAGATTAACGATTAACACCCAGCACGGAAAAGGAAATCGAACCCATGCCACCAGTGGACCAGTTATTACCGTCATACCGGCTAGCGAGACGTATCAAAACGTACAAAGTGGAAAGGGCCCATGAATGACCATAAAAACATTGTTAGTATAGTAGTCAAATAACGTCACCAGACTTGTAAACCATCGACATTTTCTCTGACAGTCGCACAGCCTGCTTTTATCAGTTTCATTGTTCGTGCCATCAAACGAATGCGACCAAACACTTGTCGAACAGTCGACTACCATCAAACGAAACGACATTCATTCTTCTTTGTGTGATTGTCGAACGAAATTTCGTGTCTTGGTACACGAGAGCGATAATTTGATAGTCCCTTGACCCTTATTCCCGACAATTTACGACATCGCCTATCTCTTTCACGCAGCAGAACTTACAGACTCAATAAGTAAATGCAATCTTTTCTATTCACTCCCTCCTGTTGAAAAAAAATTGCCACTCTGCAGCGCCAGGTGATGTTTGGATGTGTTGGTCGAACAATGTGGAATGATTATTTACGCAAAAGGGATGAAAGTCAAACGACTAACCAAAACAAAGATCAAAATTTCATTTGACATTTTTTTTGCTCTCCACGCTAAGCCATGTTGAACCATTTATGCTTGAGAAATAACCATAATCGAAGTTTAGTGGGTTAAGTCGTTTTATGAGTTTTCAGCAAAAACTCATTAAATGAGATTTTAAAGAGAACTTGGATTATGGTTATTTTTCAAACGTTTTCCAAATATGAATAATGGATCAAAACAACCGTTTTTTTTAAGGGTCTGTTGTAATTCTTTCTTCTGAGAATTATTGGGAAGATTTACGGAATTAATTTAATATTTTGAAATGTATTACAATCATTAATTTCCATTGTTGTTTTATTTCAATAACTTAATCTAGAATAACAATAACAATTAAAGATTTACATTGTTGAGCCATTTTTTTTTTCATTTTTTATTGATGGTTTACAAATTTGAATGAGCTATTACGTGATGCTCTAGGCTCCACCGGCAGGAATCTAATTACTTGCTTAAACTGGAACCACTGTGGGCGACAACTCATCTTTTGACATTAATTCAATTAAAATAATCTTATCCAAGGATGAAGTGTTTTCGGAAAAAAATACGATACGTGCTCCATGTTGGCCAGTTTCAAATGAGCTGCAAAATGCCACTAACTTTCAACAGAAACGTCTAATAATTTTTAAAACTGGCTTCAATTCGTTGCCAGAATATCCAGACAATTAAAGTTGATGTTTCCCACAGCTTTGATCATGTCGAAACGCGTAATCAAAAAAAAAGAACCAAATGAACATTTTAAAACAAACAATTAATTTACTACAAATAACCTGAGGGCACAATATTCACGATTATCAATTTTTCAAATTATCCTTGGCTCCATTTGTTTTTCGGATTCTTCAAAGTTCCTTCACCGAGTTGTGCATATCCGATAGGTTAGTTGTTCGGTTATAAGTCGATGTTGGCCGGCCGGAAAAATGTTCAATCCGGTTACCTTGGAGGACTGTTACTGGCCCTGCTTCGAATTATTCTAAAAAGCATCTTGAGTGCTACTGCAGTCAATCCGGGATTCGGAATAATATTAGAATCAATTCCAATCCACTATTGTCCGGATCTTTCACCACTTCATCGTTCCACTTACTCCGGAAGATGAATTCTCATCAATTTATGTTTTCACAATACCTGGAAAATAGAAAAAAAAAGTTAACTACAGTCCGCTTTCTAATTATTCAAACATCCTGCCCATAAATACTAACCTTTTCTCCAGTTTTTCTTTTTCAAATTTAAGAACATGTCCGGATACTGCTTGTCCAACTGGTTGGGTTTTTCGGTACATTTTTCCGCTGCAGCTTATCAGATTGTCCCAACTAATCTCTCGATCTCCGCGCCGCAGAACACCATAGCTCTGGACCCGAACGAAAAAAATTGCGGAATGAAATTTTTTTCAAGTATCATGGAAATTTAGACCATTATTTTGGGTTTCCAGTTAAACTTTGAATATGCTTGAAATTTAACAATTCATTCTGGTTAAAAAATAACAATTTTTGACGTTTTCAATAAAAAACCATTAAATGGTTCAAAAAAACTCGAAAATGGTTATTAATCGCAGCGCACTAAATTGGACTGCGCACTCATGACTGCAATATTTGTGCGAACTCGTTTATTCGTGCGACCTGTCAAATCAGTGTAAAATTTGTAGGAGTTCTACACGCTAACCGCTTTTCGGTCAACCTTTGTACGGATAACTGCGACTGCAAAACATTGCATGAAATCCAATTTTCAATGAAAGAGATAATATAAAAAAAACGAGCGTGTCCGATCAAACGATAGCGCTCTCCATGATTGTCACGAATGATGTGTTGTGGATGTCTCAAAAAAAAATCAAACGATGGTGACCGCTTACAAGCCTCAACGTCACATGCCACCTTTAGATCCAGAAATAAAAGCCACAATTCACCTAGAAAGAAGGTAGATTGACCTAGATTGAAGATTCAGCGGCCATGGTGACTAGGAAGAACGTGAAACCGAATTGCCATGAGCTTGGCGAAGAACACGCTAGAAATTATTAAACCATTTATGACTCAAAAAAAACTTTTTTGACCTTTTCCCGGGAAATGCCATTTTATGAGTTCTCCATGAGAAGGCATAAAATGACTTTTAGGACAGAAGTTCGAATATGGATATTTTTCAACCGAATGAGATTCTGGAGGAAAAGTTGAAAAATGGTTGTTTTTAAATCATAATGCAAAATAAGGGAGAAATTTAACGTAGAACTATTACAGATTGGAGTGTTTTCGAAGAATTAGAACAATAATTTAACCGATTTTGTCTTTTTCTCATCTTTTTGTTTATTTATTGATTTTTTAGATGTTCTGCTTCCTTGATGAGTAGGTGACTGGGAAAAAACAGGGGAAAGATGCAAACGTGAAAGGAATTGGCTCAACAATATTTTTTTAAAAACAGTGATACATTCTAACAAGAAATAGAAATAAAAGTCCCTTTATCTAAAAAAATACAATTTTTAAATGAATTTTGTTTTATTTTTATTGACCAAACCAAAACAAGCATTTAACTTTCAAATCAGTGAATGGGAAAACGGTATTATTTACTATTTTGCGAGGTGAATGCGAAAAGAGTAAAATTTACCTTTGTGCCAGATTAATGAACAAAGGTAAAATTTACCGAGAAAGATGATAGGAAAAAATCATGTGAAGTGAGTAAACTGTTTTTTTTACGTGACTAGAAAATCTTGAACCAGAATAGACAAATGGCTGTTTGAGCCACTGCATGCATTGGAAAATGGAGTTATGGCTGTTTTGACCTACATTTCCCTAAATTTTTACATATTGCAGAAAAGCATGTTCGGATAAACTATTTTAAACCAAACGATTTTTTCTTAAGAATCGAGTGAAGGTTATCTGAGCCACCGCATGCAATGAAAATGAAGCTATGGCTGTTTTTACCCACTATTCCCCCTTTTTTTTCAATTGATTCAGAAAAAAACAAGTTCTGACATCATAGTTTGGAACCAAATGAAACGTATCTTGTGTGTGTGTTTTTTTTTCTTTTTTCCGTTTTTTTTCATTTTTTTCCGAGGAATCGAATGAAGGCTATTTGAGCCATCGCACGCATCGGAAAATGGAGTTATGGCTTAAATATTTGAATGATGTAGGGGAATTTAGGATAAAAACGGTCATACCATTTCCCGATGCTTGTGGTGACTCAAATAGCCTTCTTTCAATTCTTCAAAAAAACACACTACATATATTAAAAATGCAGGAGAATATAAAAACAGTCTTAGCTTCATTTTTCGATGCGTGCGGTGGCACAAACAGCATTCATTTGATTCCTCAAAACAAATCACACAAGATGGGTCTATTTTTGTTCAAATTTTTTTTGTCCAAATATGTGTTTTTTCTAGATGTTAACCAAATATCGGGGAATAAGGGGTTGAAAAGGTACTATATTTCCGTTCGTAAGCTCGTGTGGGTCTGAAGCTCTGTCCAATTGATTTTCTAAAAATTTTCACTTATGGAAAGTATAGGGGGAAGTCGTCTATGGCCGGACATCGCCTATGGCCGGACAACATAGATTTTTCGAAAACACAATATCCTAATAATGTTTTAACGCCATGAAAATAAAGTAAATAGTAGCCTGATATGGTGTTAGAAATATGGTAATCCAATCTGAAAAGGTAAACCAATGATAGGCATCTCAAGCTTTTGCCTAGTAGTGCGGAGAGGATCGCCTAAACTTTGCATTTGTATTGTGGTCAGTTTTTTCGGCTTGTAAAATTTGAACTGAACATGAACGACATCGTTGATTGGTTATCTTTCGACTACAGTAGATATAAGATAATATGTAAAACGAAAGTTCAAACGAAATATTAGGAAAATAAAAAAAAATGCGATTTGTCTATGACCGGACACCAAGTTGTTGTCTATGACCGGACAAGAAAATATTAACAATTATAGATGATTTCAACTTGAAACTTTCATTTTTTTATCTCTATAGCACCCTCAAATGGTTAGCAGAAGATAAGGATTCAATAACGAAACTATGTTGGTCTTCTGAGAAACTTAAGATTTTGCTGTCCGGTCATAGACAATTTTCCTCTAGTTTTTTCGAAACAAATGTTTCATTCTGGTTTGTCAAAAAAACTTTTATGACTGGCTTCATAGAAAGTTCAGTATTGGAAAACACATACTAACAAGACCTGTGCAAGTGATTTCAGTCATTTTTCTACGTTTTTGTGCCATTGGTGACAACTTTGGTGAAGTAATTCGTAGTGTCCGGCCATAGACAACACTTTTGGAAATGAGTGAAAACTAACATGAAATAATTTCTCTTACTACATGAATATGTAGTAAATTAATTATTTTCTAATATAGTTAAGTGATCATAATATTGATACTCTTCAAATCAGTAGAGGAACCAATATTTACAAAAATCTATTTTTGAAGTTATTGCTTAAAAACCTTAAGTGTCCGGTAGTAGACGACTTCCCCCTACATTCATAGATTTGGTTCATGTAGGACGGAAGATATTGAATTTCTCGGGGTTTATACATTTTTTTTCTCTATTGGTTAGTATGTTCTAAAGCTACAAAATAAAGATAAAACTTCGATAAGTTTTCGGGTTGAGCTAAAAGATGGTATGAGAGCCCTATTGTCTCTTCTTTTATCTACAATGGAAGGACGAAGGGGTCTCAAATAACTTATAAGTATTTCTCGTGCCTCATGCTCCCCTATGCCAAAAGTGGTTCCGTTAACTTGTATAGTTCTCAAGTGATGGAAAAATGATAAGGGAGCTCTAAATTTTTTCTACCCCCACTGAAAGGAGGAAGAGTACCTTTTCGGACTAAAACATCTTCCAAGCCTAATTTGGTTCCACTTGCTTGACTAGTTTTCGAGTCCGGCCCGTGCGAAAGACCCGTCCATGGGTGGGGGGGTCATCGAAATTCTAATTTAGCCAAAAATAGTTACAATACTAAAAATATACAATAAATAAAGAAATTGATTTCTAAACCATTTTCGTACTTATGATTATCACACAAACTAAAACAAAACTAAATTTTCCTGATAAAATAAATCAAAATTTTCAAAACAACTCAGAATGAATGTTTCAAATCAATGCTATTTCCGGTGAGTCATTGATTCTGTACTAGAAATTTGTTAGAAGATAAATTCTAAGCAGTCTAGTTTTCAAATTTAAATTCATAGCTTCGGACATAAATTAATTCTTATAAATTGAAATTAAATGGAATACATGAAACAGAACATTAAAATTTTAAAAAATCTGAATTCTCAAATAAATGTCAGATCAGGTTTGAAATTAACCATGAATTATAATAATTGATAGAAAAATTATAATGAATATTAATATTTATCATCTTATTTTACATTTCTATTCTTTATTTTCAATTGAAGGATTGATAAAAAAATGTAATATCTTGAATTAAAAAAAAAATCACGATTTGAAATGTGAATACTCGATTACGAAAATAATCCATTTTGAAAATTTTATTTTATTTTTTTAGGAAGAAAATATTCATTAATATTTCAAAAGTGCCAGCAATCAATGTCACAGATAAAATCTTTTCTATATTGAAATTCTTACAGTTATTAAAATAAAAGGATAAAGAAGTTCGAAATATGTTGTTGACTGAAATACGCATCATATGCTTCTTTTATTTATCAAGCTAAAAAAGTCAGAAAAATTTACTTTCATAATTAAAAATACATCCGCTAATTGCATCGATGGTGAACCTAAAGTGCATAACAAAAATATGCCCATATGCTTATGATCTTAGTTTTGTCTTGATCTTTCACGTGGAAAAGGAATTTTTGATGAAACATCAATAAGTCACACAAGCGCAACCAATTTGCAAATCATAGCTAGTGGGGAATCGTGGGCCACACATCTTTAACCACCTATATTTTTATGTTTTTATACACATTTTGAACTTAAAATACGTTTCCCCTATCTGTAAAGTTTTCTTATGCCAAATGAAGAGTTATGAAAAATATTTTTCCATCTATATAAGGAATTTTGCCAAAACGTTCGCGAGCCATGTTTAAGAATTTATTCGATCATACACAGCTCTCTTTTTATTTCCTCATCTAAAATTGCTTTAAAATAACAAAATGAATTATGAAATCACAGTTTTGGGTCAACTCATAAACTCTGCATGTTACTTGGTCGATTTGGATTTGGTGGCCCACGATTTCCAACCATTTTTCAAAATCCAAAAAATATTGCTTTTTTTTAAACAGTCAGAATTTGGGGAAAATAACTTATAATTTTTTTGAAAAAAAATACCTTGTAATACCTTGAAAATGTAGAAAACCATACCATTTTTTTTATTTTCATTTTATCTTCTATAATAAAAAAGTTATGGAATAACGAAAAAAGTGGCCCATGATTCCCCACTCTCCCATATTAATAATACAACATGTTCAAGTACACTGGCCGATTACAGATTGCTGAGTGATCAATAAAATACTGATAAAATAAAAATAAAAAATCCGAGTATTGTTGTAAAAATTCAAAGCACAAAGATAATACAAATAAAGTTAACATTGCGCATTGAAATTTAAATTTTAAGTTGCTACTTTGAATCATTTTTTAAACTTTCTAAAGATTGATTTATAAACATGATCGATTAAAAAACATTTTTGTTTATAATGAAAATTAATAAAACGTTTATAAATTTTCAATACAAGGTTTTAATGTTTAAAATTACAAGCTCTGAATATTTGTCGCTTTCAATTATGGTTATGAAAAGGACAGAAGGTGGGAACTTTGTTTTTCTTATTAAAAATTGAGTTTCAAAGGCTTCGAAGAAGATTATGGTTTCAGAACACAAAAATTCAAAATAAAACAAACATTAAAAATATTTCATAAAATTTAAAAAGTTTGACTTTAAAATTTGATCAATTTATTTGATAATAAAACAAAATATGAAGATGAAAAAGTTTGTTAACATTAACAGAAGGATTTTTCTTTTAACATAACAGAAGTTTTTTTTTTTTTTCAAAAAACTCGTCTAACCATTTTAAAAACTTATTAATATAATTTAATTGTTAACTCAAGGGAACTGCATTTTGGTGCCTAAGATTGAATTATTGATTTGCTTGATTTTAGCGTCCTTAACTCAAATCTTTTGTCAAATGTTGACTATCACCTTGCGTTTGGAATTTATAAGCTTTAAAATGTATCAGTTAAATCTACGTTAAAGAAAATATCTGATTCAGAATTTGTTTATTACACCTATTTATTTCAATTAAGGAATCACATTTTAAAAATGATAATGCATGTTTAAAAAAGTTGTTTCTACAGTTTTTTTTAATTTAAAAAGGATATCGTTTAAATTATTTCTGACACTACTAAAAAAGTTTTTTATAAAATGAACTCGTTTAACAACATTTGTTAGAATTTGCAAAACGATTCAAATTGTGCTTTAAAAATGTCAAAAATTCCAATTGATTCAAAACGTCATTAAAACTGAAAAAACCTCTAAAACTTTTTTCGCAGAGCTCAAAATTCCATGAAATCCTCGGGAAAGTTGAAATTTGATTTAAAATTATTATTTTAAAATGTTTTGTTTTCGTTTTAAAGTTTTGTCAAAAAATGCAGAAATTTCTTAAATGATTTCAAAAGTTATTTTAAAATTTAATACTTAGATCCAGGGCACTCAAATAAGTCAAAATCAGCTTTTAAATTATTTGCACCTCGATGGATGTAAATTTTGTGACCTTGTGAAATTTTTATAATCGTTTTTGAATGTGATGTTGAGCATTTAGAAGAACAAGAAACACAACATAAAAATTGATTTTTTGAAGGATATTTCATATCAGTACGATTTTTTGTAAATCAAAGTTAAGTTAGTTAGCAATAAAGTGAAGGTTTAAAAAAATAGTATTGGATGAACTAATTTTGAAGTTAATAAGGTTGGTTTCAAATTCTGAATCTGTTTGGTTACACTTCTTAATAAAAATTCATTGCAAAGACGAGGTAATGTTTTTGTATGTCAAGATTTGAGATCCAAAACGAAAGGTTGATTGAATTGTTAATCGAAATTCACAAATTAGTTTAAATTTGTGAACGGCATATATGTAATGTTATAAAATGAAATACCTCGAACCTAGAGTGATTTAATACTTAATTCCGCCGGAGGCGAGACAAATTTCTGACTTTTTGTTGACACTTATTTAACACCTTTTAAGATCAAGTACATAGTTTCCCTTCACTACGTTTAAAATTTTACTTGGAAAAAATCTCCAAGGGAGGGGGGGTTAAACCCCTAAACCCTAAACCCCCTCCTCTCCCCCGTCGCACGACTTTGTCTCGAGTTAAGCAATATTAAAATTGTAAAATTTTAATATTGCATAACTCGAGAACTATTCGAGCAAGTGGAACCAAATTAGGTTTGGAAGATGTCGCTTACTTTTGTACCAATGAAAGATCTATTTACTTTAATAGTTTTTCCTATCTTCTCATGGCCAATAATCAAAACGCTCGTCAAGAGTTTAAAAAGACAAAGATTTTTAATTAATAACACAGATTGCCCACTTGACAGTATTGAAAATCAAAAAAATATTCTTGTTGTTGATGAAGTTTCTTCAGTGCCAAAATGTATAAAAAATCATGCACATTTTTTACTGAAATCAATAAGCTTCGTAATGGATGTAGTACGTTTTACAGGGCTAGTAGAGATTTTTCGTTTTTAAATGTCCACCTTTTTCTCGATTGTTTTGGTTTTCACTGGGAAAGTTTCTACAAAGTGTCTGGCGATGCAATCATTAATGCATTTAGATTACGGTCTTACTTAAAATTTAAAATTGAAAGTCCAACGGAAGCAGTTTTTAAAATCAGTTTCGTACTCTTCCGTTTTTAGTTTGAATTTTATAAATGTAAACACTACAAAAACAAGATTGAAGTACAGCACCGTATATAGAAGTTGATATGCAATCAAACAAATCTTCTGCTATTAACATTTTGGTATTATAATTTTTTTTATTACGAGTGCTAAAATTTATGATTATTGAAATTTTAGATACATACCTACAATAATTCTACGAAAAATTGATTGTTTTTCGTCTTCTTTTGTTGAATCTATGTTTTAATCATATATACGTTTGATCCAAAGTAAAAGTTAAATTTTTAAGGAGAAACTCTTGAAAATTAAAACAAGCAAGGTTCCAGTTTTCACTAAATTCTAGGGGTGAGATAAAAATGCTAGGTAGAACTTTCTAACGGTTTTAGACTCGAGAGTCGAGACTGAAATGATCTATTCCGCATCTAGAATCATCTCGACTATAGAGTTTTAAAACACCTGAAACATGATTTATTTTTTATGTGTCTCTCTATGAAATTCCAACAAAATACGCTATGCCATACGTAATATGTATAAAACAGTTTGAACGAAGGAAGCCGAAAAAGTCAAATTTTCATAGAACTACGGTATCTCAAGACTCAATTATTCAATATACGTCAAATCTCTTGAGAAACAGTGAGATTGTTTTTTTACCCTAGTTGAAAGTTTAAAGAAAAAAATACAGACCGAGAATAAAATCAAAGTAAAATGTTATGGATAGGCAATGTGAAAAAATGTGTGCTTTTATCCCTATTTCTGAATGATAGGGAACTGTAATATAGTACAGTCTTTCATCAACAAATCAGTTGAAAGCTATACAAACCTTTTAAATTTTTTGAAATTAATTATGATATGGTTGACGATTTGAAAAATTTGAATTGAAGAGAATGAAATGTTATTGAGTAGATAATCATTTATCCACGTTTCCTAGCAACGAATCTGTTCGATTCTGATAATGACCTCTGACAGAGCGACAGCAAATATGAATCGCGGAGCATCCGTACGCAGCTGACGACGACACTTGACTTCTGAGCAAATCGAGCATATTTTGCAAGATCAAGGCACTTGGCGACGATGTTTATGTACATATGTACATGTACTTCTATGTTTGTATGTGAGTAAGTATCGCGGAATCAAATTCAATTCCGCACTCCAGATTGATCCGCATAATCCGAGGAAGGGTTCCGTTGGGTCTCATCTTTTCAGTTGAGTTTCAATTTAATCTCGGTAACGTACGGACGGCGCGTAAGGTGAAAGTGATATAAGAATAGATAACAGATTATGTTCCTAGACTAGTGTTATTTGATAGTCTAAAAATAGTACTCAACGGTAAAAAGAATAAAATAGCTTTTAAAAGGGATAAAATTTCCTAACTTTGGTCAAAAACAAAAAGAAGAAAAACAAAGCAAATCAATCAAAGAAGTAATTGCTTCATTACTGGGTGCAGCCGCAATACCCAATCGATTGATCAACAAAGAAGAAATGTCCATTCAACTTGTATAGGTAGTCATCAACCGTTAAGCCAGCAGCATGATACGAATGTCATTTCTTACCACTAGTAGTTTTTTCGCGAGTGCAAAACGATGGCGAACAATTGGCTGGTGGATTGTGCTGCTTTTGGTCCATCGATTAATGGCCACCGATATTGGTTCCAGTGACGATCATATATGCATTCGATATGAAAGGTAGGTCTGTTGATTGGCAATCTTTGAAGTCTTACGAATATTGCGCAACTTAAGGCGATTGACTGTAAATCAGGGATTTTCTCATTATTAGGATGCCTTACAAGACCAACCCTATTCACCCTGATTATGGAAAGGAACATTTGCATTGAATACAAAAACATTATAAAATTTCTCTTGGTAAAACTTAACAACATTTTTTTAAAAATAATCAATTTGTTAAGAGGATCTCCCAGTTTTAACATTTTTCAGAGCAACTTTTAAGAAATTTTCAATAGGGAGGCCTATTTGTATTCTCAGATCTCTTTTTTTTCTGCAATTTAGTCAGTCATTGTCACTGATTAGACTAAACAAACGCCTGAAACACAAACAATCAATGTATTTAGTTCTCAGTATTGAAGAAAGAAATTAGCACACCAGGGTACCGCGCTGTGCACTTTTTGAACGACAATCGTTGGTTGATAAATTATGTCTCGTCGTTCTTTTGGCGGCTCAATACATGGCTATGGCTATTGCAGCTGTAAACACAATGTTGGATGAGGAATAATAAAGTGATTGTGGTGCCGTTTTTTTATGAGCCGAATTTAATTGGCTATCGATGAATATTATGGAGCCAGGTGTTCCAATAGCATAACAGCATTGACCTTGTTTCGCTCATCATTAATCAATATGCCGAACTGTTGATTCCTACTTATGTTCACGTTTCCATTTCCTCAATTTCAACATAATTTCTAGGAATTTATATGTATAATAAATAATGCTTATCTCTCCCTAGTTTTACAGAACTAGAAACCGTTCCTCGGAATGAAACTATACAAATACTTACCAGAGAATGGTGCCTGGAAATACCTCCTCGATGTACATCTTACCGACCAGAACTTAAAGAAGTCTTCGTAAAACAGGTTTGTAGTTTATTTTTTTTTAAATTTACACTTACAGAAAAAAAAACACATTTTGAATTGACTGTTGAATTAATTTAAAAAAAAGTAAATATTGAATTTCGAAAAAAAAACAGAAACTGGAAAAAACTGAACGATTGCAATCCAACGCAAGAATTTACTATCTCCAATTTAAGATTAAAAACTATGTGTGCCTATGTTAAATTACTCAAAGAAGTCGTTTCATTTCTTTCGACAAACAAATGTTTTACTCAAAGTATAATATTTTCATTTATGCAAAATTCAAAATTATGGTAAAAATAAAATGAAAAAAAAAATAAATCGAAACTCAATTAAACCAAGCTCTATGAACGTTCGAATTAATCAAAGAAAATGTTTTTGTAAAGAAAACAGTTTTAATTTTTTAATGTGACACCGAATAACCAAATCATAAATATTTATGAATCAAAACTGGCAGTTATGGATCTAGTTATTTGACTCTTTATAACTATTTTGTGTTCGAAAGCTCTGATTATTAACCCTTTAATGCATAGTGTTGTTTTAAAACAACATTAATCAAAATCCAAATATCTCGAAAACGCGTGAATATTTTTGAGTGATGTATTGACAAAAATTATTCTACAGATTAGAGATCAGCTCATGGTATTTTGATAACGGTGTTTAAATGTATGTATGAGATATCAAACAAAGTATGTGGAAAAATTGCAAAAATCAAATATATTAATTTTTTTGAAAAAAGTAGTTTTTGGAAAATCGCTGTTATTTCTTCAGATTTGCAAATTCTAACAAATTTTTTAATCTCAATCAATCACAAACACCTTCCTGCACCCAATTAAAAGACAAACACCGTCTTAGCCGATTTAGGCTTTACAGACTGAATAAATGACGTGGACAACTTAAGATTAACATTGAACACCCAGTACCGAGATGGGAATCGAACCCATGCCATCAGTGGGCTAGCGATTATCGTCTTACCACTCGACCACCGAGACGTACAAATAAGGTTTTGAAGAAATTAGCGAAATCATATTGAAATTAACTAAGAATTTCATAAAATATTTTTCAACTTTGATGGGCCATAACTTTCAAAATACTTAAAATAACGACATCAAACCTGTTGAATTTTGTTATTCGAATTAAAATGTTATTATTTCACTGAATCAATAGCTGCAATTCTTATTTAAAAAAAGTCATGCATTAAAGGGTTAATTTCGAATTGCGAAACTGATTAATTGAACTATTAATTATAATCTATTTACTCATATAAATGTACAACAAAAATGCTCATTTCTGAAACCTTATTATAAATCAGAAACTTTCCTTGTTGTTGAAAGATTAATCGGAAACTGAATTTCAGTACACTTTTATATGTTTCAATTATTGATATGAATACGACACTTTGAATCTGGATCATCAAAATAAAATTTGAAATCGCCGCCACCCGTGGCGTAGAGGACAGCCTCCAAGTCTTCTAAGCCAGGGGGTGTGAGATCGAATCCCGGTCACGGCATACACAGTACACTTTCGGTGGGTTGGTGGTTTTAGCATTTGTAAGATGCTAGCCATCCATATCCTCGAAAGATGTACGCTTAGAGTTAAGAAAAAAGGAATCTCTTCGAGGAAACATCATGTTTCATTGAGATCCTGTATGTGTTTGGGTTAGATAAAAAAAAAATACAAAATCTATTAGACCTGGAACAAAATTAAAAAAGTTCTTAATCTAAATCTCAACAATAACTTGAAAATAAATTCGGATATTCTATTTAAACAAAACCCAAAGTCCGGACTCTGAAATTGCATTTTGAATGAACCAATAAAAAATAATATTTAGACAAATTGTTACCATTTTAAATTTACGGGACGATGCGGGACAAATGGTCTTGTATGGCAAGAAGTGTCTACTTTTTTCATCCTCCTGAGAAGAGTTTTCGAGATTTTGTTAACAGTTCTGAGTCAAGATTTATATTTAGGTTATATTGTAGTTAAGTACTATTAATTTGTTTCCCATGTGTTATTTCTAAATATTATTAGGATCAATATGTGATCCGTTGATTTATACCTAAATAAATACATCAAGGCCGTGCGAACGGGGGGGGGGGGGGGGTTATGGGTTTTGACACGCCAAAACACTACCTCGTCTTAAGAATAGGTTTTTATTTAGAAGTTATTATCAAGATCTGAGTAGCTTTGTGAAAAGTGCTTACTACAAAAATAAGCAAAATAAAACCTAGTATCCCTTACTCACTTAGACTGTAAAACATCGTTTATATCATTACATATTTTATGCTGATATCAAATATTCTTCAAGAAACCAATTTCAATCTCATTTTTTTGTTTCTTGTTCTTTTATTTAAATGCTCAACTCCACATTCCAAAGGGGTTTGACAAATTACGCAAAACCACATTTTTCCGAGGTGCTAATAATTTAAAAAATTCTTTTGATTACTCTGGATGCCCTGAATCCAAATATGCAATGATTTTTTTTTCTATTAACTTTTGTTTTTGAAATAAATTTTAAAAATAAGTTATAATCATTAAAAAAATTTCTGATCTTTTTTGACAAAACATTAAAACATAACAAAAGTTTTAAAATATAAGTTTTAAATAGGTTTTTAATTTTTCCCAAAACCGCAATTTATTTGCCGAAAAAAGTGAAAATGTTTTCTTTTTGCTAGATTTTCTCATTCTGAGCCATATGAGAACTTAAGAGAATGTTTATAGAAGTTTTAGACCAAATCGAATTTTAGATATTTTTTAAAGCAAACATCAAAATGTTTTGCAGACTCTATAAAATTGTTAAATAAAACTAAACCTTTTTTAACTTTTTTCAGCAAAATCAGGAGTACTTTTAATGATATCTTTCCAAATTTTGAAAAACTGGAGAATTTCATTTGTTTAGATTATTAATCATTATCATCAAAATATTATTTCTAAATTTAAAGAAGTATCAAAGATTCATAGACAGATTCGGAATCAACAAAGCTGGAGTGTATAAATAAAATTTTACGAAAGATCGGAGTTCGGGACACCAAATTCTACCAAATCAAGCATTTAAAAATAGGATACAAAGCATTAAAAAATATAAATTCTCCATTGTTTTTAAATATAAATCGACAATAATAGAACTATTCATAACATCATCCATGAAAGTGTTTGAGTAATTCATATGAAAAATTTCAGCTCATTTAACAACTTTTTTGGCAAATTTACAAACTGAAAACTTCAGTTACTTTTTTCACCTTATTCATAATTACTCGTGGTCGTCGGGAAAGTTTATCAATAGTCAAAAATTAATGCTTTCATAATATTTCTAATGTTCTACAGTTTTGCCAAAAGTGTACAGATTTATTTAATGAATTCTAACCTTTTTTTCAAAAGATATCTCGAAAACAAATGCTGATAGATGAAGACTCAGCTCTTCAAAATTAGGCAAAATAAACTCTTTAATTCTGTGAAATTCGGAAAAATTTGAACTTTTGTAGCCTTGTGTTATTGAAATTTTGTTAAAAATTTTTTAACCAGCGTTAATATCTAACCTGATCGGATTATTGTTTTTTAATCTGGTGTCATATTTAATGTGTCTTGCCATATTTAATATTAAATGTGTATATGCCGAAGCTTCAAATTCTGGATTCATTCGAAATTTTCAGTTGCATTCGTTTGTTGGTGATGATTGATGTCAAATTTGTGTTTAAGATTTTTGTAAATTTATTTTAAAGAAAATTCTTAGTTCACAATAAGGAACATAACTTTGAATGATATATTAATGAGTTACTGGAAATAGTATTGTTTTGAAACTTTCAATATGATTCATTTTGTGCTTTGAGTTTGTGTGCCAGGAATGAGAAAATGGTTTTAGAAATCAATTTTCATATCTTTGTGTATTTTTGGTATTTTTATTAGTTCTAGCAAAATTTGAATTTCAAAAAACCCCCTTATGAACGGGTCCTTCACACGGGCCCGCATAGAATTTCTTGGAAAAAGAAATGCGCAAAACTTAAATAAAATATCAACCTAGTTAAAAATCGTTCACGTATTGCTTCTTGGAAAAGGAATGATGTTAAACGATTACTAACAAATTTCTCATATATTTCATTTTAAATTCTAACCCCACACAATTGTAATGCACTCTTTCTTATCATCCGTCATATGAATATTTTAATTTTGCATCCTAATCTATCATTTGAAGCCTGAATCCCCAGAATTTCAGACAATTTTGAGATTTTTTTTGGTATTTGAGTTTGTTATTTTGCAAAGTGTTTTATAAATGCTTAAACCTTTAATGCACAGTGTTTTTTTAGAACAACACTAATCAACATCCAAATATCTTGAAAGGCGTGGATATTTTTGAGTAATGAGTAATTGAGTAGTAAAAAAATATTTAACAGAAAAATAGAAATAAGTCTATGGTATTTTAGATATGGTTTTTCAATGTATGTGTGAAATATCTAAAAAAGTATGGGGAAAAAAGGCAAAAATCTTATTTTTTTTAAGTTTTTGGAAAATCGCTATTATTTCTTCAGATTTTCAAATTCTTACAACCTGTTTGATCTCAATCAATTAAAATACCTTCCTCAAGATTTGGAAGAAATTTGCAAAATCGTATTGAAATAAAATGAGAATTTCAGAAATTATTTTTCAACTTCGATGGGCCATAACTTGTATAATACTCAGAAAAACGACTTCAAACCTGTTCAGTTGTGTTATTCGAATTAAAATGATATTATTTCATTGAATCAATAACAGCTATTCTCATTTTAAAAAAGTCATGCCCCTTTTAAGAGTTAAAAACAAATAATACTTGAGTTATACATATCTGCCTATGTACTGAATCACAATAATTTACTGACAGCATCGCAAGCAATAAAATAAATCGCTGTTCGCAGTTCCCATCGATTTGACCTTATGAATTTCAATCAAACATTTCAAGATTTAATTTTATTATGCATTCAATTAACAATTCACTTCTAACGATCAACCGTCAAGCCGTAAAATATCAATAACATGTAATCTTTATGAGTCGCTGAAACGTTCATGCATTCTTTTAAATAACAGTTGCTGAGCAGAATGTTTTCTATTCAACTCCAGAGGAGAAATGGAAAAAACAATCTTTAAGTTTCGTTATATGTACTGTCAAATGGTTTATAATTATTTTCTAACAAAAAGGCAAAAATATTCACATTTTATTTTAATACGTAAATCGCAATGATTGTATGTAATGCTACAATAAGTAGTTCAACAAACGAGTTATCCTCAACTGAAACGAAATACTCGGGGTTGGTTCCAAAACACGATGCAGACAAATATTGTGATCCATTACTTAGGTATATCGCACCCAAATCATTTATCAAAATAACTTTGTGATTTCTAGCACTTCTCCAGAACAACCACGGCAAGTGTGCGCCTTCCGCTGATTGTGGTTGTTTTTTAACGGGGAATCTATTTGAATATAAAAACCAACACTTTCAATTTTCAAGCACTTCCTCGGTTGTTTGCGTTTTACTTAGCATTCTAGAGTTGGCAAAGATAAATCTTAATCAGACGCTTTGCAATAAACAAACAAAACCAAGAGAAAAAAAACACAAACAGTGCCCAAACTAGAATGGCAAAAAGCATCAAAGCATAAATTTTGTTTCTTCTTTTTAAAATTCGTCGACCTGGTCAGATTGTAGTGACCAACCGAGATAGTTACCTACCAAATTTAATCATAAACGACCAAAAACGACCACATTATGATTGCGGGAAAATGACACAAGGAAGAGCTTAGGGCGGGTGCGATCGCAATATGCATATGAATCGTTCATTCTATGTTAGTACGTGAAACAAACCTCAAAAACAAAAGCCGGATATGGGGTACCCCTTCTTCAGATGTTATTCCTCCTTCCCTGGCACTGGAAGAGGGCGTTATGGGCGCATCGCCATGTATAAATTTTATGGCCAATTTAATGTCCCAGTAGATGATCTGTTTGCTTTTTGGTAATGAACCCCCGTATTCAAATTACTTTGAAGCATACGGAAGGTTTGCCTGGGAAGAGTGAATATTTCTGACGTTATTTCTCTCTGTTGACCATTTTTCGATAAGCAATAAGCAATTTTTGTTATAAGTGAACTGATTTATAAAACTGTGTTAACATATTAAAAAAATGCAGTCCTTGATGATGTTCCTATAAGGATCGAATCGCTGGATCTAAAATAAATAACAATCTTTGCTATTTAAGTTGACTGATTGCCGAAAAATTCAGATTCCAATAAAACTTTTGTAGCCACTTTAAAATGTTTTTTACAAAATTAATCAATTTTGAATGTATCAGACGTAAGAAAAACGACGTAGAAAAACAGAAAAACAGAAAAACAGAAAACAGAAAACAGAAAGAAAACAGAAAAACAGAAAAACAGAAAAACAGAAAACAGAAAAACAGAAAACAGAAAAACAGAAAAACAGAAAAACAGAAAAACAGAAAACAGAAAAACAGAAAAACAGAAAAACAGAAAAACAGAAAAACAGAAAAACAGAAAAACAGAAAACAGAAAAACAGAAAACAAAACAGAAAAACAGAAAAACAGAAAAACAGAAAAACAGAAAAACAGAAAAACAGAAAAACAGAAAAACAGAAAACAGAAAAACAGAAAACAGAAAAACAGAAAAACAGAAAAACAGAAAACACAGAAAAACAGAAAAACAGAAAAACAGAAAAACAGAAAAACAGAAAAAAAAAACAGAAAAACAGAAAAACAGAAACAGAAAAACAGAAAATCAGAAAAACAGCCTAACAGAAAAACTGGAAAACAGAAAGAAAAACAGCGAAACTTTCTGTTATGTTAAATTGTCTAAATTCTTGAAATTGTCAAAATTGTCAAAATTGTCAAAATTGTCAAAATTGTCAAAATTGTCAAAATTGTCAAAATTGTCAAAATTGTCAAAATTGTCAAAATTGTCAAAATTGTCAAAATTGTCAAAATTGTCAAAATTGTCAAAATTGTCAAAATTGTCAAAATTGTCAAAATTGTCAAAATTGTCAAAATTGTCAAAATTGTCAAAATTGTCAAAATTGTCAAAATTGTCAAAATTGTCAAAATTGTCAAAATTGTCAAAATTGTCAAAATTGTCAAAATTGTCAAAATTGTCAAAATTGTCAAAATTGTCAAAATTGTCAAAATTGTCAAAATTGTCAAAATTGTCAAAATTGTCAAAATTGTCAAAATTGTCAAAATTGTCAAAATTGTCAAAATTGTCAAAATTGTCAAAATTGTCAAAATTGTCAAAATTGTCAAAATTGTCAAAATTGTCAAAATTGTCAAAATTGTCAAAATTGTCAAAATTGTCAAAATTGTCAAAATTGTCAAAATTGTCAAAATTGTCAAAATTGTCAAATTGTCAAAATTGTCAAAATTGTCAAGATTGTCAAAATTGTCAAAATTGTCAAAATTTTCAAAATTGTCAAATTGTCAAAATTGTCAAAATTGTCAAAATTGTCAAAATTGTCAAAATTGTCAAAACTGTCAAAATTGTCAAAATTGTCAAAATTGTCAAAATTGTCAAAATTGTCAAATTGTCAAAATTGTCAAAATTGTCAAAATTGTCAAAATTGTCAAAATTGTCAAATTGTCAAAATTGTCAAAATTGTCAAAATTGTCAAAATTGTCAAAATTGTCAAAATTGTCAAAATTGTCAAAATTGTCAAAATTGTCAAAATTGTCAAAATTGTCAAAATTGTCAAAATTGTCAAAATTGTCAAAATTGTCAAAATTGTCAAAATTGTCAAAATTGTCAAAATTGTCAAAATTGTCAAAATTGTCAAAATTGTCAAAATTGTCAAAATTGTCAAAATTGTCAAAATTGTCAAAATTGTCAAAATTGTCAAAATTGTCAAAATTGTCAAAATTGTCAAAATTGTCAAAATTGTCAAAATTGTCAAATTGTCAAAATTGTCAAAATTGTCAAAATTGTCAAAATTGTCAAAATTGTCAAAATTGTCAAAATTGTCAAAATTGTCAAAATTGTCAAAATTGTCAAAATTGTCAAAATTGTCAAAATTGTCAAAATTGTCAAAATTGTCAAAATTGTCAAAATTGTCAAAATTGTCAAAATTGTCAAAATTGTCAAAATTGTCAAAATTGTCAAAATTGTCAAAATTGTCAAAATTGTCAAAATTGTCAAAATTGTCAAAATTGTCAAAATTGTCAAAATTGTCAAAATTGTCAAAATTGTCAAAATTGTCAAAATTGTCAAAATTGTCAAAATTGTCAAAATTGTCAAAATTGTCAAAATTGTCAAAATTGTCAAAATTGTCAAAATTGTCAAAATTGTCAAAATTGTCAAAATTGTCAAAATTGTCAAAATTGTCAAAATTGTCAAAAATTGTCAAAATTGTCAAAATTGTCAAATTGTCAAAATTGTCAAAATTGTCAAAATTGTCAAAATTGTCAAAATTGTCAAAATTGTCAAAATTGTCAAAATTGTCAAAATTGTCAAAATTGTCAAAATTGTCAAAATTGTCAAAATTGTCAAAATTGTCAAATTGTCAAAATTGTCAAAATTGTCAAAATTGTCAAAATTGTCAAAATTGTCAAAATTGTCAAAATTGTCAAAATTGTCAAAATTGTCAAAATTGTCAAAATTGTCAAAATTGTCAAAATTGTCAAAATTGTCAAAATTGTCAAATTGTCAAAATTGTCAAAATTGTCAAAATTGTCAAAATTGTCAAAATTGTCAAAATTGACAAAATTGTCAAAATTGTCAAAATTGTCAAGATTGTCAAAATTGTCAAAATTGTCAAAATTGTCAAAATTGTCAAAATTGTCAAAATTGTCAAAATTGTCAAAATTGTCAAAATTGTCAAAATTGTCAAAATTGTCAAAATTGTCAAAATTGTCAAAATTGTCAAAATTGTCAAAATTGTCAAAATTGTCAAAATTGTCAAAATTGTCAAAATTGTCAAAATTGTCAAAATTGTCAAAATTGTCAAAATTGTCAAAATTGTCAAAATTGTCAAAATTGTCAAAATTGTCAAAATTGTCAAAATTGTCAAAATTGTCAAAATTGTTAAAATTGTCAAAATTGTCAAAATTGTCAAAATTGTCAAAATTGTCAAAATTGTCAAAATTGTCAAAATTGTCAAAATTGTCAAAATTGTCAAATTGTCAAAATTGTCAAAATTGTCAAAATTGTCAAAATTGTCAAATTGTCAAAATTGTCAAAATTGTCAAAATTGTCAAAATTGTCAAAATTGTCAAAATTGTCAAAATTGTCAAAATTGTCAAAATTGTCAAAATTGTCAAAATTGTCAAAATTGTCAAAATTGTCAAAATTGTCAAAATTGTCAAAATTGTCAAAATTGTCAAAATTGTCAAAATTGTCAAAATTGTCAAAATTGTCAAAATTGTCAAAATTGTCAAAATTGTCAAAATTGTCAAAATTGTCAAAATTGTCAAAATTGTCAAAATTGTCAAAATTGTCAAAATTGTCAAAATTGTCAAAATTGTCAAAATTGTCAAAATTGTCAAAATTGTCAAAATTGTCAAAATTGTCAAAATTGTCAAAATTGTCAAAATTGTCAAAATTGTCAAAATTGTCAAAATTGTCAAAATTGTCAAATTGTCAAAATTGTCAAAATTGTCAAAATTGTCAAAATTGTCAAAATTGTCAAAATTGTCAAAATTGTCAAAATTGTCAAAATTGTCAAAATTGTCAAAATTGTCAAAATTGTCAAAATTGTCAAAATTGTCAAAATTGTCAAATTGTCAAAATTGTCAAAATTGTCAAAATTGTCAAAATTGTCAAAATTGTCAAAATTGTCAAAATTGTCAAAATTGTCAAAATTGTCAAAATTGTCAAAATTGTCAAAATTGTCAAAATTGTCAAAATTGTCAAAATTGTCAAAATTGTCAAAATTGTCAAAATTGTCAAAATTGTCAAAATTGTCAAAATTGTCAAAATTGTCAAAATTGTCAAAATTGTCAAAATTGTCAAAATTGTCAAAATTGTCAAAATTGTCAAATTGTCAAAATTGTCAAAATTGTCAAAATTGTCAAAATTGTCAAAATTGTCAAAATTGTCAAAATTGTCAAATTGTCAAAATTGTCTAAATTGTCAAAATTGTCAAAATTGTCATGTATTCAAAATTGTCAAAATTGTCAAAATTGTCAAAATTGTCAAAATTGTCAAAATTGTCAAAATTGAATTTTTGAAAATCAATTTCCAATCAATTAAAAATAAAGATCGAGTCAGTGGCATGTTCCTTAATAATTTTTTAAATATGTACAGTGCAATTTCTATGAATTCCAAGAATAATTGCTAACTTGAGATTTAGCATTTTCCCAATAAAATCTTACCGCTCGAAACTAGTGATTGAAAAATGTTCGAAATTAACTTATGCTGAACCATGTTGGAGCTTAATTTAAAAATAAAAGAATCAGTCAGCTTGTTTATGGAAACACATGCTTACGATTTTGATAACTCATTCATTTAGCTACTTAAACATGTCCCGATTGTTGGTAATTGTATATTACATCATAATACAACCAATATGCCCGCATAGATTATTCAATTAATGATCCACTCAGAACTAACATGACATAAAATCGGTTGGAGTAGAAAAAAGGGGCATCAACTTGACGCAATCTTCCCCTTTCCAATCGTTGAGGTGTTGAATAGACTCATAAATTTGGGACGTGACTTGAAGGTAAAGTAATGTATACTCCGCTCAAGAATGAATTGATTTAGTTGCTGTAGAGTAAAAATAACATCGAATAAAGCGTTTGAAAAATATATGAAAAACAAGAACAAAAAAAACTTACTAAAAAAACGTAACTGATCTTTTTCATAAGATATCTATAACTGATTTTTTTTTATTTCAGAACGTTACCAAAACTCGTCGAATAGAATTCTGCTGCGAGGGCTTCGAGGAACGATTGGAAGAGACGGTTACCTTTGAAGGGATCAGCTCCCCACCGAAAAACTCCACCATCCGGCTGAATTGTCGCCCGATTTGCCGCGGCGGTTGTGGCCGCGGCACTTGCGAAGCACCCAACCAATGCAGCTGTGAGGCCGGATTTACCGGAAAACATTGTACGCAACGTGAGTTTTTTAGGTTGATCGTTCTATCGTTGTCGTCTGGTGTAGTGTATTTTATGTTCCTTCCAATTTACTTATGTTTTATTTCGGGATAACAATTGTTCAAATTTTATTACAGGATGTCGCAACGGAACTTGGGGCGAAAACTGTAAGCATCGATGTCACTGCCAGAACCATTCCCTGTGCGATGGCAAAACAGGTCACTGTCGATGTTCGGATGGCTGGATTGGTAATCAGTTGAGTTTTTGATAGTGTTTTTTTTTCGATGGCGAAATGTTCGACTCATTTCTATTTTTAACTTCTTCCAGTTGTGAATCGCCATGTCCCGCAGGTCATTTTGGAACTATGTGCAAGAGCAAGTGCCACTGCAACACTTCAAGATGTCATCACATTTCGGGTAAATGTCTGGCTGATCATAGTCAGGTTATGTTTGAAAACATTACTCGAATCGTGGAAAACATCACTTCCGGTGAAAGCACGGAGAGAATATCTGCGGAACAGTGGATCAAAATTGAAACTGAGCCTGTCTCCCCTTCAACAACTTCAACGACCACATCGATTCCAAACAACGCGACTTACGCGCAATCCTTCCAAGAATACATTCCTTCGAATGTCAGTGTAAGTTTTGTACCTTTGGAAAATTTGACAACGACCACAGAAGCCACATTGATCAATGATTCAACAATTTACGAAATATTGGCAACAACAACCAAATACGAAATAACTTTCATCAATACCTCAGTAGAAGATGTAAGCTCTCAATCTGATGCGGAGAACATAACATCGTCGAGTGAACCGAGTGAATTTGTATTTGTAGAATCAGAAGAACGATCCGATCTGATCGAATTCGTCGATGACAAAGACTACGATGAAAAGGAACAGGAAGTGAACCATAAACAGGCCGTAATAACTATATCCTGTTTGCTCCTTACGCTAGGTTTACTTCTATCAGTAGTAGCGTACATGAAGAAAATAAATCGTCGGGCGATCGAAGTTCAAAGGCAAAAACAGCTACCCGCACTACATTGCAAAACGGTTATAACCAAAGGACCAGATAGCCCTAGAGTTCTCGAACCTCTTCCTGAACCACCTCACGTAATCTACACCAGGGTGAAGGCGAAAAACCAAAGGAATGCTCTGAACGCGCAAATTGGTTTGTTTCTTCCTGCCCTCTATCTAAACCAATGTTCTCCCTAACCTTCTCCTTTTTTCCCTTCCAGAACACTACGATGTTCCAATCAACAACTCATCGGTTTCGCCATTCCAATTTCCCGTCATCAACGGAGTAGTGAAGTTGGATGGAACGCAGGCCAGGAAGTACAGCATGGAGCACATCTATGACGAAATTCAGTATCCGGCACTGGGTGATCCCAACGAGCAGCAGCAACAGCAGCGTGCCGACGACAATGGCGACGTCAACAGTATCGAGTGTTGGCCAGCCAAGGTCGCTCCGGTTAAGGTGATCGACGAAATTAAGGGGAAATAAAGTAATAAGTTTTTTAATAATTTTGTAGACTGCATGTTTTCATTCGAAATACTTTTTAGAGGGTGTATAACTTCCTTATAAAACTTCAAAGTTTGAGTTCCGTGATTAAAGTTATTCCAGAAGAAAGAAAATAGTATGAAACAGGCTCAATCGAATACTGAAACCAGCTGATTTCAACTACGAAGGTGAACATAATTGTGAAGTGCGCTGTAGCAAATGGAAGAATCTCAGGGATATTTTATACACCGGAAAGCTATGAGTAGAGTCAATTCGGCTTTAGAAGTCTCGATAGCAATAGGTTCCAGCATCAAAACCTCATCGGAATCAGTAAGAAATGTATCATCTCGATGACAACTTATTTGGTGAGATCCAACTTGTTAATAATTTTCAATTCAAGACTTTTACATAGTATAATTTTTATTAAAAACATATGAAGCCTTTGGTAGGGAACTTCGCACTTTATTCCTTCTCTTATCCCAGTATTTTTTGCAGTATTTACCATATGGTTTGCCTTGCCGAGCACAAACACATACAGGATCTCAATGAAACATGATGTTTCCTCGAAGAGATTCCTTTTTTCTTAACTCTAAGCGTACATCTTTCGAGGTTATGATGGCTAGCATCTTACAAATGCTAAAACCACCAACCCACCGAAAGTGAACCATGTATGCCGTGACCGGGATTCGATCCCATACCCCCTGGCTCAGAAGACTTGAAGGCTATCCTCTACGCCACGGGCGACAGCCCACATGTTTACATGAGGGATTTTTTCATCATCTGACAGGTTTATGCCGGGGGTCTTCAGATTTTCCTCAAAATTGAAAATTTAATTGATTTTTACGACACATTTATTTTTCACCAACTGACCAGGTGAGCTTTGCTACACCTTTCAAAAATAAATTAAATTTTGGATAAATATATAAATTGGGATCCTTTTCAGCATAATTTCAAATCAAATTTCACGATAATTCTAAAGCGATCGCTTTTAAATGAGAGCTGCCCCCTGGCTCAGAAGACTTGAAGGCTATCCTCTACGCCACGGGCGACAGCCCACATGTTTACATGAGGGATTTTTTCATCATCTGACAGGTTTATGCCGGGGGTCTTCAGATTTTCCTCAAAATTGAAAATTTAATTGATTTTTACGACACATTTATTTTTCACCAACTGACCAGGTGAGCTTTGCTACACCTTTCAAAAATAAATTAAATTTTGGATAAATATATAAATTGGTATCCTTTTCAGCATAATTTCAAATCAAATTTCACGATAATTCTAAAGCGATCGCTTTTAAATGAGAGCTGCAACTGGAGTTTCGAATTGCATTACAAAAATAATTCAATCTGAAACTTTGTTTTTCAATTTTTGCAATGCAATGCTCTGTTTCTTTAAGCCTCATTAGTTCTTTAATTATGCCAAAATGTAGGTTTTACTGGTATGAATTCCTCACCATTTCCTCCTTTCAATGCGAGGATTGCTCACGAACTTCTACAGACACCTTTTAAGTATCTGAAAAGAATCTCAATTTTGTTCCATTTATCTGATATGATTTTGAACTATTGGGGAAGGTCTCAAGTTATTTCTACGCAAAAACGTTTTGCTTGATACAGGGGCGGTCCTAGAGTTGGCTCTTGGGGGGGGGGGGGGGGTGATTTTTTAACTTTTCAAAAATCAGTCAATAAGAAGGATCGTAAATATCTGACGAAAACGTTTATTTTGAGAAACAGAGTGGAGGAGGGGAGGGGGGGGGGTAAGTTTGCAGTTGCAAATAAGACTTGAATTTTGTAGGCTTGTTTCTTGTAGGTTTGTAATTTGAAAAATTTGGAATTGAAGAAAAATAGTGAAAACTTTAAACAAATTTCCTCAATATACTTATTTTGATATCCTTTTATAAAACAATCTGTGTATCTAAGATGTTCACTGCGAAAAAGTGTTAATAAAAAGATTGTTTTCGTAATTTTTACATTTGGTAGTTTAAAAATTATAACTTTAAGAATTCTTTAAAGAATTTTTCGATATAAATATCATTTCACACAGCTTGCGCGACTCTACGGCGAACCCAGTATCCAGAAGGTGGTGAAGGCTGGCCGGATACGCTGGGCGGGGCATGTTGCGAGAATGCCGGACGACTGTCCTGCAAAACAGGTGTTCGCTACGAATCCGGTAGGAAAAAGACGAGCGGGGGCGCAACGAGCGAGGTGGTTAGACCAAGTGGAGCGTGATCTGGCGAACGTGGGGTGCCCGAGGAATTGGAGAACGGTTGCCAAGGACCGAGTGAATTTTAGGAATTATGTTCGTCAAGTTCTGTCGTGAGACGGAATACTATGTAAATAAAAATAAAAATCATTTCACAAATGAAAATAAAACACACATTTTCGTAGAAGAAAAGATTTCTTCAAGTTATCCACAATATTTTTACTGGGAATCTTCATATCAGGGTAAGACCCTGATCAATATTTTACTGATTCTCAATTTGCAACTATTTCAAAACAATTATTTGAGATTTATTTTGTCAATAATTACTATGAATTAAAAACTGAATATTTAATTATTTTTCTGAAGTATTTTGCTGAATCTTTGTTCGAAAGTATCGGAATAAGATCATCAATTCTTTTGGAGCTTCATTTTTATTTGTTTTTTCTTGAATTTCAAGCTCTCATAATAAATTTTAATTTTGTTGAAATTGAATCCAAAGAAAAAGTAGCTTATTTGCAACGAATTACATATGAAAAATGTGAAAAGCCGTATTTTTTCTTCATGCTCTCAATAATTTCTATTTTTTTTTTTTCATAATGTTTAAATTCAATAAAAACATATTAAATAAAGAGTTAATTTCTGAAAGTTACTATTTCAGTAATTCAGTGAAAAGTCATAATCAATGGCAATTAAAATAACAAAACTTTCAGATTCAGAGTGGATTTTTTAACTTAAGTTATTAAGCTGGATTTCTAATCAAAATTTTAAATGTTTTCATGTAGATGAGCTGAAAACAGTATAGGCGATATAATTGGTGTGAATCCTGAAATCCTTGTTGGTCAAAAATTAGAAATTGTTTTCCGAATGTTCAACTTGAGCGATAACCTTGTTTCAGAGACAATAGTCGGGGATGACGGAATAGTTTTCTCTCACCTGGGAAAAATTAAAATATAGCCAAGTTTTTGGAGCCTATGATTTCAGATTTTATCCATCACCTCTAGTTTTAGAAGTAGTACATATTTTTAGAAAATTTAATAGAGATCATCAATGATGTACCGAATAGTGCGAACGGCCGAATATTGGCCCTTTTCAAGTATTCGGTGAAACGAATATTCTTAAAATAAATTGCATGAACATGAAAAATCGTAAATAAGCTTAAAATATTTTCAAAAGTACCGTCTGCATAATCGAATACCATTGTGAGTAATATTTTAAAAGTGATGATAGAATTGATAAAAATAAATTTCACAGAATTTCATAGAAAACAAACAATGCGTAAACAACTGCACTCTCATACACACGCAGGTAACGCGAGCCTTTAACAACTTTGGAGCAAAAGTACTAATCAAAGCATGTGAAAAGCATAACTGATATCAATTTTCAACCAATAATCAAAGTTTCACATTTTTAATGTAATTTTTTATTACCATAAAATCCCCATAATTGAAATTTATTTTTGAATTTTAATAATAATTTGGTCTCGGAACAACTTTATCGTAACCATTTCTTACTTGATTAACCTGATTTTGAAAGTTTTAAATTAATGGATGGAATTTTTTATAAAAACTATTGATCATTATTAAAATTGTTTAAGCCAAAGGGGTATAAGTGCATAAAAGCTTATGAAAGACGTAAAATATCACAATAAATTGAAAGAAAATAAATTAATAATTTAAAAAAAGAAAAGAAACTAATTCAGAGAAAACACATTTTTAATTTGATGTGTTGGGCCATTTGGGCCATGTTAGTTAAAATTTTAAAAATCAATACATAAATCAAAATCGATCATTTTTGCTACGTTGAGGCAAATACAATCAAAGCACATTTTTTTCAAAAACGTTTCAAAATAAGAAATTATTTTTTTCGAAAATATTCTGAAGTTCAAATGTATCTTTCAAATTAGAATTGTCTAGACAGTCTTGATATCTTCAATTCAGAAAAATATGGGCTTTTGAGAATCTCAAATAGAGATGCATTCTGTAAAAATCGGGAATGTAGTAGGGGGAAGTCGTCTACTACCGGACACTTAAGGTTTTAAAGCAATAACTTCAAAAATAGATTTTTGTTAATATTGGTTCCTCTACTGATTTGAAGAGTATCAATATTATGATCACTTAACTATATTAGAAAAAAAATAATTTACAACATATTCATGTGGTAAGAGAAATCATTTTATGTTAGTTTTCACTCATTTCCAAAAGTGTTGTCTATGGCCGGACACAACGAATTACTTCACCAAAGTTAACACCAATGGCACAAAAACGTAGAAAAGTGACTGAAATCACTTGCACAGGTCTTGTGAGTATGTGTTTTCCAATACTGAACGTTCTATGAAGACAGTCATAAAAGTTTTTTTGACAAACCAGAATGAAACATTTGTTTCGAAAAAAAACTAGAGAAAAATTGTCTATGACCGGACAGCAAAATCTTAAGTTTCTCACAGGACCAAAATAGTTTCGTTACTGAATCCTTATCTTCTGCTAACCTTTAAAGGATGCTATAAAGATGAAAAAATGATAGTTGGAAGTTGAAATCATCTATAATTTTTAATATTTTCTTGTCCGGTCATAGACAACAACTTGGTGTCCGGTCATAGAAAAATCGATTTTTTTTTAACTTTCCTAATATTTCGTTTGAACTTCCGTTTTATTATCTTATATCTACTGTAGTCGAAAGATAACCAATCAACGATGTCGTTCATATGCAGTTCAAATTTTACAAGCCCAAAAAAAAGACCACAATACAGATGCAAAATTTAGGCGATCCTCTCCGTACTACAAGACAAAAGCTTTAAATGCCTATCATTGGTTTACCTTTTCAGATTGGATTACCATACTTCTAATACCATATCAGGCTACTATTTACTTTATTTTCATGGCGTTAAAACATTATAAGGATATTGTGTTTTCGAAAAATCTATGTTGTCCGGCCAAAGGCGATGTCCGGCCATAGACGTCTTCCCCCTATTAGATGTAGGCAACAAAAATCGAATCTATGCCCAGGTGGACATCTGGGGAGGAGGGCAGGGGTTGCCAAATGTCCACACTTATGCACGGAGGGGGAGAAGGGAGTAAAAATCTCATTTTTCTGTCCACGTGGTATCTGAACGGCCCCAAAGGCAATTTAACACTTAAAGGCTCAGGTCTTTTTATTTCTAAAAAGGATCGAGATATGTTGATCCATAAAACATGGAGCCAAACTGATCTGCAATCTGCAATAAAAATAATAAAGTTATGATCGAAACAAGTTCGCAGTTATTTATTGAACATACCGACTATTTGGTGAACATTATCAAAAAATGATCAAACTATAGCTAAAGTTTCAACGAAGTTAGTCTGAAAAAACATTTTTACTAAATATCCAAAAAGCGAAAACAACTCATGAGCATTAAATATAACTTATCAGATTAGCGATACGTCGTTTGATGACAGAGAAACGCACGAACATGGGATCATGTTTCGCATGATCCCAAATTTTTGGCCGTTACACCATACTGAGGGTGAGCCCAAACTTTTTTTTTTAGCACAAAATTAAAACAAAAATTGTTTTGATATTTATGAAAATAGATTCAAATGAAACTCGAATTTTCAAATTTGGTCCACCCAACCCTGAACTGATCGGGTTTAAATATAAAGTGCGATTTTTCGGAAATTTTCCAACTTTAAGCCAAGTTTAAGTAATATTTAGTTAACATATACATTTTGTCAAAAACAAAACGAAAAAGGTTTTGATAATCGACTTTAGGATGAGATCAAAAGAAATGCAATATGTCATAAGATGACTGAGATATGGCCAAACAAATTTCCAAGTTTTTGAGGGGGTGATCCCAAACTTATGGCCGGTAGCGTATATGGTCAGCAAATTCTAATTCAACGCTGCAAGTACCTCAAAAAAAGTTATTTGGTGAAATTTGTTCCAGGGAATTGCAAGTTACAGCTGTTTTAGTTTGGCGGACCGACTTTTTTCAATTTTAGGCTATTAAGTGATAATAAATTCTTTTATTGAACAAAAAATTTGAGAATTCGAAAGTACATCTACTAGGAAAAGTTCTTAGATTTTATATGAAATCCAGCGTTAGCGAGTGTTTCGTAACGGTTTTTTGCCGCTGGGGGGGGGGGGGGGTGATCACCCCGATCACCCCCCCCCCCCCCCCCCATAGGACCGCGCCTGGCTTGATAAGTACTCGATTCATACCGGAAAACTATATAGAAGCCCCCCTTTTGCCTTCCCACCCTCAACTGCTTGAAAGAGGTAGGAATCCCCAAAAACTCTCTCATAACAAATTTGGCTCTCATATCAAATATCTCCCTTCCACTGGGGATAAAATAAGAGAAGAGGGGAGCACTTCTTTTATCCCAAATGGAAGAATGGAGAAGTCTCTAATAAGTATATAACTAATTTTCGTATCAAAGTGCCCTCCCATGGTAAATTTTGTATTACTTGCTCGATGGAATCTCAAATTATTCGAAAAATGGTGTCTTCTCTCCCTATCACACCATTGTAAGGAGGCAGTGATACAAAATAAGCATAGAAATAGGTCTCGTATCTCCCATGCCAAATTTGGTTTCATTTGCTCGATTAATTCTCAAATTATTTATCAAAATGTATGGGAGCCTTCTTCTCCTAACTAATTCCCCACGTGAAGAACGGAGTGATTTCAAAATATTTTAGAAAGATTTCTTGTATTCGAACACTTTACCATGCCAAATTTGGTTCCATTTGCTTGGTTATATTTCCAGCTGAAAATTTTAAAATATCGGAGTTATCCTTATTTTATACATATTGAAAATTTAAGGGAATTTAAACCTGTGCTGAAGAAACCCTATAAATTTCCCTCGAGAAGACTTCCATTATAAGATCTTTTTTTAATAAATTTTTTGCCTTTTGTGATGGTTCAGAAGAAAATGTAAAAATTCTCGAAAATCATACTTTAAACTTCATCAGAATCTAGAATTTATTTGTTTTCAGATTGAAAGCAAACACATACACATACAGGATCTCAATGAAACTTGACGTTTCTCCAAGAAATTCCTTAAACTTAACACTAAGGATATGATAACTAGCATCGTACACATGCTAAAACCACCAACCCACAGAATGTGTACTTTTTATCCCGTGAAATCGATCTCATAACCGTTAGCTTAGAAGACTTGAACGCTATCCTCTAGGCCACAGGCGGCGACAACTCAAATTACGTTTAACTTTCCTACATCTTACTCTGTGTAAAGCTCTGATTGTGAAAAAATAAATACTAAACTAAGAATTATTAGTTTAAGAATTAAAATTCTGATTTATTCAAAAATCAATTTATTCAAAAATCAAGCCTTAAGTACTGTATGATGAGATTTTAAAAATTGAAAAAGACCAGTTTTTATCAATCAAGATTTAAAATAAAAAATAATGATTCTTCTTTTTTCGAATCAGTATACTGTTAATTCACCTGAAACATCAATGGAAATATTTTTAAGAAATAAGATCATTTTTATCATAATTATCAGTTTTGCTATTTTCGTAATCTTTTTTTCATTTTTTCAATTTTGTAATTTTTGTAATTTTTGTCATTTTTGTAATTTTTGTAATTTTTGTAATTTTTGTAATTTTTGTAATTTTTGTAATTTTTGTAATTTTTGTAATTTTTGTAATTTTTGTAATTTTTGTAATTTTTGTAATTTTTGTAATTTTTGTAATTTTTGTAATTTTTGTAATTTTTGTAATTTTTGTAATTTTTGTAATTTTTGTAATTTTTGTAATTTTTGTAATTTTTGTAATTTTTGTAATTTTTGTAATTTTTGTAATTTTTGTAATTTTGTCATTTTTATCATTTTTATCATTTTTGTCACTTTTGTCATTTTTGTCATTTTTGTCATTTTTGTCATTTTTGTCATTTTTGTCATTTTTGTCATTTTTGTCATTTTTGTCATTTTTGTCATTTTTGTCATTTTTGTCATTTTTGTCATTTTTGTCATTTTTGTCATTTTTGTCATTTTTGTCATTTTTGTCATTTTTGTCATTTTTGTCATTTTTGTCATTTTGTCATTTTTGTCATTTTTGTCATTTTTGTCATTTTTGTCATTTTTGTCATTTTTGTCATTTTTGTCATTTTTGTCATTTTTGTCATTTTTGTCATTTTTGTCATTTTTGTCATTTTTGTCATTTTTGTCATTTTTGTCATTTTTGTCATTTTGTCATTTTTGTCATTTTTGTCATTTTTGTCATTTTTGTCATTTTTGTCATTTTTGTCATTTTTGTCATTTTTGTCATTTTTGTCATTTTTGTCATTTTTGTCATTTTTGTCATTTTTGTCATTTTTGTCATTTTTGTCATTTTTGTCATTTTTGTCATTTTTGTCATTTTTGTCATTTTTGTCATTTTTGTCATTTTTGTCATTTTTGTCATTTTTGTCATTTTTGTCATTTTTGTCATTTTTGTCATTTTTGTCATTTTTGTCATTTTTGTCATTTTTGTCATTTTTGTCATTTTTGTCATTTTTGTCATTTTTGTCATTTTTGTCATTTTTGTCATTTTTGTCATTTTTGTCATTTTTGTCATTTTTGTCATTTTTGCCATTTTTGTCATTTTTGTCATTTTTGTCATTTTTGTCATTTTTGTCATTTTTGTCATTTTTGTCATTTTTGTCATTTTTGTCATTTTTGTCATTTTTGTCATTTTTGTCATTTTTGTCATTTTTGTCATTTTTGTCATTTTTGTCATTTTTGTCATTTTTGTCATTTTTGTCATTTTTATTTTTGTCATTTTTGTCATTTTTGTCATTTTTGTCATTTTTGTCATTTTGGCATTTTTGTCATTTTTGTCATTTTTGTCATTTTTGTCATTTTTGTCATTTTTGTCATTTTTGTCATTTTTGTCATTTTTGTCATTTTTGTCATTTTTGTCATTTTTGTCATTTTTGTCATTTTTGTCATTTTGTCATTTTTGTCATTTTTGTCATTTTTGTCATTTTTGTCATTTTTGTCATTTTTGTCATTTTTGTCATTTTTGTCATTTTTGTCATTTTTGTCATTTTTGTCATTTTTGTCATTTTTGTCATTTTTGTCATTTTTGTCATTTTTGTCATTTTTGTCATTTTGTCATTTTTGTCATTTTTGTCATTTTTGTCATTTTTGTCATTTTTGTCATTTTTGTCATTTTTGTCATTTTTGTCATTTTGTCATTTTTGTCATTTTTGTCATTTTTGTCATTTTTGTCATTTTTGTCATTTTTGTCATTTTTGTCATTTTTGTCATTTTTGTCATTTTTGTCATTTTTGTCATTTTTGTCATTTTTGTCATTTTTGTCATTTTTGTCATTTTTGTCATTTTTGTCATTTTTGTCATTTTTGTCATTTTTGTCATTTTTGTCATTTTTGTCATTTTTGTCATTTTTGTCATTTTTGTCATTTTTGTCATTTTTGTCATTTTTGTCATTTTTGTCATTTTTGTCATTTTTGTCATTTTTGTCATTTTTGTCATTTTTGTCATTTTTGTCATTTTGTCATTTTTGTCATTTTTGTCATTTTTGTCATTTTTGTCATTTTTGTCATTTTTGTCATTTTTGTCATTTTTGTCATTTTTGTCATTTTTGTCATTTTTGTCATTTTTGTCATTTTTGTCATTTTTGTCATTTTTGTCATTTTTGTCATTTTTGTCATTTTTGTCATTTTTGTCATTTTTGTCATTTTTGTCATTTTTGTCATTTTTGTCATTTGTCATTTGGCATTTTTGTCATTTTTGTCATTTTTGTCATTTTTGTCATTTTTGTCATTTTTGTCATTTTTGTCATTTTTGTCATTTTTGTCATTTTTGTCATTTTTGTCATTTTTGTCATTTTTGTCATTTTTGTCATTTTGTCATTTTTGTCATTTTTGTCATTTTTGTCATTTTTGTCATTTTTGTCATTTTTGTCATTTTTGTCATTTTTGTTATTTTTGTCATTTTGGCATTTTTGTCATTTTTGTCATTTTTGTCATTTTTGTCATTTTTGTCATTTTTGTCATTTTTGTCATTTTTGTCATTTTTGTCATTTTTGTCATTTTTGTCATTTTTGTCATTTTTGTCATTTTTGTCATTTTTGTCATTTTTGTCATTTTGGCATTTTTGTCATTTTTGTCATTTTTGTCATTTTTGTCATTTTTGTCATTTTTGTCATTTTTGTCATTTTTGTCATTTTTGTCATTTTTGTCATTTTTGTCATTTTTGTCATTTTTGTCATTTTTGTCATTTTTGTCATTTTTGTCATTTTTGTCATTTTTGTCATTTTTGTCATTTTTGTCATTTTTGTCATTTTTGTCATTTTTGTCATTTTTGTCATTTTTGTCATTTTTGTCATTTTTGTCATTTTTGTCATTTTTGTCATTTTTGTCATTTTTGTCATTTTTGCCATTTTTGTCATTTTTGTCATTTTTGTCATTTTTGTCATTTTTGTCATTTTTGTCATTTTTGTCATTTTTGTCATTTTTGTCATTTTTGTCATTTTTGTCATTTTGTCATTTTTGTCATTTTTGTCATTTTTGTCATTTTTGTCATTTTTGTCATTTTTGTCATTTTTGTCATTTTTGTCATTTTTGTCATTTTTGTCATTTTTGTCATTTGATGATGATATTTGCATCGACTGCCACCCTACTGTATTTGTCTAGAGATCATATCCGCATAGTTGAGTAATGATGAAGAAACCTGTAAGATTTTCAAATTATAACGATTCTCAGAAAATATGTTATCCCATGGAGAGGGATAAAAGACTTCTAACAAAATCCTCCCCTACAAGGGTCCATGATGCCTTCTAATATTCTGATATTGATTTCCGAGAACGGCTCTTTCTGTGGGAGTTGAAACAAGAAATCACTTCCACTTTTGTGCACTTGTTTCTTTCCATTTCGACGCCGCCCGGCTTTCAATCATTTATCAACCAACGACAACGACGTTCTAAACTAAGCTAGCACTGCTGTCGACAAGTTCATAGGGTACCAGAGGCGTTTTTTTTTGTTGATGTACTTTAAGCGCTCTTACATGTTGTTGTTGCTGCTGCTGATATTTGCGTCTGGGGTTGGGTGAATTACCCAGCAGAACACATCTTGACGCTCCCGTTCTTTCCAGAATTCAAACGAATAGCGGAATGCTGTTAAATATCTTAATCCGGTTTGAATTCTCGAACGGACCAGACGTGGTTTGATTGGAATTAGAAAATGAGAAGATTTGCAGTGATTGTTCTGATTTCGGCTTGGGTCCAGCTCGGGTTGGCTCAAAATGGTGTTAAGGGAAGCTGGCGAAAGGGAGCACCCATGGTGATGGTGAATCAAACGACCCTGGTCGAGGATCAACCCGTTGGAACGGGACCGCACATGATGGATTTGCAACGCGGAAATGAGTCCCACAGTGCCTTCGATAAGTTCATGAACAGAACTAAAACCGATATGCCGACTGGCGTTTGCTTCGAGGAAGTTCCCACTATCAGTCTGATCAAACCGATCGGTGGCGTCATTCCGGCAGGAAATGGTGTAAGTATCTACCAACTTTTAACAATGTCAACATCTTCATGTTACTTTAAAATCCTTTTTTCATTTATTTATTTTTTTTGTTTTTTTCCAAACAGTCGGATCTATCTCTGAGTCGGGTTCAGGTTTGCTGCAAAGGCTACGAACGCAACGTTCACAACTTCCGGAAGTGCGATCCCGTTTGCGAGCGACCTTGCGTGAATAGCCTATGCGTGGGCCCTAACAGCTGTCAGTGTTATCCGGACTTCGTTAAGAATCAGCAGGACCAATGTGTTCCAACGTGTCCGATCGGATGTGACAACGGGGAGTGCAGTCTAGAAATGGGAATGTGTATCTGCAAGGATGGCTTCGAGCTGGATCATAGCCACAAGTTTTGCATTCCCAGATGCACCGGAGGATGTGGGGATGGTCGTTGCGTGGCGATAGAAAAATGTGAATGTAACGCAGGACATGTGCCAGATGAACAGGGAAAATGTGTGCCTTACTGTGAGGGAGGATGTGGGAATGGGGAATGTATCGCTCCCAGTGTTTGTCAGTGCCGGCCAGGTTACGAGCTTGGCGATGAGGATTGTGAACCTATCTGTTCCAAGTAAGTATTGGAAATACTAGTTTAGTTTAGTTTTATTCGTGAAATTTGGGGCAGTATTGACTTAAAAATTTGATTGATTACAATAGTTGACCTTTCTCACTAATATTTTAGGGAGGTTTTTTTATTCAAAATCAGTGTAAAATCTTCATAGTTTTCAAAAATGGTGGCATTTTCTTCGTGACACCATTATCACTTTTGACCAGGTGGTCAAAAATACTTGAAGTTTTGTACCAAAGTAAAAAATATTCCATACAAACCTAAAAGTTCAAATTTTCTCATGTAAACGTTACTTAAAAATTCTGCAAAAAATCATGGATGAAGAGCTTTTAAGACCATAGGGTTTGAGAAATTCAAAAATGACCCCAATCGACTCAGTCTAATGTCACCAGCTTGAACAATTTTAAGGTGATTTTTACGAAAATTATTAGACAAGCATTTTTTGACACACCAAGAGCATTTGATGAGTTACCACGATTTCTTAAGAAAATTTCATCCAACAATAAATTTTAACACAACGAGATTATTTACCGTAGGGGAGAGTGTGGTATCATAGGCCATAGGAAAACATGGGACACTTTTAATATCTCGGATGTGTGTTTTTGTCGTCGCTCTGCGTAAACATATTTCCATATGTTGTTAACTTGTGTTTGTATCATTTTTTTTTATTTAACAAGCACACGCACATTTCATCGAAAGGCAACCTAAAGTTCATAACAAAAATATGCTCATATGTTTATGTTCATAGTTTTGTTTTACTCTTTCTCATGAAATAGCATTAAGTGATTCAAACGCAATTAATTTGCAAAAAATAATAATCCAGAACAAAGTTGATTTTAAAGTGCCTTCTGAAAATCTTTAAGGTGTGTCCCAAAAGATTTGTTGTTTCCAACTCTATTATGATCGCCAAATTTAGATGACTGAGTTTTTGAAAAGTTTAAATTCACGAGTACGAAATAGAAGTGACTTTTTTTCAACAGCCAGTCACAGATTGCTGTTTTGACTGATCGGGGGCATTGATGGAAATGTGAAATGTAAACAATGAATGGACAATTATTCCACTTTCATCCAAGCATGTCAACAGTTATGAGCACTGGGTACACTTGCTGAAGTGAAAAAGTGAAAATGTGGCTGAATCAAAGCAATCAAAAGATTCCCTTTAATTCTCATTTAAAAAATAAAGGGAATTATTCGATTGCTTTGATTCAGTAGAACTCACCAACTAGGCTCACAACAAATATTAGAGTGAAAATGTAAAGCGATAGAAAAGGTCATCACTTTGAGTGAAATTTCCGTTACTTTAGATTAGCCTGATTTTGCCTGATTTTTATTTCACCAGTTCCTTGATTTTTGAAAAAAAAAAAATGTTGGCAACCCTATGCGCAATAGATTTTTCCGGAGGAGGGAATTTTCTTCATCAGGGGATATGAGTGCTCTCGCTCACCCTTATGTGTTGACAATCTCACTTTTGAATGCAGTGCGATTTATCTTTCCCCGCACAGTTTGGGGGAGCTGACGAAATAAATTGTATTCTTTTTCACTGGATAAACTGAACTCAGGAGTTCTGCCATCTATGATTGTCATATTGACCAGGCATGTTAAAATCGCGAGTCTACATTCATACTCGCACTTTGCCATTTTTGCAGATCGATTTTATTTCGTTAAGCGGGCCATAGACTACACAAATGGCGTGTGCAAATTCAATGATTCCACGACGATTGTTGGATCTATGCTCGCCCACACACGATACAAACAAATTTGGCGCGAACACAAACGATTACTGGCGAAAACAGCAACAGCAACAACAAAAAACCACCTTCTCCCACCTGGGGCAGAGTAAATGGCCTGAATGTTGTACAAACAGCACCATAAACCATGCCACAGAGGGTGGTTTGTACAAAATATTTCGATCCGGACCGATTTTACTCAAACTGTTTGCGCGATCATTCAAGCAGTGCCATACACGATGCAAATCGTGTTCACAGCGAAGAAATTTCGTCGAATTTCATCGCATTTGTACAAATGTTGTGTAGTCTGTAGCCCGCTGAGCTTCGGATAAACTCGGTCGAGTTTACAGCAATCAAAGGAAACATCAGCTAGACGAACGTACAGTTTTGCGCAGAGATGCCAATGTGCCTGATTTTTCAGGGATTGCCTGATTGTTCGAGGCTCTGCCTGACATCCTGATAAGCCATTGAATTTCCCTGATTTTCGAAAATATGCCTGATTTTTGCGAATGTGATGAAAAATGGGTAGTAACGAACTGAATTAGGTACCATTGTTGAAGTTAAATAGTGAAAATGTGGCTGAATCAAAGCAATCGAAACGTTCCCTTTCATTGTTATTTAAAAAAGGGAATTAAAGGGAATCTTTCTCTTGCTTTGGTTGAGTAGAATTATTCAACAAAGTAGGCTCACAACACATATTGAAGTGAAAATGTGGAGTGATGACCAAAAAAAGAAAGGTCATCTTTTGGAGCGAAATTTCCGTTACTTACGTAGCCTGATTTTGCCTGATTTTTATTTCACCAGTCCCTGATTTTTGAAAAATGTTGGTAACCCTGGTTCTGCGAATTCAAAATTCATACTCGTGTTCCTTCGGCAGCCGAACTGATCAATCGGAAAAGGCAGCGGGGCGTAGTTGTAGAGACAAAGGAACGGCATTTTGTGTTCGGTAAACTTCGTTCTGTTGCTTCGTTGTGTGATGCTTTGAAAATATCAATGCCGAAGTGTTGCCACATCGAAATCTGTACCGCTCATCGAAAAAATCTTTTTAATCTGTACCGAAAACTCAAAAATCTGTACCAAAATCTGTACCGAAAAAAACTAAGTTCTGCATTCAATGTGTTGAAATGTGAAGATTTTTTTTTCTTTTTTATTCTTAAAAAAGTACTTTTATTATTGCTCATAGTACTTTTTGTGAAACTCATTTAATAATTTTTATTTTTTCTCTTTACAAAACGGACATTAAAAAATATTTTTCATAAATAACTCTCCTAACATTCATTATTGTACATGGTTTACTTAAAACGATTTTTGAGCGTCGTATTTAATACGACATTTTTCGATCCGCAGGTTAATCTTAAATATTGTGAATCTTAATAAAAAAAAACTAAGAAAGGTCGCTGGTGAACTGGCAACAAAACACAGACTTCGAATAATCTAGTACTTTACTCCGGACTTCCGAAGTAAAATTTAGTGCTGGCCCGTTATAACTTTTTGTTCTAAGGATGGCGTCCATTGTCAACACCTAGTCGATTACGAACTTTAGTTTTATTGGCATTTACTTGTGAGAAAATGCGCTAAACCACTGCTGAAGAGTGGGGGTTTTTATTCAGATATTTAATTCTGTCTTGAGTTGATGGACTGTTTTCGTATTGTGTCAGCGTTACAGTTTGATTTTTAACATCCTTTATATGAGAGTCTACTTCCCAGTAAGGAACTCCTATCATCGAAATAATAAAGGCTAACTTTTGACTTATTTTCTATGAAGTTTTAAATAAACTGGATAAAAGCAAAGTGTAGACACTTTTTTCAATTTTTAAAAGTCAAAAATCTGTACAAATCTGTAACAAATTTTGTAAATCTGTCATCTGTACGTACAGATTCTGTACCAAAAATGAGCTAAAAAATCTGAACCTGTCTAGATAAATCTGTACATGTGGCGACCATGAGAACTGTTCGTTTTGTGTGCGTCGGCGTGTAGACGGCATTCGTGTCTAATTTATTTATTTACATAGTATTCCGTCTTACGACATAACTTGACGAACATAATTCTTAAAATTCACTCGGTTCATAGCAACCGTTCTCCAATTTCTCGGGCACCCCACGTTCGCCAGATCACGCTCCACTTGGTCTAACCACCTCGCTCGTTGCGCCCCCGCTCGTCTTGTTCCTACCGGATTCGTAGCGAACACCTGTTTTGCAGGACAGTCGTCCGAAATTCTCGCAACATGTCTAGCCCAGCGTATCCGGCCAGCCTTCATCACCTTCTGGATACTGGGTTCGCCGTAGAGTCGCGCGAGCTCGTGGTTCATCCTTCGCCTCCACATTCCGTTCTCCTGTACGCCGCCAAAGATGGTTCTTAACACTCGTCGCTCAAATACTCCGAGTGTACGTAGGTCCTCCTCGAGCAATATCCATGTCTCGTGCCCGTAGAGAACAACCGGTCCAATAAGCGTCATATACAGGTTACACTTCGTGTGAGGGCTAAGTCTTCTCGACCGCAGTTGCTTGTGGAGTCCATAGTAGGCACGACTTCCGCTGATAATTCGCCTCCGGATCTCACGGCTAGTGTCATTGTCTGCAGTCACCAGTGAGCCGAGATAGACAAAGTCTTCGACTATCTCCAGCTCGTCGCCGTCGATCGTGACCTTGTTATTACTGGACAAGCGGGTTCGTTCGGTCTCGGATCCGCAGGCCAGCATGTACTTCGTCTTGGACGTATTAATTATCAACCCAATCTTTCCTGCTTCGCGTTTAAGTTTGCGGTAGATCTCCTCCACCGCCGCAGATGATCTGCCGACTATATCAATGTCATCGGCAAAGCAGATAAGTTGACTGGATCTGTTGAAAATCGTGCCCCGAATTTCGCCCACCGCTCGTCGAATAACACCTTCTAGCGCCACGTTGAACATCATGCAGGATAGACCATCACCTTGTCGAAGCCCCCTGCGCGATTCGAATTTTTTTTTTTTTTGTATGCTTTATTTATCGAGGGATTAACGATACGTTTTCACCCTTCGCGATTCGAATGAACTCGACAATTCACCCGAAATCCGCACACAGCACTGCGTTCCATCCATCGTCGCCTTGATTAGTCTGATCAGCTTCTCGTCCATGAGTTTCCATAGCTCGTTACGGTCGATCGTGTCGTATGCGGCTTTGAAGTCGATGAATAGATGGTGCGTAGGGACTTGGTGTTCACGGCATTTTCGGAGGATTTGCCGTAATGTGAATATCTGGTCCGTCGTAGACCGTCCCTCCATGAAGCCGGCCTGATGACTTCCCACGAATCTGTTTGCTTGTGGCGTTAGGCGGCGGAGTAAGATTCGGGACAACACTTTGTAGGCGGCATTGAGGACAGTGATCGCTCGGTAGTTCTCACAGTCCAATTTGTCGCCCTTCTTGTAGATAGGGCATATTACCCCCTCCTTCCACTCCTCCGGTAGCTGTTCTATGTCCCAGATCCGGATTATCAACCGGTGTAGGCAATCGGCCAACCTGTCCAGGCCCATTTTGATGAGTTCGGCTGCGATGCCATCCTTTCCAGCCGACTTGTTTCTATTCAGCTGGCGAATGGCTTCCTTAACTTCACTCATCGTTGGGAGTGGCTCGTCTTCGTCGTTGGCTACGCCGGCGATATACCTTCCCCCACCGTCTTGATCTCCTACATGTGCGCCGTTCAGGTGTTCATCGAAGTGCTGCTTCCACCTTTTGATCACCTCACGATTGTCCGTCAGGATACCCCCGTCCTTATCCCGGCACATTTCGGCTTGCGGCACGAAGCCTTTGCGGGATGCGTTGAGTTTCTGATAGAACTTTCGTGTTTCTTGGGAACGATGCAGCTGCTCCAGCTCCTCGAGCTCCTCCTCCTCCAGGCGGCGCTTTTTCTCATGGAAAAGTCGGACTCGCTGCCTCTTCCGCTGTCGGTGATTTTCCACATTTCGACGGGTGCCTCTCTGCACTACTGCCGCCCGCGCGGCATTCTCTTCGTCCATCACCCTCCTACACTCCTCGTCGAACCAGTCGTTCCGTCGAGATCGCTCCACATAACCGATGACGTTCTCCGCAGCACTGTTTATGGCTGTTTTGATGGTATCCCAACAGTCCTCGAGAGGGGTTTCATCAAGCTCGCCCTCTGCCGGCAGCGCTGCTTCGACCGATTGCGCGTAGTCTGCCGCGACCTCAGGTTGCTTCAGTCGCGCGATATTTAACCGAGGCGGGCGCCGATTTCGTGTGTTATTTACTACGAAGAGTTTTGGGCGCATCTTCACCATCACCAGATAATGGTCCGACTCGATGTTGGCGCCCCGACAGGATCTGACGTCGATGATGTCCGAGAAGTGCCGGCTGTTGATCAAAATGTGGTCGATCTGTGATTGAGTTTGGTACGGTGATCTCCAGGTGTACTTGTGTGGGAGGCGGTGCTGAAAAAAGGTACTACGTACGGCAATTCGTTTGGAGGCGGCGAAATCGATAAGTTTGAGGCCGTTTTCGTTGGTCAGCTGGTGCGCACTGAACCTTCCAATTGTCGGTTTGAATTCCTCCTCCTGGCCGACCTGAGCATTGAAATCCCCGATGACGATCTTGATATCATGTTTTGGGCAACGATCGTATTCACGCTCCAGCTGCGCGTAGAATTCGTCTTTGTCGTCACCGGTACTTCCGAGGTGAGGGCTGTGCACGTTGATGATGCTGATGTTGAAGAACCGGCCCTTTATTCTCAACCGGCACATTCGTGAGTTGATCTGCCACCACCCGATCACGCGCTTTTGCATCTTTCCCATCACTATAAAAGCTGTTCCAAGCTCGTGTGTGTTGCCGCAGCTCTGGTAGATGGCACGACCATCTGGATACGTTCGTACCGTGGAGCCCTTCCAGCATACCTCCTGCAGCGCTACGATGTCAAATTTGCGGCTCTTCAATTCGTTGGAGAGCATGTGGGTACTGCCCACAATAATTAGAGATCGGCAGTTCCATGTTCCAAGTTTCCAATCGCTAGTCCCTTTTCGTCGCGTGGGTCTTTGCCGATTTCCATCCGAAATTTGTTGTTCGTTGTTCGTTGGTTATGTTTATTGTAGTCACAGGCTCGCAAGGCCCGCAGCTAACCCCCCCTATCTCGCAGGAGGACCGTCGTGATGTTGCTGTTTTGGGTCCCGAACACCACCAGGACGCTGTTGCACTCCGCACGCCGCCCCTGATATGGAGAACAGACGCGTACGAAGCCCCCTAACTCAGTCTGCATGCGACCAAAGCATCCACCGGGGTTGGGTACCCGATCTCCGCTAGGATTGCTCGCACCCCAGCTAGCACCACGGGGAGGTAGAGAATCGGAGTTGCAGACAAAAGGTGATATGACCACTACCCGAAGGTTGGGTGTATGGGGTCTCGAGTTGCACATTGTCTACTTCACTAGCCGGCATTCGTGTCTAGTTAATGATTAATGATTATAATAAAAGTTTTTTCATGGAAATAAGCTAAAAAAAAGTAGATACAGTTGCGTTCAAAAAAGAATGAAATCGCGTGAAGCTGCGAACCCACTTCCAACTTTGACAAGCTGCCATTTCTCTCTCGATTGATATTTTTTCATGAAAATTTCACACAATATATTTCAACTATCCTACAAACACTCCACAAAATTTGAAGTCTTTACATAGACGGAAAACAAAGATACAGCTATTCCCGTAAAAAAGGGAAATTTGGAATTGCTTCACTAAATTTGCTGTATCTTTGACAATTTTCATTGAAAAATCTTGAAATTTGGTCCAAAGATGTAAAAATGTTTGATCTAATACCAGGCCAAGTTTCGCCAAAATCAATGAACGTGATCAAAAATGGTGCCGGGTTGAAACTGAGGTTCATTTTCGCTCAGCATACGATTTCATTCTTTTTTGGACGGATGTTTACATGGAAAACATCGTAATCCATGTATTCTTGGTATTTTCTTTCACAAAACCAAAATCTATCACCAAGAATGTTGTAAATTGATAGGAACTTTATTCTTGCTTTGTTTAGAAACAGAAATTATTCCAACAGAACTGGTATTGAAACACAAGAGCGAATAGAATATTCGCTTTAATTGTGGATCAAATTTGTTTATCGGTATAATTAGCAGGTCATTTGTGAAACTCTCTTCTTCTTATTTTGAACTCTGTTGAAACATTTTCTCGTTCGAAACAAAGTACGAATGAAGTTTTTAGCAATTTACAACATTCTTTGTGATAAATTTTGGTTTTGTGAAAGAAAATACCAAGAATACATGGATTACGATGTTTTCCATGTAAACATCCGTCCAAAAAAGAATGAAATCGTCTGCTGGGCGATAATGAACCTCTTTTTCAACCCGGCACCATTTTTGATCACGTTCATCGATTTCGACGAAACTTGGCCTGGTATTAGATCAAACATTTTTACATCTTTGGACCAAATTTCAAGATTTTTCAATGAAAATTGTCAAAGATATAACAAATTTGGTGAAGCAACTCCAAATTTCCCTTTTTCACGGGAATAGCTGTATTTTTGTTTTCCGTCTATGTAAAGACTTCAAATTTTGTGGAGTGTTTGTAGGATAGTTGAAATATATTGTGTGAAATTTTCATGAAAAAATATCAACCGAGAGAGAAATGGCAGCTTGTCAAAGTTGGAAGTGGGTACGCAGCTTCACGCGATTTCATTCTTTTTTGAACGCAACTGTATAAAAAATCGTTCGATTTTGGCAGCACAAAATGTTCGGGCATGTTGATAACATCAAACGGGGTCTGAGATATTATTGCCAAAGGATGCATTAATAACGAAGCACATCATAACATTCACATTTTTTATTATCTTACATTATAAAGAAGTAATGGAGCAAAACAAAGGGACCACGATACCCTACTGCCCAATTAAAATCAATATCTTCCACTCTACAGAAGAAATACAACTCAAACAATTTTAGAGTGATCTTCTTCATGCTTAAAATGCTAATATTTATGCTTTGATCTAATAAGAATACTAAAATACTCTTTTTTTACCAAAGTTTATTTCAACGATAAAGAATAAAATCAAACATTTTTTAAAGACAATTTCAACCATCAAAACGTGAGGGAATAATGTTTTAAAATTTTAAATATTTAAAAAAATCCATTTTTAGAGTTTTAAATATTTATGGCAACACTAAAGAGTGTTTCAAAGATGTTCAAATTAAAGGTTTTCCAGCCAAAATTGTCATTCGTCATGAATGCGAGTTACTATGACTTCCAGGAACAAATTTAAACAAGTTTCAAATTTCTTTTGATTTCCTTTTCAGAACAATATTGGAAATTCAAGAATTTCAATGAAATTCCAAACCATAACAATGGGTGGTATGAAAAAAACCAAGTAATTGCTTTTGCTAAACTAAATCGAGCAGTCGAGCAGTCGCTTAAAGCAATTGCTTCGGTTGTTATGAATAAAGATTTTTTGACAGCTGTTTTCTCAGGCAGGAGCTTTTACTTTTAGAACAAGCTAGTTTGGTATGAATAAAGCTCAAATCTGAAGCAATTGCTCGACAAATCTCCTAGCAATAGCTTTATTTTCTAAGCATGCTCGGTAGCAGACTTTTCCAATAAAAAATTCTTTAATAACGTCATGAACTTATCAAATTAGCAATATTTCACTTCAAAACAATTCAGAATGGCATTTTCAACATGGATAAAGAAAATTCGAAGTGATAACCCAACTTTTTTTATATTCCTGTCGATAAAATTAAACAAATCAATTAGTAAATATTTCAAATTAAAAAAAATCCTGCTATAGTGGAAGAAATCCCAATTGGCTCAAAGTAAGAAATAAATTGTAATAATTTAAAATATTATACAGATCTATCATTTTTATATAATTTTGTAATAATCCTATGATTTAAAAAAAAATCTAAATTAAAATGCGTGCCTATTGCTATTTTTTATACATTGGATTATCCCGATCCGAATACATGTGGAAGAGCTTATGATAAATATTAAAGTTAGGCAATTTTTTGTTTGACAATATTCGAATATGTTTTTATTTTTCTTTAAACATCAACATACGAGCACGCATTTACCAAAAAAATTCCGGTCGTTCTTACACCCACCAACCGCTTCGTCGACTTCAAGGCTACTTTAGCCGTACTTTTCAATTTTCTGATCGTCTTCTTTCATTTTACTTTAGAAAACTTCAGATTCTGCTGGTTGGATAGCTCTATTTTTCGAAGCAAAAGCTATGTTCTAAGACTTTAGTACACATCCGCTAAGCAAATGTTTATTCATACCAAACTAAGCAAATGCTTTGGACTTTTGCTTTGATTGATTTCGAGCTAAGTAAAAGCTATCGAAGCAATTGCTAAACCTTATTCATACCACTAAATGTTCTTGCTATTTTAAGAGAATATTCAACCATATCACTAAAACAACATTTTCCAACATTCACTTCAGCAGTGTTGCTAGATTCTTCTTATGAAATACCCGCAATAAGCTTCATGTATAACATCACATGGAAAGAAATTATGTAGGGGAGAGTGGGGTATCGTGGGCCATGGGGAAACGTGGGCCACTTTTTATATCTCAGATGTGTGTTGAGATAAAAATTTCAAACCAACTGTCATCGTCGTCGCTTGGCGTGAGCATATATTCCTATATGTTGTTGGCTGAAATACGCATCATATGCTTCTTTTATTTATCAAGCCTTAAAAAGTTAGAAAAATTTACTTACATAATTAAAAAAATACCCGCTAATTTCATCGATGGGGAACCTAAAGTGCATAACAAAAATATGCTCATACGCTTATGATCTTAGTTTTGTCATGATCTTTCACGTGGAAAAGGAATTTTTGATGAAATATCAATAAGTCACACAAACGCAACCAATTTGCAAATCATAGCTTGTGGGGAATCGTGGGCCACACATCTTGAATCACCTATATTTTTATGTTTTTATACACATTCAGAACTTAAAATACGTTTTACCTATCTGTAAAGTTTTCTTATGCGAAATGAATAGTTATGAAAAATATTTTGTCCATCTTATATAAGAAATTTTACCAAAACGTTCGCGAGCCAGGTTTTGGAATCTATGCGATCATACATAGCTCTCTTTTTTATTTCATCATCATCATCAAATAATGAAATGAATTAGGAAATCACAGTATTGAGTCAACTCATGAACTTTGCATGATATTTGGTCAATTTGGATTTGGTGGCCCACGATTCCCCACCGTTTTTCAAAATCTAAAAAATATTACTTTTTTTCAAACAGTCAGAATTTGAGGAAAATAACTTATTAAAAATTTAAAAAAAATACCTTATGATACCTTGAAAATGTAGAAAATCATACCATTTTTTATTTTCATTTTATCTTTTATAATAAAGAAGTTATGGAACAACGAAAAAAAGTGGCCCATGATTCCCCACTCTCCCATACATATTACAGAAAGTCCACAAATGCCATCTTCGAACAAAATGTCCTATTTTTCCATACAAAACTTCAAATCAAAACCCATGTTCCTTAATGCCGTTTTAAATATTTAAAATCACACTGGTTTTAGCAAGGAATGTTTTTACATAACTTAAACATGAAGAAAGGTGCAGTGTTAGATATTTGAAATTAAAATTGTACTATCTAACTGCTTAAAAACTAAATTCTTAGGTGGTAGACATTGAATATTAAAATTTCAAAGCTTTTGGACCAGTAATAAATTCTAAAATCAGAGAGATGTTTTCGGATACAAATTCATATGAGTCTTTCAGAGTTAAAAAAGTATGAGTGCAAAAATCATCAATTTTTGATTAGTTATGGAAAACGTTTTTTCCTATTTCAAATTATGTTTGGTGAATTTTTCACATTCTTTTAATATTTTTTACGTTCGAACGGAAGAAATTTTTTTCGTTAAAGGTATGGTCACGATAACTTATAAACGTGATTTCTCGAAAGTAGCTTTTATGCAATTATCCCCCTTTGGCTGCAAAAGAATTATACGCAGTTACTAAGAAAAGTTTTTGACATCAATGAAATTTATTAAGAAAATTGAAATAGGTTCGTATCTATCGTTACAGCGGATGTTTCAATGGAGTTTGCACTGCACCGGAAACGTGCTCCTGCAAACCGGGCTACAAGATGGGACCTTCGGAGAACAAATGCGAACCGACCTGCGATCGCCCCTGCCTGAACGGAGTTTGTTCCGGTCCAAATACTTGCAACTGCCATCGTGGATACGTGCTTGATGAGGTGGACCCCCTGAAGTGTCTTCCCCACTGCCCCAACGGATGCCCGAATGGTGTTTGCTCCGGTCCCAATATGTGTCTCTGCAATGCTGGCTACATTAAAGATCGTAGCTTGAAGGGAAGTCAGACGTGTGTCAAGAGAGTTTAGGATGGTTCCCCGGATGTCCGAAATGTTTTTCGTGGAATTTTGGCACGATTTTTTTTCGTCTTCAGTAAATGCGATAAGAAATAAAGACAACTGTGTTTAAGTGATTCATAGAAAACCTCTATACCCATTCGAAAGTTCTGCAAAAATAATGATTTTGATAATGACGCTCTCTGTCCGGTTCTCGATTTGAACACTCTTCGGAAGCATTCAAATATTTGCATATCCAGAGCAAGGCTAAGGCAGCGATAAAATTATCAAATTATTGCCTGGTAATAGTGCTTCACCAGTAAGTATGTAGGATGTATGGAAAAACAAACAAATGCAAAGACAAGGGCTACATAATTGAAGCGAGGGAGAGCGGAAAAAAACATTTATTGATAACGAAATTCAGATTCTGCTGCTAGTTTGCTCAGTGAGTGTTCTGTCGTTGTTCATTCAATGCATATATGGAGTAAATAGTAATGTGTTATTATTGTAAGTGGCATTCAAGTTTAACCGACGAAAAGTTCTGGTTTCGGGTGTGGTTTTTTTTTTCTAAATCTGGTGCGAGATTAGTGAGAACGTTTGATGCAACGTTGACCTCTTATGAGTGTTCTAGTTTAGTACTTCGGTCTTAATCAAGTGTGAACATTGAAACATACCTAAATGGAAAAAATAACGATTAAAATACGATTGCGCATTGAGCAAGATCTTCTGAGTTTGAAGTGAAGTAGAGTTCTGATTCTAGAATCAAATTAGAAGGTAACGAATTTGTTTTCAATACAGTCAAGGGGAGATAGCACGCTACTTCTTAGTTTTTAACAGTTGGAAAAGCGGTTTGTCGTACATAATTATGGTTCAGTTCTCGATATCGAATTAGATGTAATTTGAAACTGTTTCATCGTTTCAAATCACTTTTTGGAAGAGATTAATACGTAGCAAATAGACCGATCACGTGTTCATGGAAGGCAGTAACTTGTATGAGTTCAGCTAGAGTCTTTACGAGAGTCTCTCCAGATGTCCAGATTGTTTAAACATTAACATTGCACATTGGTCCCGGACGGACCTTAATCGTGGCAAAATTAGCTAGGACAAAGAGACTGATAAGTCTTGAGAAGAAATGCTCATCAAACCTTGCGCTTTAATAATCATTTATCAATTTTAGAGCTTGTAATTTTTTCCAAAGAAAAAATAGAGCTAAACTGTCTTCTACAAACTTGTAACCAACGGTTTTTGAGGTAAATTCGCAGACATCACATATGTACATATTACGATTCGTTAACGAGTTATGATTTTTTTAATGTCAAAATGTTAAGGTGTGTCGATAAAAACAGTACCGTCAAACGGTTCATCATGCAAAAGCAGTGTTAGATGCAACATTTGTATACCACAACACTCATTCAATTTTTACAGTAGTTTCTCGATTTTATCACTATTCGATTTTATCAATACTCGCCAAATTCACGCTCGATTTTATCACGGTTATTGTTTCGATTTTATCACGCTTTTTAAGAAATCATTCTGAAACCATTTCCAGGTCCTTAATTTTCATTCAAAAGCATAGAGCGTCTTTGTTTATGATATTTTTTATGGTTTATGTTATAGTAATAGTATCCAATAATATGAAAATGCCATTGAACTGCTTATTTTATCTGTATAGTGTTCAGAATCGTCATTTGGATTTTAAAAAACGCTTGTAATAATCGACACAAGTATTTTAACGTCACGCTGATGCTAGTGTTGTTACTTGTGTTGGTTAGACGCTTTAAAAAATTTAACTTTTTTGGTTATGCGAATCATATAAAAATGTGGGTGAATTTAAGCGTTTTTGAAAAGAGATAAGTGTCTCTAATTTTTTTGTTGAACTTGTTTATTTTAAAGAGTGGCGTGCGTAATCCTTATTGGATAACCTTTAGTATTGTCTAAATGGATAATTTTGTAAGACCAAAATGAAATTCTTCTAGCTTTGTCTGAAAATATGACTAAGATTTCTGTTTTTCTACATATAAAGACAAAAGATTATCTGCCCATAAAGCAAATTTTGAGAAACACACTGTAGAAGTCTAAGTTGAGCAAATTTCTAAATATTTTTCGAATAAATATACTTTTTAGTTCATCAAAGGTGTTAAGATAAAATATTGAAATTTGAAATTAGCAGAAAAAATTTTTGATGCTAATTTCTTTGAACTTTTTTTCAAAATCGAAATAAGAGATAACGACTGTTAAATTTCCATCAAAACAAAATAATTCACATCAATTAGATGTAGACTATCAAATGGATATACAACATGGTTTTATTTCAAGAAAAAACCTAAAAATTTGCTTTAGAGAAGAATAATTTGAACTGAAAACGATCCTTTTTGTTTAGTAATCTTTGATAATTACGCCTAATGATCAAAATTTGTTGATACAAAACGTTTCCACTACTGAAATTATTGATTTAAGACAGTAAAAATACTTTTTTCTACATCAATTTTTAGTTTCGACAAATTCACGGTTTCGCCATATTCACGGTGAAATTTTTTATTGATCGTGATAAAATCGAAAAACTACTGTATTTCTATATCGTTATAAAATTATCATTGAATGATAAAAAAAGATGATAGCTGTCTGGGGCAAAATGCAATAAAATGCAAATCGGAACTTATTCTCACAAATCGCATTTTCAAATGCTGGGATATGATTGTTTTGCATTATGCGTTTGTTAACATTAAAATTTCATCCATCCTTAGATTCATTTTGAAGATTTCAGTCAATAGAATATTTTGTAGTATTATTTACCTCTAAATGAATGCAGCAGGCTAACACATTTTTCTTAAAAACATTTTTGACAGAAAAAAATTTAAATTTAATTCGAACAAAACAAAAAATTACTGCAATTGGTGCTTTATGTGTTATAAAATCACAAATGTATTAAAAACTAGACATTTTCAAACGTTTTCATTTGATTTTTATTAATTACAGAGTTTGTTGCGGCTTACCCCCTTTTTTGGTAAGGCGAAACACGCATGTAATTGTAAATTTAAAAATAACTGGTGAGACCAGTAATTTTTCTGACTACTTCAGTTTGTTGTTCCATAAACCTTTAAACTTTTGATGTACAAGAGGTTTGATTATCTTTAAACATTAATATTTTAAAGCCATTGAAGTTGAAAAGTGTTGCATGAATCTAGGCTTACCAGAATAAAATTGAGGAAATTAGGACTTTTGGTATGAAAAACAAGGAAAAAGTAGGACACTTCTTAATCATAAGAAGGACAATAAGAAGGACGCCAGATTTTGTTACATATTGAAAAAACAAATCTAGAGACAACACATAAATCCAATAAAAAAAAGTTGATAATTTTTTTATCTTTTAAAGGGTGATACGGTCAAAATTTGGTCAACGGAAAACGCGTGTAAATCGGTGAAATCGTTTATTCAAAAAATCAAATTAAATTTATTTTTCAAGTTTAATTAGTATAAAATTCAGGAAAAATATTCAGTAAGGCTTCCGCTTTTCCAAATCCAAATTGCCAGGCCTTACGCTTAACCCCTGCCATCAGATTTTGTACAGCCATCTTGTCAGACTTCTTCGCCGCAGAAAGCCAGTTTGCCTTGAACTGCTGCTCGTCCTTAGCAGTTTTTTTGGTCTGCTTTAGGTTCTGCTTGACAATAGCCTAGGGTTGCCATCCGTCCCGCAAAAGCGGGACATGTCCCGCTTTTTTGTTGAATGTCCCGCCGTCCCGCTTTTTCCTCAAAATGTCCCGCTTTTTTCAAGGAAAACTTTAAAAAATTCACAGACTAACACTATTAAAAATCAAACTTTATCCTCTTTTTGATTAGGTCTTTTTTTCTCAAAATACGCAACACAACACAAAGAAAAATCGAATAGGTCATTTTTCTCAAAACAATCATCAATTTTTCATAGTTTACATAAGACAATACTAGAAAGCCCTGAAATTACAGTAAGATTCGGATCAATTAATCGTTCTTGGAGCACGTTCAACTAATGAAATACCTTTAGTATTTAGTGCTTCTAAATTATTATAAATCTAAATTTTTCGACAAAATCTAAGTTCAATTGCTTTTTACACACCATCTTTTTCAACTTAATTAGTCAAGTATACAATAATGGGAATTTTCTTGAGTTTGAAATTTTTGAAACAAATTTGAAATATATTTGTTAATGCACATAGGTTTTTTTACACGATATTAAATTCGGCGTTTACATGTAGGACTTGATATATTTCTCCCAAATAACGTGTTATTCAAGGTTGCCGAAATCACAGATAAATCTTTAATTATAAAGAATTTAGAGCCAATTTACATCAAAGAATCTTTGTCACAAAACACAGGATTTGAGAAATATTCACAGATTCCACAAAATTTTAAAATTGCATACGTTTATTCAAAAAATTTTTTTGAGTCGTTATACATTCTGAATTTTCGAGTATGAATTGGAAAACATGATAAAACTAATAATGTTCTTTGATTTTTCTCAAAGAAAATGTAAAAAAGACGCAAATTGACGTGACTTTTCAATGACATTGAATTATTGAAAAAAGCACCATAGAAAACCATCACAGAATTTTTGGATAAAATCTTAGAACCTCAGGTTTTTTCATCGTCAAAACACAGAATTTGTTTTGAAAACCTTGGTGTTATGTTATTTACGAGAACCGTGAAAAATAATCGTGTTTATTGCAAAAAAAAAACGTGTAAATAGAAATCATGTAAGAAAACCTGACCAAAATCAATCCGTGTCAAAAAAAATCTCAGCGTACTTTCTTTAAATAACCTTGGCTGATGGTATTCGTATAAGTATTGCAATACAATTAAGCTTTTTTTAGAGTTTCTTAAATGTCCCGCTTTTTTCTGCTGTGTCCCGCTTTTTTGTCGTGAAATGTCCCGCTTTTTTCTGAAAGTGTCTGGCAAGCCTACAATAGCCCAGCATTTCTCAATTGGGCGGAGCTCTGGCATTTGGGAGGGTTTTTGTCCTGCACGTTGTTGGCGGCGTACCACTCCATTGCCTTTTTGCCGTAATGGTAAGATGCCAAATCCGGCCAAAACAGTTCGGAACAACCGTGTTTCTTCAGGAAAGGCAGCAGACGTTTATTCAAACACTCTTTCACGTAAATTTCTTGGTTGACAGTCCTGGAAGCTATGAAAATGCTGCTTTTCAAGCCACAGGTACAGATGGCTTGCCAAACCAGATATTTCTTCGCGAACTTTGACAGTTTTATGTGCTTGAAAATATCTGCTATCTTTCCCCTTCCTTTTGCCGTCTAAAAGTCCTGTCCCGGAAGCTGCTTGTAGTCGGCTTTGACGTAGGTTTCGTCGTCCATTACCACGCAGTCAAACTTCGTCAGCATCGTCGTGTACAGCCTCCGGGATCGCTCTTTGGCCGTCGTATTTTGTTTATCATCGCGATTTGGAGTCGCTACCTTCTTGTAAGTCGATAGTCCGACTCGTTTTTTGGCTCGATGCACGGTTGTAGACGACACACCCAGCTTATTTACGGCATCTCGGAGAGAGAGAGGTTAGGGTTTCGCTTGAAACTATCGGCAACTCTCTTTGTCGTCTCAGCGGCTTCCGGTTTTAGATTTCCCCCCGATCCAGACTTCCTGGCTGTCGACAAACGTTCCCCAAACACTTTAATTACATTTGTAACGGTTGATTTGGAAACTTTTAGCGATTTTGCCAGCTTTGCGTGCGAGTAGCTCGGATTTTCGCGATGCGCGAGCAAAATTTTACGCTGCTCTTTTTCCTTGGACGGCATTTCGACAACTGAAGAGTGAATTCAAAAATCAAAATAGGAGCAACATTCTACACACACACAAACCTTCAAAATGAGGGGTGTTCAGGTTTTTTAAATGCAAAATTGAAAGAAATACGTCAAGTTGATATTGACCAAATTTTGACCGTATCACCCTTTATTAAAAATATAAAATAATATGAAGGCTCATTGGCGTTGACCAAAATATTGATAATTGATAAAAATCCTTTACCGAAAACTGTTGCAACTTTAATAACTACATAAGTATGATTTACGCTTTCATTGGAATTTAAAAAATGAAAGATTTTTTTGTGTTATCATTATTATTCAATGAGCTGATAAGATCGAAATGGGAAGAAGAATGGCTTAGTAATCGGGAACTATTTTTGAGAAGAGTGAAAATCAACACTCTACGTTGGAACGATAGAAGTAACCCCCTGAGCAACGTGCCTTGACAAGGCTTAGGATAGGCCACACGAAATTAACGCACCTGGAGTTCTTCACAAAAGGAATAGTCACATGCAACACGTGCAATGTACCACTCACAGTTTCCCATATTATCGGAGAGTGCAGGTTGTACGCAACGGAACGGCAGAGCAGCGGAATCGGTTACGATTCATCGGCAGCTTTAAACATTACGAACGAGAACAAACTAATGGTATTCCTGAAAAGTACAAAATTGTTTTTCATATGTGATGAAAGGAATTAGAGAAACATGAACTATCAAAGAACGAAAGAACATAAGCCGTAAATATCATGAAAATTTCGAAAAAGATACAACGGCTCACCGACAGGACTTGAACCTGCAATCTCCGCTTCGGTACAACGGCGCGTTAGCCAATTCCACCACGGTGAACGTGATGGAACCGGCGAACACGAGCAATCGAGCTCTGCCGATCAACTGCTGGACCTTCTATCGAAACACCATGTATATCCCGCATGTGATCTTTTCCCTCTATTGATCTCTCTTGTTTCTCTAACCCCACCCATCGACTCGGGATTTTAGCCGAGCGAGCACATGGTCGATTGCTTCGGGTTTTGCCGCAACTTACGGTCAGATGAAGAAGCAATCAGTGCCGCTCAAGGTTCCGAGCAGACCAGTTACACAGGGAGGTGTTGCTCTGTTGAAATCAATACTGATGTTATGAAATCGCTTGGTACATCTTTGTACCTGAAAATGATCACATTTTCATATGTGATGAAAGGAATTAGAGAAACATGAACTATCAAAGAACGAAAGAACATAAGCCGTAAATATCATGAAAATTTCGAAAAAGATACAACGGCTCACCGACAGGACTTGAACCTGCAATCTCCGCTTCGGTACAACGGCGCGTTAGCCAATTCCACCACGGTGAACGTGATGGAACCGGCGAACACGAGCAATCGAGCTCTGCCGATCAACTGCTGGACCTTCTATCGAAACACCATGTATATCCCGCATGTGATCTTTTCCCTCTATTGATCTCTCTTGTTTCTCTAACCCCACCCATCGACTCGGGATTTTAGCCGAGCGAGCACATGGTCGATTGCTTCGGGTTTTGCCGCAACTTACGGTCAGATGAAGAAGCAATCAGTGCCGCTCAAGGTTCCGAGCAGACCAGTTACACAGGGAGGTGTTGCTCTGTTGAAATCAATACTGATGTTATGAGCAACACCTCCCTGTGTAACTGGTCTGCTCGGAACCTTGAGCGGCACTGATTGCTTCTTCATCTGACCGTAAGTTGCGGCAAAACCCGAAGCAATCGACCATGTGCTCGCTCGGCTAAAATCCCGAGTCGATGGGTGGGGTTAGAGAAACAAGAGAGATCAATAGAGGGAAAAGATCACATGCGGGATATACATGGTGTTTCGATAGAAGGTCCAGCAGTTGATCGGCAGAGCTCGATTGCTCGTGTTCGCCGGTTCCATCACGTTCACCGTGGTGGAATTGGCTAACGCGCCGTTGTACCGAAGCGGAGATTGCAGGTTCAAGTCCTGTCGGTGAGCCGTTGTATCTTTTTCGAAATTTTCATGATATTTACGGCTTATGTTCTTTCGTTCTTTGATAGTTCATGTTTCTCTAATTCCTTTCATCACATATGAAAATGTGATCATTTTCAGGTACAAAGATGTACCAAGCGATTTCATAACATCAGTATTGATTTCAACAGAGCAACACCTCCCTGTGTAACTGGTCTGCTCGGAACCTTGAGCGGCACTGATTGCTTCTTCATCTGACCGTAAGTTGCGGCAAAACCCGAAGCAATCGACCATGTGCTCGCTCGGCTAAAATCCCGAGTCGATGGGTGGGGTTAGAGAAACAAGAGAGATCAATAGAGGGAAAAGATCACATGCGGGATATACATGGTGTTTCGATAGAAGGTCCAGCAGTTGATCGGCAGAGCTCGATTGCTCGTGTTCGCCGGTTCCATCACGTTCACCGTGGTGGAATTGGCTAACGCGCCGTTGTACCGAAGCGGAGATTGCAGGTTCAAGTCCTGTCGGTGAGCCGTTGTATCTTTTTCGAAATTTTCATGATATTTACGGCTTATGTTCTTTCGTTCTTTGATAGTTCATGTTTCTCTAATTCCTTTCATCACATATGAAAATGTGATCATTTTCAGGTACAAAGATGTACCAAGCGATTTCATAACATCAGTATTGATTTCAACAGAGCAACACCTCCCTGTGTAACTGGTCTGCTCGGAACCTTGAGCGGCACTGATTGCTTCTTCATCTGACCGTAAGTTGCGGCAAAACCCGAAGCAATCGACCATGTGCTCGCTCGGCTAAAATCCCGAGTCGATGGGTGGGGTTAGAGAAACAAGAGAGATCAATAGAGGGAAAAGATCACATGCGGGATATACATGGTGTTTCGATAGAAGGTCCAGCAGTTGATCGGCAGAGCTCGATTGCTCGTGTTCGCCGGTTCCATCACGTTCACCGTGGTGGAATTGGCTAACGCGCCGTTGTACCGAAGCGGAGATTGCAGGTTCAAGTCCTGTCGGTGAGCCGTTGTATCTTTTTCGAAATTTTCATGATATTTACGGCTTATGTTCTTTCGTTCTTTGATAGTTCATGTTTCTCTAATTCCTTTCATCACATATGAAAATGTGATCATTTTCAGGTACAAAGATGTACCAAGCGATTTCATAACATCAGTATTGACAAAATTGTTAGATAAACTGTAGTATTAAGACCAAATGTACACACTTTCTTAAGAGGAAGAATGACCAAGGTGGTTAAAATCCTCTATAAGTAAACAAAATAGAATAGAATAGAATAGAATAGAATAGAATAGAATAGAATAGAATGAGCTGATTTATTTTCAGGCGTCTTCTCAGTATCATTTTTCAATAATGTGTTATTATGTTAAAATTGTTGAATTTGAGAACACGTTAACAAGGACGTTCGACAAAATCGTAATGAATCTTTGATTAGAATTATTTTAAAAAAATGTTTCGAAAGTGCTTCATGAGTCCGTGCTGTTCATTCAATATTTTAAACTACGCATTTGAAAGTAAAAACAGACAGCAGAGAAAAAGGAAATTGAATTTTGACACTTGATGAGAGTATCCATCATACCTCCACAACTGTCTAGTTTTTGAATTTCATAAAAAATTTCTCGCCTTTTTTTTCTCACTCACTTGGTGGCTGTTCTAAGATTTCAATAATTCGTTTAACAACAACAACAAAAATGCGAATAGACTTTAAGTAACTGAGAATGAGTATAGCTGATTTGGTTTTAATGAAAAAGCAGATTGGTATAATTAGGTGTTTCCATGTTAAGAGAAATAAAAGTAGACTATGGACCAACCAAATGTCGAAAAAGTAGGATATTTTGGGTTCAAAGTAGGGAAAAGGGTCAAAAAGTAGGACATGTCCTACCAAAGTAGGACGTCTGGTAAGCCTAATGTTGCCCCAGTTGACGGTAGTTTTTCTCTAACTTTTTTGAATGAATTCATACAAGAAAATGTCTTCTAAGCATCTGTATGAAATCAAAACGCGCACATTTTTTCTACAGGAAGCAGAAAAATTTTAAGGATGCGTTTTTTGGTTATCTGGTTTTTTTAGCAAAAAATTGTACTTTTTAAACTATGGTATCTCATGTTGGTGCGAACCAATAAAATATTTTATGACGGCATTATATATTCATAAATTTAGAGACTCTTTGAAAGAAAACATCCCCATTTATCTTTAAAAGTCGAATTTTTATCGTTTTGTTATTGCCTGAGTCCATTTGGTTGCTTTAGTAAGCGATTTAGCACATTAAGTGAATTTTAAAAAAACAGTTGGATATAACTGAAATATTTATATAATTTATGAATTTTTTAATTTTTACAAATGACTTAAAGCGAGAAATGTGCTAAATCATTTATTTCCTTATTTAATTTTTGGCATTTCGGCGAGTTGTGAAAATTCAAGGTAGAATATTTAGGAAGAACATGAAAGTATTATAGGTGGAAAGATCAAAGCTAGAGCGCTTTGGGTATAAGAAATTGAATAGTTGGTGAAAATGTGAGCAGGGCTTTTGTTTTGTGAACAGCTTTTGAACTACTTGCGTGATTCTTTGCCGCTCGCCGTTTCAATGTTGATAGGAAGCGATGAAGAAACCCATCGCATTCCTACCAACATTGAAACACGGACGGGTTGAACACATGAGATTGTGTCCGACCGGGCAAAAAATCACCCAAGCAGCGCTCACATGTGCTGTTCTACTGCTAAGCCAATTCTATCGATGTGTGCTACTTTTTTAGGTACATCGGATGGTTGCTACTTTTTGTTTTCGCATATAATCCATCCGCTGCCTTACTTTTTTGCCAAATGCCAGCAACCATCGTTGTATATTTTTCTATTCAATATCATATTAATACCTTACTTAATTGTGTTTTCATTCGAAAGTAAACACTAAAAGAGAGCATTTCCAGCAAAAAAGGGAAAATGACCCAAAGGTCACATAAAACAGTTTTGCTTGGAACGGCAGTAAAGTAGTGTGAATTGTCAATTTATGTTTCAGCACAAAGGCAATTCAACTTTTTGGGGAAAAAGCGAATCGCCCGATGAATCGTCTTTCTGTATGAAAAAGATCAATGCCGATGCATTTGCTGCAGTTATGTTTTCTCGCGATCATCAAATACGCAAACCGCATAGCGCGTCATTCTTCTTCCTCCGGACAGGATATAACCGCTCATAAATGGCAATATAACCTACCTACCGCAGCGGAAATTTCCAACAACAATATTTCTCCCGAATGATTCATACACGTTTCAGGGGCCATATGGTTTTATTTTTGGAACGTCACGCCGAGTATGATAAGCCTTGCTCTCAAGAGTATACACAATTAGAGCTCGTGTAATGTGAGCATAATTGACGCAGATAAACTTATGAAGCATATAAAAAAAATATTTTTTCATATGATCAATGATCAAACGTCTTGAGTCAACCATCAAATTCTAGCTGAAATATTCTGTACAACTATAACTTACCTACTTCAATTCGAAAAGCAAGGTAGCACATTGCGTGTCTTGAATCTACAATTCAAAGGAAGGACCGATTCTAATCTGTGTAGTTCCAAATTGGGCAGTGGCGTCCCAATGGATTCTATAACGACGCTTAAGCATTCTTCCTCCCTTCATTCAGATGCTGTTTTTTTTTCATTTGGCTATTCAACTCCAAAATTTTGTTTTATATTCCCATGTCTCAAAAAAAAAATTTTTAAACAAAATGAATAAGTCAAAAATATGCCAAACAAACTCTAGGAGCAACTACAGGGCAAATTAGCACACATACTATTTTTGTAAAACTGTAAAAATAACCCTTCACCCAAAGGGTTCCAGAACAAAAACAATAAGTAAGATTATTATGTTCACTCTGCAGCCTAAGTTTGAGGCCGATCGAATCCATTCCGTTGCATTGCCAGGAAGTACGATAATCAATTTTAGTCATCCCGAACGATCACCGTTCCTGTCTAACGCCATGTCACTGTTTTAATGGGTTGAATGAGTTCCGTTCCGTTTCCAATTGGCTCCGGCGTACAGTGATCACACTGATATATAGTGTTATGGAAGTTTTTTTTTCATTTTCATACGCAATGTTTCTTACATGAAAAAAATATTATTTCACTATGTCAATCGTTAGAGTATAATATGAACTTCATTATTCCATATTTTCAAAGCAATAATAAACTCTCAATTTTTAAGAAGAAGTTTTCCAAATTGTATGTTATGGGTATAATGGATCCCTAGAGTCCAAAAAGATGTGTTTTTCATCTGAATTGATCGTGGTCGTTGGTTATCATGAAATTACTAATATCTGATCAATAACTTATGTGTATCGAGCACTTATCTGCCAAAAAGGCCTAATAATACCGTGTTTATCAAAAAACTAGAAAATTGCGCCTTAAAGTATGCAATGACGCTATGGTAAAAGACAAACTTTTATAATTCTCTTTGTCTGATACTTATAAACTGTGAAATGAGAACTTATATGGCAAAAATAGCCAACGGACCATTTATCTTCGGATTTAATTAGATTTTTGCCTAGGGTCAGGGCACCCTGAATAAGGAATCGTTCTAACTTTTGGAGCTTATTTTATTGAAATTACACGCTTTCAGAAAGTGCAGAAGACGGCGAGTTGTTAAATTTTCCCAAAAAGATATAATGAAAATAAGAAAAGGGGATCAAGTATCCCCATCCTCCCCTTTTGCCTAGATTGGCTTAATGATAACACCAACAAACTTAATATGGCCTTTTTTATCCCCTAACAACACTTTTAATAAAAATATTTTTGGAGCAATTACCATTTTTTTTTAAATAAGTATTTTTATAATTCAGTTTCCAGTCTGGACTGAAATCCATCAAAATGCAAATCAAAGATTCACTTTTTAAATCTCGTTTCAGTATGCTGAAATATGAATGTTCTGCAGCAAGCGTTTGTTAATTTCAAAATTCCATCCATCCAAACGTTTATTTTGATGATTTCAGCTATTAAGTTTATTGCAGTATTTTTTTTTACCCTCTTTGTATGCAGCGCCGTCATACTTTTCCTTTAAACACAATGCCGTGTGCAAATGCCGTATTTGTTTTTATCTGGTGGAAAACCAATGGCGCACTAACTGCTGTCATCTTCATATAAAAAACGCTATGACAGCACTTAGTGCACAGCTGGTGGACCACCAGGGTAAAAGCAAATACGTCAAAAGAATGTTTTTTTATTTTCAAAATGCCGGTTTACATACACACACAGCGCTTGGTACAATATGTCTGTTCAATGAAGTCTGGTCGAAATAGTTCGAAACAAGTAGAAATTGATTGATCAACTCCTGTCTCTTTCCATCTTGACTTCGATCGATCGATCGATCAAACCATGGCTCATTGAACAACTACCACTTGACAGTAACCAGTAGAAAAAAAAATCGCTACCAACAATGGAACGAAGCTAATATCCTTGCTGGCTGATTGTTTCCATCCTGCTTTGTCTTCTGATAGAACATAAGATAGGTATGTTTTATTTGGTTTCTTTTAGACATATGCAACGCGGTTGTGCTGGAAGGACAATGCCGGTTATTAGAGAGCTTGTTAATGCCCGTTTGGCATAGATTCTTATTTATTTATTTATTGAAAGAATGGGTGCACAGCACATATTTTAGGCTATCAGCACCTTGATTTACAAAAGTATCTTAAGCTAAAGTTTATATTCTACATGTATAGATAATAATTAAGCTATCAGATTCTAAATATATTTTTTTTTATCGATAAAAACTATTGAACTACATATCTGATACACTGATATTTTCGTTTATAAGAATTGAACTTCTGATTGCTTGTCCTAAGACTGTTAATTCACTTGAGTTTTGTATTGTAACTGTTTTCACGTAAAGTTTCTGTGATACTAGCACTTGATCTATTCATTTCTTCTGATTGATTTGAATTACTGGTAGTAAGTTCTGCTGGCCACCAAGGAATATTTAAATAAGATAGTGTCGAGAGCCATATTGGATTTTTTTTGTGACGTCACAAAAACGAATGTATCGAAAATTTATATGCGAATGGCAGAAATTTCAAAGAAAAACATGTTTTAGAACGAAAATGAATTCCAATTTCATTTTGATTGTGTTGTAAGACCTCTATTTCACTATATTATGAAATTTTCTGTTCCTTTGAAGATTGCATTATGTTTTTTTCTCATTTAAATAATGAATGCAATGTCATCTTGAAGCTAAAACGTTCAAAAACGAAGATAAAATCTACTTTAAAAAGGTCTAGCTGGTAGTTATTGGGTGTTGTGTTGGGTGATTGTTATGATTTTTATCCAATCGGTTTACCATATTCAATTCTTATGTAGAACAATTAACATCAATTGAATATTGTTAACTCGATTTACTAAAATGCGAATAAATAATTGTGGTTTTATATAAAAGTTTGTTTTTTAATAACTTTTTTGTAATAAGGATCTTAAACTGCACTTGATCATTTTCATGGAAGACTTTGAACTAATTTTAAAGTTTTGCAAATTTTAGTAGGGAAAATCCACCATTTTTTCGAACTTCGATGGTCTATTTCATACAAAAATTACTCGAAAATCCAACTTTTTTCGTACCAATTCTGAAGAGCAAGAATCCTTCTAGAATAACAGGTATTAAAAGTGGAACATTTAAGGCAAATTCTTCAAATTATCAACGAAAAAGACAAATTTCCTAATAAATTAACAGATTTTTCGTGATTGTGACGTCGCAGTGTGTACTAATACTAAAGCAGGGCTGCCTCGACACTACCTTCTTTAAATATTCCTTGGCTGGCCACGTTGTAATCACCGATCGAACGATCAATGTCATCGCCATGGGCGACGTCGAGATGTCCGGGGTTCCCACTGGGTCTTCGCTAGGGTAGCTCATGTTGGTTGATGTGTTCATCTTGCGATATTCATCCGTTTGCTTTGGTTGTGGTTCACTGGGTTGGTTGCCTTGAGCTACGTCTGTTGAGGCTCGGGTTACTTGGGCATATGTTTCCACAAGGCGTGGTACAATGACTGCTGGAGCTTGTTGTCGTCTACGTTGTCGAGCTTCTCGTTGACTTACACGATCAATAACACGGATTTTTTGAATTTCTACCTCGTCTTGGAATATTGGGCATTCACGACTAAAAGCGTTGTGAGCACCTCTGCAATTCACACATTTCACTTCACGCTGGCATTGATTGGTGTCATGAAAAAGTTCAGCACAATTTCCACAAATCTGGTTTCCACGACAATTCACTTTCTTGTGTCCAAATTTTAAACATGAGGTACATCTGATGGGGTTCGGGATATACTGTTGAACACGGCAGGAATGAAAACCTACGTTACGTTACAGATGACGGCAAATAACTAAGGTTGAAGGTTAGAATGAACACTGATGTATCTTCAAGGTCACCTTTTTTTATTTTTTTCTTTTAATCCGTTGCACATCGACCACGTGCTCGTCTTTCAAGCCTTCCTTGATTTCTGGGTCTTTCAGAAACTTGAGGTCATAACAACTAATGATTCCTTTAGTTGTGTTAAGGGTACTGTGTTCTTCTATGCTAATTTTCATTGTTCCAGCGAGGTGATCCTGTTTTAGAAGTTTTGTGGCTTGACTCCTATCAACGGTTTTTAACAATAATTTTCCGTCTCGAAGCCTACTGATCTCTACATTTGGGGTGATTGCATCTAGTGCCTTTTTAATAAAAAATGGCGATACATTACTCATTGAACAGTTTGGGTCATTCCTCGTGAGCACAAGATACCTGGGACCATTGTCATCCTTGAGATCCATTTTCGCAACCTTCATGTAGATGTTCTCCCTCTTTGATTCTCGTTTGGCTACCCGTTTGTTCCGTTTATCCATTTGTTTGAGCGTTCCATCATCTTCTTTGAGGCCAGCAAAGCGGGAGCCAAACATCCATGATGATGGTTCCCCTCCGGGGTCTTCCGCCATACGTTACACCACTCAGCACAATGTGTTCTTTGAACAAAAGCTTATACAATTGTAAACAATAGCACGATAAGAAACAAAAGATATTTATGGATATCCCGATTGAACACCTCTATCACAAAACACGTCCAACTAGGTCGGAAGTCAAAACCGGAATGCATAGATTCTTATACCGTAAAACGGGGTGATATTGATCACCGGGGTAGCTTTGATCAACCTGAAAGTTTTCCACATAAACATCCACATTAAAATATCTTAAAATTTTTTTCTACGTTTGAAAACCTACATGTGGAGTTTCAAATTTTGAACAAATTGATTTGTTTTTGAAAATTTAAAATGTAAGTAAAAATGTTATTTAAAATCATAAAATATCTATGTTTTCGAAGGCTCACAAACAAACACCCTTCCTGATGAAATCAAAGCGTTTAGAAGCAGCAGGTTGATTTATGTGACAGTTTAACTTTTTCCTTAGTAAATGTATAGCTTTTGTGTAGATTTTTTTTTGTATTTTGAGGTAAATTTTTGATATTCAAAAATAGGGACGTTTTCCAAGAGTAAGCCAGTCTAGGACAAAAGGCTAGAAACCATATCGAATGGTAAAGTTTGAAGGAAATAAATATAGGGAAATAGTGCGATGGTCTGGAGTTGATTGAAGGAATTTGTTTTATTTTTTTTTTTTGTAGTTAAAATTTTATAAGTAATGTTAGAAAATTAAGCCCCTTAATTTATGCAGTATCATGACCCTTCTTTCTATTTTAATTGTTGTTTGGCCTTAACAAACGAACTGTCTAAGTTTATCAATTACTAGCATTCGTAAATATGATAAAGGTGTTTTGTATCCTTTATGATAAAAAAAACTCGTTAAAACCGTCAAAATAGAGATTGATCAATGTTACCCCAAAGCATCAAATTCTAAACAAAGACGAAATCGATTTTTAAATCAACTTAAAAATAGTCTAATAAATTTCTGCAACCATGTTTAATGTTCATACGAGTCCAGTACTGGTTTTAAAATTATGAAACATGCCACATACCCCTTAACAGAAAAAAATAATCGATAAATATTGAAAAACTTGATCAATCTTATCCCTTTTTACCGATAATTCCTCCCATAAATAAGTTCATTAGATATTGGAGTAGAGTCTGATTTGTGGACATAACAGGGATATATGGAATCCTTGGATCACTACGGAACTACGACGACTGAATAAGAAAGACCCTCCTTAATACAATAAGGATATTTATCGTTAACTGATTTCTGCATACAAAAAATTCAGCAAACGTTGTTACCAAAACTATCGAGTACAACGTGATCTTAAGTCCAGACCGAAAGTGTTTTGGAAACATGTTAAAAGACAATGGAATTAACCGGGCCAGCCAACCCAAATATTTCTGGATGGTAAACGGCGAACTCTGATCGTGGAGTCTGTGATCGCTTTGAACCGAAATTCTCGTCAATCTAATATACAGCTCACTTTCACATTCAAGTAGGTATTAATTCTTTTTTAAATGCTTATAATTTGTGACTGTAAAAGAAATAAAATAATGATAGAAAGTTAGTTCCAAGTATCAATAAATTACAAAAACGATAAAAGTGATAAAAGTCACAACGACAAATTGAGGTAATCTTCAAAATTATTATTTTAATTAATTTCGTAATTTTAGAAATTATTGTAATTTTTTAAATTTTTAAAAATTTTGTCAATTATATTTTTTTATTTATATAATATTTTAATTTTCTGTAGTTTGTGCTATTATCCTTCTTTTTGTAACATTGGCCATTTTTACAATTTTTTGGCATTTTAATCAATTTTGTAATTTTCGCAATTTTTTTTGTCAGTTTAAAGTTTACACTTTTCACCGATATGGCATAACAAACTTAAACTACGATGATCAGTCTCTTCATTTTTTTTTTGTGTTTTTTGTAATCCAGATACTTGAATTCTCGTAGGTTTTTAAATTTTTGGTTATTTTGTTATTATTGTAGATTTTGTTATTTTTAATTTGAATAATTTAAGTAATTTTTTTAGTTTTGTCATTTTAGTCACTTTTTTGTAATTTTAATTTTTGATTCTAATTTTTAATAATTTTTGTTTTTTCGTTATTTTTAGTATTTTTGAAACTTATTTAGTTTCTTCAAGTTGATGTAGACTTTGACAAATTTTTGTTAATACACAAAACGAGTTTGGCTCCTTAAAACCTCAAGGTATGAGCCGTTTCTAATAAAGAAATTACAAAAGAAACCTATAGTTTCTGAAAAAACTTTCGTAAATTATGTAATTATTGTATTTTTTATAGAGCTTGTGATAAAGCTCAGTTGGCAAGTCAGTTGCCTCCTGAGCCGATGTCCGCAAGTTCAAGCCCAAGTGTAAACATCGAACACAATTGTACCGGATAAGTTTTTCAATGACTGTCTGCCAACTTCACCGTTGATATAAATTCGCGAATGCCACAAAGGTGGTAAAACAATATAATCGAAACAAAACAAAAAAAATGGATTTTTTAAAATTTGTATCGCTTTTTGCAATTTTTGTAGCATCTGCAATTTTTTTTCAAGGTATGTTTAAAATTATTGTTTCATTGATAGATGCTGCTTTTTTAGCAGAATTTGTTAATTTCTTGCATTTTGTGTTCTATTTTTATTTTAGTAGTTATTTGTTATAATATTTTTCTTCTATTCCTTTCTGTATTTTTTTTATAATTCGGTGTGTTTAATCATTTAATGAAGTAGTTTCTCAAATAAGTCTGTTCGCCCATTCTCAACGCCTGTTCATTTATATACCCAGTTATCCATCTATGTACAGTGGTCCAGAAATTAAATTTTGCGAGAAACAACTACTTGCGTCTTTCCTTTAACCCTCCAAAGCTGTTCGGGTCAATATGACCCGAAGCGCACATTTCAAACATCTTTATCGTCTTTCCAATATACTGATGAACTGGTAATTTTGACAAACCAAGTATGTTCTAAGAAAATAATGATCAAATTAACGCCAAAAAACTAAAATTTGAGTTTTGAAAATCGGTTCATTAAGAAATGAAATATAGCTAAGCAAAGACGAAATTGGATGTCGTTTTTTAAAAGTGAGATTTTTTTCTACCGGAAGATCTGTCATAGCGGTCAAAACTTTCATTGGACCCCAACATATCTATACATTGTCGGATAGATGGATTCTTAACAATTTCAAACATCAATATAACACTTCAATACAGAAAAGCTGTCAGAAGTTATGAGTATTTTAAAAAATAAAATTGATTATTCGGACTTTTTACATTCTTAACCAGTTTCTGATAACCTGGAAATACATATCGACTTTATTTTAAAATGTTAAGTAATAAGAATAAATTACCTACACAATGAATATAATATCATCAAAATCGGTTAACATTTACAGCCAGGAGAACGAAATCAATCTAGAAGTCATATTTTCCCGAAACGGATATTTAGCGAACGGCTTTGGAAGGTTAAGTTTGATGCATTTAATGTCTTAGACCAGGGGTGAGCAACCCGCGGCCCGCGGGCCGCATGTGGCCCGCGAGACCCTTGTGTGCGGCCCGCGAAGCTTTTTTCAAATTTTTATGTCTTTTTTCTACAATAAATAGTTTGCAAAATTTCGGATTGTCAACTTTTTTCTGGCATTTTGAACGTTTATTATGTTCTGTTCAAGGCTTAAATGCAATATTTTTTATTGGTATAATGTTGCATTGGAGTGTTTTTTTTTCATTAGTATACTTTTTTACTTCCACTTTGAGAGCAAAATCCATTAACGTGAGTCAGAAGAACAGCCAAAAATCGGAACATACACATGGTCAAAGGAATTTCGAAGCCGGTTTAGTGAAGTCAATACCTATTTTTTATTTCAAGAAAAAATATAAAATTGAACGATAAAAAATATGCTCAGCAGATTTTTTTTTAAATTATTCTATCCAATGGCAAAAAAAAATTAAATTTAAAACTGATATATTTTTTTATTTCTGAATATTGACGAAAATTACGAAAGTTAAATAATAAAGCCTGGGTGAACGATTTTTGATTGTTTATAAATATGAATCAACCCACAAAAATTATTAGTTCTTGATAAAAACAATTGATATCTGAAATTCTGTGATTCCACCCAAAATGTCTTTGAAGATTATCTGTAATGCTTTTTTCAGAAATTTGATAGAAAATTTATCACAAACATCGATAAATTGAGTTATTTCACTTATAATTCGCAATCCACATTACCATAGTCAAAATATAGCTTTAGAAATCCTATTCTTATGATATCTAAATAAGATTAAAATGATAAAAATTAAGATAAAAATTCTAAAATCAAGAACGTAATTTGGAAGATAGTTGCTTAAAAAAACGAGAAATTAAAAATTTTTCTGTGATTTCGACAACCTTGCTCAACATCTGAATGCAATGATCCAATACAGAACTTCAATTTAAACAAACGAGCTTTTTAACGTTTGTAGGAAAAAAAATTTAGGCTTTGAGGACAAGTTTTAATGGTGAAAAAAAAAATCACAGAAAGTTAAATAGCGATTCAACGTCCAACGCTAAGAAGACTGTGATTTCTTTAAAAATATATTTATCACACTCTTAGTTATCACTGTGGTAAACTCCGAAAGATTTTTAAATGGAAGTGATGACGAATGGTATCATCGGTTTAAACAAGAATGTTGTAAGAACGAATGTTCGCAAGGAAGTACTATTAAAAACTATTAAAAATTGAAAGAATTTAAAAAATGTCAAAGATTTGGCGAGGTACCTTTTCAATATCGTGTTTTAAAAAAAGCCGTGTTGTTACTGCCGTGAATTACTGTTTTCAAGAACGTGAATTCGTTTTATCTTTTCTTTTTCAGATTTGTTTTCGCCAAAAATTTGTAGTTGTGAAAAATGACGTGAAGTTCTGATAATTATCACAAAAAAAAATATATTTTAAGTGCGGCCCGCCGACAAGATTTCAAATTTAATTTGGCCCGTTGGTTCAAAAGGTTGCTCACCCCTGTCTTAGACCAAATTTTACAACAACTCAAGGCTGTTATTTTGAATTAAATAATTTTAGGGTAGTTTATAAAGTTTCTGTGTTGAAAATTATTTTCTAACTTTAATAAGATAGACCCCTGCATTGTTCTACAATAGATGTAGAACCTAATTAGGGGCCGTTCACTAATTACGTAAGCACGATTTTGGAAATTTTCAACCCCCCTAGTAAGGCAAAGTAAGATTTTTCAAAACCCTCCCTCCCCCCCTAGTAAGATCTTATATTTTTTATTCTATGAGATATTGACACGTTTCTAAAATGCTTGAAAATATTAAAAATGTGACATACATGCTTCAAAGCAAAGCATTTTTTAAGTAAAATTTAAAAAAAAAACTGTATTTGAAAAGCACAATCCATACAAAATAACAGATGAAATGTTATAAACGATTAAAGAAAACATTATTCAAGACGTAGCATGTTTGGAGTAACAATAATTTTCAATAAATTTCCAAAATCGAATAAACAATATTTAACCGAAATTCCGATTTAAAAAAAGAGAGATCAGGTTGGCACATGGTTCCACAAAAAATTGTTATGTTTTTACCTGAAAAACATAAAAAATCTTTAAAAAAATTTCCTTCTAAATATACTACTAGAATTTGGGCAAAAAATTTTAACGACAATCACGTTGTCAACTAACCTAAAAGCTCAGACTCATTCAGCGGTAAGCAATAAAGTTTTAGGATTTTTTTGGTGAATCGGTTGTATAATTTAAAGTTGGTAGTGTCTATCACTAAAAAAACTGTCCAGAAATTCATTATTTAAAGCGCCTTTTATAGATTTATAAAGATTTTTTCTGGATGAAGTCATTTTCGTCATTCACGAAGTGCCATTTTCCTTTTTGTTTCTATAAATTTCTCAATTAGAAAAGATTGTTATGATGGAAAGCAAAAAGTTACGATCTTTTTAAACTATGTGATTTAGTGTTTTTGATGGCATATTGGTTTGAATTGGTTCTCTATAAATTTTATAGAACCTTTTTTTTATCAATTCAAAGACATTAAAAGCTAAATAACATAGCATAGCATAGCAGTGGGTGACTACACACATCTTGCATTGGCTGATACACAAAGTACAACTCAATAATCAAAACAAACAGCCCTTTCATCGGCATTCTAAAAACTTTTAATCGGTTTTCCGAACATTTCGACTTCGACGTCTCAAGGAACGTATTCCGAAGAAAATTTTTAAGTGTATCTAGTATTGTGTAGTTTTATGTTGATATTAATTTTAATTTGTTAGTTATAGTGTAGTCATTAGGATCAACATGTGATCCGTTGATGTTTTAAACAATAAACAATAAACACCAGTTGCCAAAACGAGTATCGGGATTCAAAACTCATTCCAAGTGTTGGTTTTCAAAAAGTGTGGTACAATAATGCACACCGTGACAAGTCAATGTAATCATAATGGGGAAGATCTGATACAGCTAAATGAACTTTTTTAGTGCAGAGAACTCATGCGACCCAGGGTGCTGTATTCAGATAGATAGGGAAGGGGTATTTACATGGGAAATTCTACTTGGCAAATTGGACTGATAAGCAATATAAATTAAATATGGTGTAAAAGCATTAAATTTTAAAATGAAACGATCTCACCAAAGTCCATAAAAAGGTGGTATGTTTCAGCTGGTGCTGTTTCACAATTCTGCTTGATTCCAGTCATTCGGAAATGGGTTGCATCCAAATATTTTCTTTTATCTGTTGCCTATAAACAACGCGCATCGCAGCAATCAGAAAAATCCCGCTTCCGTTGGCCCATCGCGACCTCATCCTTTTTTTCACTTTAATGTCCTAAAATTTAGGCTGCACCACGGCTATAGCCGTCTGTCAAATTCCGCAGATCACTATCTTTTTCAAAGCAATTTTCCTGGCTTTACCAACATTCGACTGCTTAAACACATTATTGTACCAGGGCATCGTAGAATTTTGCACCGCGTAAGTAAAAAACAGATCACACAGCCAGCCATTTTTCTTTGCTCTTCTACCAAACACTGTTTTTCATATCAACATGAATGCATCTGCTCTCTAAACTTCACAATTAACTATACTTTACTTCACTTTATCCTTTCCAATGTTAAAAAGTTTAAAATACCTTCAATCCATAGTAGAAAATTTAAAGTAGGTATGAGAACGTAGACGGAACGCACTACCTCAAAGACATTAAAAGCTAAATAACATAACATCAAAATAAACCAACAAATAGGTAATGAGTAAAAAAAAACCTGAGTAATATGGTTTCGTTTGGATGTGGCTGTGACGAATTTTTAATGTAACATTTCTTACGTAAGATTTTTGGAAACCCCCCCTACCCCCCTAGTAAGAGATAGTTAGCAAATGTGAAACTCTCCCCCCCCCCCCCCCCCCCCCCTCCCCCTATGTGCTTACGTAATTAGTGAACAGCCCCTTATTCATGAAACTTTGTCCAAGGCATCAAACATCTATCTCTTGCATTAAATATTTTATTGCATTTTTATTTTCAGAAGGTTACGGTGGTTCTTCAAAAAACAGTGTTTCGTTATATCCAAGGCTGGTAAATTTCAGTCAATATCTTTTCTCCTGACCAACGTCTAGTAGTCAATGTTATCGAAAGAATATCAAAGTCGTCTACCAGTTGAATGACCAAGCTACAATAGCAGTCAGACAGCAATGTCAATAATGAATGACATTTTTGAACTCCACTAGCATCATACATACGGTCGTCTTTCTTTTTCATTTTCTGGCTGTGTTGGGAGGAATTTTACGTTATAATTTACGAAACAGTTGAAAAAATGTAGTTGCTGGCTGTAAGAAGAAAAAAGTCATAGCAAGCATGATGTCATTCATTCAACTGGGTCATGATATTGTAAGCTTATGTCGCTGACCAAAAATCAGTATCGCATGACATGAACATGCTAAGCAGTATCAAAGTCGGCTGACATTGGCTGTCTGACACTGATAATTTGCAGCTCTGGTTATATCTTTTCAGGGTGATATTTTATCAAAAATATTTGTTAGGTAATATTTTAGATAATAATCATGCGCATCGTTCGCGCATCGAAAACGGATTACCAAAATTTGTTTCTGTTTTGAAGCTTTTAAGTAATTTGTGTTGAAAAATTACTCTTTATAAGCTACGATAACTTCAAATGAAGCAAGTAAGAAATTTTAACGTTGATTGCATTCAAAAGTTTATATTACAAAAACTGGAGGTAAGTTTTTGTTTAAAGCTTTAATCTTTGTTTGAAGTTAAGTAGTAAAAATCGCTAAAATCTCTAAAAAAATAGATTGAATTGGTATCTGTGTTCTGAAATGAAATTTTTAATGAAGGGGTTTTTCGATTAAACATTTGTACCAGTAAAGTTTTTAGTCCCTTCCATCCCAAAGATGCGCATGATTATTTTCTAAAATCTTGCCTAACAAATATTTGTGATAAAATATCACTTTCTATCTTCCTTTTTCTTTTAAATAAAAGTGCTAAGCTAAGAAAAACATTGTAAACACAATAAAAAATGAGTTTGGCTCCTTAAAACCTCAAGGTATGAGCCGTGTCAAATAAAGAAATTACAAAAAAAAATGTTGTAGACAATAATGTAGGCATCTACCTTATCACAGCTAGAATGTAATTTTCATATCTCAAAACTTTATAAACTACCCTAAAATTATTTCATTCAAAATGACCGCCTTGAGTTGTTGTGAATGTTGGTCCAAGACATTAAATTCATCAAACTTAAGGGAAAGACGCAAATAGTAGTTTCCCGCTAAATTTTATTTCTGGACCACTGTGCTATAATTTTAAAAACTGGAGGTCTTCTAACAAAAAAAACAAATTTTCACTAAAAAGACTATAAAAAGATTGGATGGTTTCAATGACTTTTCAAAATTTCAGTGCATAAAATGAGTATACATACTTTAAAACATGTTATGCTATTTATATCCTCATAACTTTTTAGTATTTATAGCCAACCTTCAATAGTGACCACACCGTAACAATAATACTGATGCCTGTATTAAATGTTCGGGTTATTGTTTCTCGTTTCCAATACCTTTTTTTTCTAGATTACAACTCAATATAACAAGACTGGAATGCCTGCCGCTTGAGCTCTGCATACTGATAACTTTCGGCATCGCCGTCATATATGTACGTAAGTATGAGCACGGGCTTCTTACTCATAAACACCCAGTCCGCGTCTCCGATCACACTCCCGCGCAAAAGGAAGACCATCTCACAATCGCAGCAGCAGCATAATCGCCGTCGCGTCGCACATTGCCACTTGACTTGACTTAACTTGGCTTGGGCCGGTGTCCCCCGGCTTGAGAAAGCATTTCCAAACGCTCGGTTAACAACTGAACCTACAAACACGAGCTCGTTAGTACGCAACGCCACTGCACTGGGTGGGCCTCTTTCTGGCTGAGCGGGAATCGACGAAGACGCCGAAGACGACAACGACGGCTTGTCCGGAATATCAAATAGCAATTGCTGCTATACTCCAGAACGGAAGAGGATCAGACCGGCCGGACAGACGCACGCGGATCGGATTCAATCGAACGAAACGCAACGGATTGAACTTGGCCCCGAGGTAGAATCTTCTTCAGTCGGGTGCCAAAAAACGACCGTGATAGACGTCGATCGGTGGAAAATTGAAAATTTAGAAAGGATTTGATGAACTGAGCTGCTGGAGGTGTTTAACTTATTTGAATGATAAGAAAGTGCCGCCCATAGTGATAGTTACTAGCTACGATACTGTTTGATTGCTGAGGGTTGGTGACAGTTTGAACAATGTTATATCTGAAGATAATAGCCGTTGGCCTTTGCTCAGCTTTTGCCTGGGATGCTGCAGTTGCTGCCGAAGCGTGCTCCAACACCACAATGTAAGTAACAATGAGCGAAAACTCCACATAACAGTGATGAAAGATAACACTAGTTTACAGCATTTTTGAACTAAGTTAACTGAAGATCACTTCTTATGTGAAATCGAGCACTGAGTCCTTAAATGGAATTCAAAAAAATCTCAGTAGAACAGTTTTTGAGTTATGCTTTAATATGAAATTTTAGTAAAATAAAAAATAAGTACTTGTACTACTTTTTTAAATATCTCCGACTGCATAACATCAATTCGAAATTTCTATTTTAAACATTTAAGGTGAATAAATTTTTTATCGATCATATTAACTACATTTTTGCGTATGATCAACAGTATTGTTGATATTAGTATCATTATGATAGAAAAAAAAATACAAAAAAACGCATTTTCTTAGAGAAAATTTTTGTTTTAGCGAAAGTTTTAGATTCGAAGGTAAAAAAATGTTTAAAAATCTGACTTACATTTGTACTTAAAGATCAATTCAAAACAAAGATTTCAAGTGGTTATTTATCAAAATCGTTTGGAAATTGAAGAAGTTATGGTTACTTTACCAAAACAGTAATTTTTACATTTTTGAATAAGTTAACGGCCCGCGGTGTACTTATCATAGTATAGGAAGAATTAAAGAGTCACACTCGCTCCAATTGAAAATTGATTATTAGCTTACCAGAAGGCCACATGCCAAATTTCAGAACGATCTGACCATGGGTAGGGGTTGCTTGTGTCTAAAACGTGAATAAGTTTTAAAGGTGTTTTGCTCGGTAGGAAAAAAATACTGGTTTTTCATTAATAAGGTAAATTTTGACTTCTCTAGCCGATTGCTTTTTATGAACAATTTTCTTAAAGTATAGATTGAAAAAGAGTAGGCTGCGGCCGTGAACGACGGGTGTGATTTTTTTTCGCTGCCAATTTTAACTCCTGGAGAAAAAATAATTTTTTGTTGTCATTTGTGCTGAAAATTTGTTCAGATGTTGGAGATTCTCAATCTATTTTCAAGAACACCCGGAACGATTGCCACGACGTCAACAGCAGCCAGTAGTGTCCTCTATGCAACCAATGCAATCAGTATCAGCAATGTTGCGGGAAGTAACATCAGAGTGTGCCTCATGCGGCCTCTTTTGGTTGGCTAGCAGAACAGAGGTTACGAAGAACCTCTGGTCGGCTTTGATGAGGGGGTGACACTAGTCAAGAAATCCAAAACACCGTGAAGTGTGATGAGGTGGCCGGCCAACAGGAACTGCTGCTACGGGATGTCTTGTGGCTCGAGGATTGTACCTGGTGAGCCGGGTGGCAATGATGGAGCTGAATCTTAAATTTCGGACCTCGTGGAACTTTTACGGGTCCCAAATGTTGGTAAGCGATTGCTGTTGCTTGCAAGGTGGGTGTTGTTGGTCACTTGCCGCTGTCTCAAACCATTTCGCATGTTGGTCAACCCCAGGTAAGTACAAGAAGAGCGATTGTTGGTAACTTACGGATTTGGCTGCAGGTATGGATATAATTTGGTCATTAAAAGTTTAAGTTATATATGTAGTGATTGAAAATTTTGTGATAACTTTGATTTCCGGTTCTATCTGTGGAAATGTTTTTGAATGAGTCTTCAAATTAGTTGCAAAGAAATCAATTACCTACAATTTGATGTACGTAGTTTCTCAATTGAACATCTAAGAACAAAGTTATGTTCCTTTAAAGTTGTGACGTGAATTCACTCAGTTTAAACAGATCAGGGTAGTGGTCTGAATTCATTTTACAGTATTTGGAATTATTATGAATCATTTTCTAGAGATGTCAACTTTATGTGCACCTTTAAAAGTGATATTTTTTATTACAACTTGTATTTCCTTTGAAAGTTTACAAAAAAATCAAAATGTTTTTGTTCGCTCCTTTAAACAATTCCATTCAATATAAACATTTTTTTTCTCTACACAATGAAGCAAATCGTAAATATTTAAAAAAAATTCCAAACAAATCAACCCATACATTTTAATATATTTTTTTATGTTATTAACATTTGCATTGATGGAATGTTTTTCAAAATAATATGTAAAACATGTTAAAAATGTTTCTATCCTATTTTGTCTATTGGTTTTTTTAACCGTTAGGCCGAATATTCGGCTCACCGAATAGGCCGAATGTTTATTTTTTAAATTTATACAATAACAGACTTTTCAAATTTATCTTATAATTTTGGAAAATTTATAAAATATCCAAAAGTAAAATTGAAAATGCTACACATCCACCAAAAACTTCTGGATTTAAAAAAACATCTTACGTGTATCCGTGTATTTTTCACTGTTAATAACTTTATTTTTTGAGTACCGTTATTCCAGATTTTTTTTATATATCCAGGCTAGACCGTTCATGTCTTTTAAATATTTCCGGAAAATTTTGCGGTATGAAGACAAGTATCCTTTTCAAATGAAAAAGAGGTAAGATGTAAAAAGTGTTATTATTTTTTTCATATGTTCAAAATAGCTTAACTCTATATGGGGTTTAGTGGGGGGATTGGACAGGACATCAAACGATCGGAAGACTGATATACAATGGATTGTGGGTTCAAGCCAGCCGGAGTATCTCGACAAATTTAGAATAATGATTAGGTTACTTTGGAACCTTTTCAGAATCCTTCATTTGTTTCGAACAGTTGGAAGGGAGTGAGATGAGTCAAACCTGTCCCAAGCCAGTGGTAACGGACCCCTTGGTTGTGCTGCAAATATTGTTTATGAGTTAAGCTTGAACAATATTTGAATATGCGATCGAGACTTCCCGTACCGCCTCGGGTCGAAAGACCTATCAGCCACTGGTGGGTTTTCATACATACATACACATACATAAAATTTTCTTAAAGTATAAATTGAGACAAATATTTCACTCCAAGACTGCAACACGATTGAAATTGAAACAAAAAAGTTATTGTTGTTCAAAGATTGTATTTTATCCAAAAATTGTCGTACATATAAAAAGCAATGCGTAAAAACTACTCATTGCGTGTTTCATTTTTGAACGATAACTTTTTTGTATTATGTCCAATCTGGTTGCAGTCTTCAAGTGAAATGTTTGTCTCAATTTTGATTTTAAGAAAATTATTCATAAAAAGCATTTGGCTAGTGAATTCAAATGTTATTAATGAAAAACCAGTATTTTTTGTTCCTCCCGAACATATTACTTTAAAATCTTATTATCATTTGAGACTCAAGTAACCCCTTCCCATGGTCAGATCGTTCTGAAATTTGGCATGTGACCTTATGGTAAGCTGATAATCAATTTTCAATTGGAGCAAATCAGAATTTCCATGTTTAATTCTTCCTATACTATGATAATTTCGATAAATTATTAAAAAAATGAAAAAAATACTGTTATTTTAAAGTAACCATAACTTGTTCAATTTTCAACCGATTTTGATAAATAACCACTTGAAATCTTTGTTTTGAATTGGTATTTCAGGCCAATAGACCCAGATTTTTCAAATGCTACCTTGTAATCTAAAACTTTAGCTTTTACAAAATTTTCTCTAAAAAATGCGTTTTTTATAGTAATTTACATCATAAATTTACTAATATCAACATTACTGTTGATCATATGCAAAAATATAGTTCAGATGATCGATAGCAAATTTATTCACCTTAAATATGCAAAATGTTTTGCATTTGGAGATATTCGAATCTGAGTTCAAGTACTTTTTCAATTTTTAGAAAATTTCATGTTTGGAGCATAACTTAAAAACTTTTCTACTGAGATTTTTTTTAATTTCATTTTTGGATTCAGCGCTCGATTCGAATTAAAAATAAAGGTCAGCCAATAAACTTCACGATTTTTTTTTTAAATTTTGTAATCTAGTGTAATTAGTTATTCACTGGATACAAAAATACATAATACGTACAGTAGGGTGGCCCAAAATTGTACTTTGTCTGGGATTTTGGGGGCTTACGCTTCAAATGATAGCTTAGGGTGTAACAAACTTTTGTAAGGCAGCAACTCAGAAAAATGATGTTTAGAGGTCGCACTGGTTCAATTTTTGGAAAAAGGCATTTTTTTCGACATTTTGTCCTAATAACATTTTCAGATCTTGAAAAAGTATCAAACATGTGTCTCTAAAAAATTTTCAATTTTCTTCATACGGTAATTTTTTACTTAAAATTTATTGGGACTGTTTTGGAGCAGGGATGAAGTTCAATCAATTTATTATACTTTAAGCGGTAAATTTTTAAATTGTGAAAGAAAAATCCAATAAAAATTATTACGATATTTTCTATACAAACATCCGTCCAAAAAAAGAATGAAATCGCCCGTTGAACTACAATAAACCTCATTTTCAAACCAGTCATTTCTATATCGCTTCAATCGATTTTGATGAAACTCCGCCAGATACTTGATCAAACATTTTTACATCTTTTGGCTAAATTTTAGTATTTTCTATGATTATATGAACATTTTATGAAAAAAAATATGGCAGCTGGTCAAATTTGGAAGCGAGTTGGAAGAGATTTTCTTTTTTGAACGCAACTGTGCGTACATTAGGGTGGCAATGGATTTATTGGAAAATTTTTGTGATTGAATCTTGAAAATCGACCATACAAATTTTGTAAATTGGCCCAAAATCTTACCTGTGGAAAAGTACAGCACAATCGGACTTGCCTCAAACCGCTCGAAGTTTCGGTTGATACCCTCAAATATCAGAAAAAAGGGGACCATAGGAAATTGAAAAAAAAATAAAATTTTAATTTTGATGCCAAATGACTCTAATATGCATAAAGCGTCGAAATATGGTGTTATCTCGAAAAAAGCTTTTTTTTTTCAAAAATCGACTTAAGAATTTTAAAAATGATGTGAGGGGGGAACAAAGGAGATTCGGAAAATTGATATTTTATTATTGATACTAAATGACTTGATGAAGCCTAAAACACGATTTGAAATCTACTGAAAATCTGCTGATGAGTTTTGGTGAAACAAAAAAGTCTCTAATTCCCTGAATTTCTAAGAGATTTTGACTAAATTTGTCAAGGATTTTGGGTTGAAAATTCTTAGCTCAAATACCCGGATTTCTCCAGGTTTTACGATAAAAAAGCTCTGATTTGGCCGGGCCCGGATACGTGCGGGAAAAATCCTGGCAACCTTACCCATATGCTTATAGATATGATCATAATTTTTCTTGTTCTTTCACATGGAAATTGAATATTTCATGAAATAGTAATAGTCTCTCGTTTCTTAAACCAAGGCCCAAACCAAACACACACCCCCTCCCCACATAGAGATTTTTCCAAGTAAATTTTCACCTAAGTAACGGAAATCGCAAAGGTATTTTAGACTAAGTGTTCACAACAAGGCCAAATTTTAGATCGCCTCCGGCGTATTTTCGTCTAAAACCATTCTAGACTTGAGACATTTCATTTCACTACGCTATATGAAGTTCACGAATTGAAACTGAAACTGAACAGTTTGAAACCTACCTTTTGTTCAAAATTAATTCATCGAATACTAATTTTATACATCAACAAGTTGGAGGCCATGTAACTGTAACACTTTAACAGGTGTTTACGACTAGCGTGGTTATCGGAATTAGCCAAACAAAAATCTAAAACCTAGTTATCTGCTTGTTTATTTATTTATTGTATTTACAAAAAATAATTTCATTACACACATTATACTAATATGAAATGTTCTTCAAAAAACCCATTCCAGTGTCAATTTTTTTTGTGTTTCTTATTTTGAATAAATGCTCAACATCAAAATGGTTTTGATAAATTAAACAAGGCCACAACCTTGACATTCTTCCGAAGTGCAAACAATTTAAAACGAATTTAGACTAATTTTGTGCCCAGAATCTTAATAAGCAATTTTCCTGCCAGCTTTTGTTATTAAAATAACTTTTGAAAATAGGTTAAAATCGTTTAAAAAATAAATTCCTGTTCTTTTAAAAAAAAAAAAATTAAAACAAGAACATAACATTTTTAAATAAAAGTTTTGAATCAATTATCAACTTTCCTCAAAACTTCAAAGTTTGGAAATTTAAGTTCCGCAAAATAAGTTATAGAAGTTTCCTATTTGTTTATTTTTCCCAATTTGAAGAACTTTTATAGAAATATTAAACCAAATTGAATTTTAGATAATTTTTAAAATGTAAATCTTATCGTTTTTTAAGTTTCTTTTCTTGTAACGATATCTTTCTAAAAGAATCAGATATTTTCTTAAATGTACGTTTGCTAATTAATCAGTTATCAATTATTGATTTCACTTCAAACTAACACATTTGAAAACTTGTGAATTTCATATCACCAAAACACAAGGTGACTAAAAACCAAAACAAAAGAGTAAATTTGACAAAAGATCATGTCAAATCAACCATAAAACCATTGACGTTAGACGTCAATGCTCAAATCCTGCTTGAATGTTGAAATACTTATCTTTTCCATTTTGATATTTTATTTTAATTTTCTAATAAATTCACCGAATTTAAAAGTGCAATTTTTTTATATTAAATAAATTAACCAAATTTTGAATTTCTGTTTAAAATTTGATAAATATAAACAAAGTTTAAACCTTCTGTTCTTTCCAGGATCCAATAGGTATTTCAATTGAAAGTGACAAACTCATCGAAGCTTCAAATTTTGAACTTCAAAACCTGCGATTGAAAATTTAGAAACTTTTCATGTATTTTTATTATATTTAATCATGTTTTTTTAATCGATCATGGTTTTTGGATTTATCTTGTAAATGTTCAAAAATTGATTCGAAGTAGCAGCTTTTAAGCTTACTTTTAATGCGCAAAATTTACTAAATTTGTATTTGCTTTGTGCTTTCAATACTTTCAACAAAACTTGCAATTCATTATTTTTATTTTTTTATCAGTTTCTTATTGATCATTTGCGATATTACAAATAAAATAAAGTTATTATTTTGAACTTCAAACAAACAATGAGCTTTTTTGGCTTTTATTAAGATTACTGGAAGAGTTTTATTGTAGAAAAAAATTTTATATCTCACTTTGATCACTCTTGAAGTAATATTTAATATTTTCTTCTCTTTATCAACGGCTTTCCCTTAAACAACGGTATACCGTGAGTGATGAATTAAATGGAATCTTCCGATTGCTTTGATTCAATGGATTAATTATTTTTTTATTTATCTTTTTTCACTCGAGTTCAACCCCTCTACTGCATGAAATCCGTTGAACAAACAAATTTTTATCTCGGCACAAGTAACTAGGGTAAATGTACCCGACCTTGGCACCTAAGGCATGGTTTACCTTTTTTTTCAACATTCCAACCTTCCTGTTGAGTGCACCATATAACATCCTTTGAAGAATTTACTTGCTAACTTGCTTAGAAATCAACAAAAATATGTTTTCTCCATGGAACTTTCATAAATGTGAGTAAAATGCATGCAAAGTACTCACTGCGGTGCGCCAATTACTTGGCCGCCGTACCAATTGTTTGCAGTTCCGATGATCCGATTCTTGGCCTCCAGCAAAGTGCAATAGATCTTTACCAACAATGCTCAATTGACAGTTAACAGAATCGTTGGCTATTCTGAATATAAGGCCACTGACTTAACTTCTTTATTAATGTACAAACAATCAAAAAATTCGGTATGCAGAGATTTGAAACAAATTAGTCTCTTCGCAATGAAAATATATTCAAAATTTTTTAAGCTCAATTTGGACCTGAAAAACATGAAAAGACATATTGGCATGCCAAGAAAAGGACCATGCCAAAATAGGGCTCACTTACCCTAACCAAGAAATTAAAGTCAGAAAAAAAAACTTTTTTTCAATCGTTGCATCAATTGCATGTTCCATTTAATTTAACCCTAATCCGCTCTTGAGTATCAATATGACACTAATGGAAGTTTGGCTGCTTGTACCTTTATTCGGATGCATTCAGGGTGGGTACATAGGGTGGGTGCATATTGAGGAAAAGTAGGCAAGGGGTACCAAAAGTTTCTCATTGGTGGTGGGTGGAGACGGAGCGTTTTTTGACAGCGAATTGTTCGTCTTTTTTGACCCCCTCCCCCCGTATGATACAAATTGTAACGGTTCGACGTACCCCTCTATGAAAATTACGCAACGCTGATAATTACCGCCCCCCCCCCCCCCGTCTTCTCATGTTTTTAAATACTGAGATTCGAAGATAATAAAAAATGTAATGTAATTTTTTTAACGTTTTTAAAAACGAAATTTATATCTATCAAAACCAAATCACTTGTTAGTACGCTTTAATGATAACTCTCTAAAAAAATAAATTGATTGTATTATTACGAGTTGATCTGTGTTTGTTCACTGATGATCTACCTTGTTTACTTTATTTTGTTTTAGGAGCATAACTTGTTTTGCAAAATATACTACAGTTAGTAATATTCGTCGGAATAATCGAAATTGCAATTTAAATCCATTGAGAAAAAATAGTAAAATTTCCGTTTCAAGGTTGAATTCAGTTCTTGGAGGTACCTAATATTCGGTTTTCCAACGGTTATTTCACGGATATTCAATACACATTTTAAGGAGTTTTTCTCAGGATCTTTAAAAAATTTGCAAAAATTGCTTGACATCAAAATAGCTGCGGTTAGGTATACTGATTTTTTAAGCAAAAAATTGTTACGTAACGATGAGCATACCTCCCCCCCCCCTCCCGTATGTCACAATTCGTAACGCTCGAGCTTACTCCCTTCCCCCCTAGGAGCGTTACGTAATTTATGGATGGCCCCTTAAAGAATTTTTGCACAAAAACCATTAGCAGGCTCGGTTTTACAGAAGAAACAAAAATGATGTTGATTTTTCAGTTCAGACCGCAGGGTTTGAGAAATTCAAAAATCACCCCTAATCGACTCAGTCTAATGTTTCAAGCTAACTCTTGAATCATCACTTGGCATTATGAAATTTCTATTATTAGCTTTCACGGCTGATTACCTATACGTCAATTTAACGTTATCGTAATTCATAACGATATGCAAAAATCAGGTTATCAAGGTTTCTTTTTTAGTATGCTTTTGAAAGTCGAAAAAATTTTTTTGTGAGATTAGGAGTTGCGTTTAAAATTTTTAGCTATTTTTTATTGCGTCATCGAATGAACCAGTTTTTTTTGTAATGTTTATCAACTTCAATTAATTTTGGTCGCTAATTGATTTTTTTATACATGTGCTTTATCGCAATCGTATCGTATGTTACTTTGCAACACTTGAGATATGACGTAATAATCGGGGTTCCTGAAAAGAAGGTGAAGAACTTCTCCGAAATGGATTTCCAAGCTTGTTTCGTTCGATTCCTTTCAGAAAACACGAATATCCTAATTGCGAGTTGCAAAATCTTTGAGGTATCTTTCCTAATAATCTGTCTGACTGCTTTTAATGTGCGACACAAAGGCAACAATTTAGTGCAGTGAAGGTGCCTCCACTGTTGAAATCTGAATAAGCTTGCCACTTGCTGCCTTCCATATTTGCCAAAAATGAGTTCACTTCCAATGTGTTAATTTGATCATAATTGGGATCTTTATATTTTATATCTCAAGTTAAAACTTAAACTGCTTGTTACAAGATATGTAGATGTACGTACTTCTTCCATGTCTAACCATTCTTAGCAAACTAAGGCAAACTTCTTCACTCTTCCAGCAAAATCGAATACGTCCGACGAAATGGCAAGAACGTGATGGTAGCCCGGGGTAAATGCTGCAAAGGCTATTCCCGGCACAAGAACAAGTGCAACCCGGTGTGCGCGACACCGTGCGAAAATTCACGCTGCACCGCACCCAATTTCTGCACCTGCGATACGGGGTTCGAGAGGCTTTCGGATTTCAGGTTCGTTAACCCTTTCGATTGGCTTTACTTTAATTGATTTGTAAGAGTTACTGTTTGCTATTTCAGATGTATTCCTCATTGCGATGGTTGTGATAATGGTTTCTGCATTAAGCCAGGCTACTGTCAGTGTAATTCGGGATTCTACCACGCCGAAAACGGAAGTTGTTTGATCGAGTGCAACAACTGTGTTGGGGGTTTTTGTACTGAGCCAAATGTTTGTCAGTGTCCTGTTGGGTACGTTTTGAACGAACTTTCGGGTTCCAGTAGAAGCTGTGAACCGGTTTGTCTCGATGGATGTCCAAACGGGATTTGTGTCAGTCCTGGAGAATGCAAATGTAACGAAGGATTCATAAAAGGGACTGGCGGGAATTGTCTACCTGAGAGGCCTTCAACAACTACACCGGAACCTTGTGAGCAAGGTTACGAAGACATCGAAGGAGTGTGTACTCCAATTTGTCTACAGACTTGTGTAAACGGCAAATGCATGGCTCCTAATCAATGCGAATGTGATGAAGGCTTCGATAATGCGAATACTACTGCCAATCATATTTGTGAGCCGGTGTGTCGGAATGGATGTCAGAACGGAGATTGCATTGCACCGGGTAAATGTATGTGTCACCGTGGGTACGGAAAGATTGCTGAAGAATGTATACCTCTGTGTGAGAAATGCTCTTTCGGTCACTGCGTTGAGCCGGAAGTTTGCGTTTGTGATCGAGGGTACGAACTTGTCGATGGAGATTGTGTTCCGATTTGCGAGGAAGAATGTAAGAACGCCAAATGTACCGGGCCGAATTCTTGCACCTGTTTGCCCGGGTACAACTACACCGACATTAACTCATTGTTTGAGTGCCTTCCGGTTTGTGAGGACGACTGTGATAATGGAGAGTGCGTAGCACCAAACACTTGCGAGTGTAACTCAGGTGAGTAAAATTGTAAGTAGGGGAATCGATCTCTGTTTAAGCTAAGCGTAACTACGTATTACAGGTTTCGTTAAAGAAGACAACCAGTGCGTGGATGAAATTGAACTCTGTCGATCGAGATGTTTCAACGGGTATTGCGACGAAAATGTGAAATGCAACTGTCATTACGGATACATAATGAATCTTGTTGGCCTTTGTGAAAAGACTTGCCCAGAAGGATGTAGTTATGGACAGTGTATCGGGGGTGAATGCATCTGCGAAGAAGGTTATCGACTTTCGGCAAATAATGCTTCGATCTGTGAGCCAATCTGCGAAGATGAGTATGATGAGATCGGTACTGGATGCATCAATGGACAGTGTGTAAGCCCGAATATCTGTCTATGCGATGCGGGATTCGAACTAGTCGATGGAAGTCGAACGCACTGCGAATCACAGGAAATACTTCGAAGGCACAGAGAGAGACAACTAAGGGAACAGCTTTGCGCAAAGCACTGCAACAATGGAGTATGCGATCAAGGTTACTGCCAATGTAAACAGGGTTACGTAAACCCAGACGGCGAAGCGCATCGATGTATACCAATGTGCGATCCGCAATGCAAAAATGCTACTTGTGTTTTACCGAATCGCTGTGAATGTGATCTTGGGTACAAATTTTACAACGGAAGTCTCCACACCTGTCTCCACGTCGAAGACATAAATCGAATCCACATGGAGCTAATGCAAGCTCAATGCGAAGAGAAGTGTATTTACGGAAATTGTCTCGATGGGAAGTGTTTGTGCAATGAAGGGTTCCGTTTGTCGAAAAAAGACGAATTTATTTGTCAACCTCATTGTGACAACCCTTGTAGCCATGGAGTGTGTTCTGGAAACAATCGATGTCAGTGCTTTGAAGGTTACAGAAGTGTTGCCAATGGTAGTGGATGTGAGCCAATCTGCGAACCAGAATGTCTTAACGGTCTATGTGTCAGTCCTAACGAATGTAAGTGTCTACCTGGACATTCTTCCGAACCGCACAGCAAACACAAATGTGAGAGTGAAACAACAAAACAAGAATCTGTAGCGAGAGAAAAACAAAGAAAGTGTAAATCTAAATGTGTCAACGGCATTTGTATCGAAGGTGTCTGCAAATGTTACGAGGGATACTCCACAAGCCCTGAATCAAAGATGATTTGCGAGCCTATTTGCACCGGCGAATGCGTTCATGGAAAGTGTGTTGCTCCTGAAAGTTGCTCGTGTGAGGAAGGATACGAACTAGTCCCAGATCAAGGATGTAAACCGATGTGTAACGAAAGTTGCGTTAATGGATTCTGCAGTGCACCGGGAAGATGTGACTGCTTACCGGGCTACAAATTGCTGGCAGAAGATGATGATTCCTGTGTCCCAGACTGTGGACCCGAGGGATGTCGTAATGGTCACTGTGTTGCACCGGACAGTTGCATTTGCTTCACGGGCTATCAACCGAACAAAGAGGATGATCCACATTGCGAGTTGATCCCGGATATCATCTACAAAGCCGATAGTCACAGGTAACTTCAAATTATTTTTTGACTCTAAAAAAGTGGGTCCTAAAATTCAACCAACTTAAACTTCCCTTATTTTTATTCAACAAAACACAATCATTCACAGTGACAGCTTGCTGTACAGTACGGCCTACATCAAGTACCTGGCGCCAGTCGTTGTGGTGGCGATCCTGACCACCGCGGCCATCATAACCATGATCGTGTTGCGTAACAAGAAGAAGGACTACCACATTGGAAAGCTCGGTAACGTCCAGCGTCGTCGGTCCATGCCGGATCGCCATTCCCGTTCCACCGAACCATACAATGATTATAATCTGGTCGTTCTATTTCCTCCCACAGAAACGAAGGAAAATTGCGTGTACTTTATGCCTCAGGCGCTAGATGCAGATAAGGACGAGGAGGAAAAGTTCAGTGTGTAAATATAATCCGCCCGAAAGATTGAATCTCGAACGATGGGAAAAAACGATCCCGAACTGATTTGTGACCAAGTGATGTCATCAAACCAAATGTAAATAATAGATTCTACTTACCATTATTCGGAGGTAACGATAACGTGCTGTTTTTATTTTATTTATTTTTTTAAGTTGTCAATGATCTTATAAATAAATGGTACAGAAAATGAAACCATGCTTCATGAATAAACTATCCGAAATATCTTCAACAAAGCTGGGTGTCAGTCGATCATGGTTTCTGTAGGGATGGTTCGACCTTTCTGAAAATAGGTACATGCCCAGTAGGATGCGAACATGATGGTCAAAGCGATGGATGCAGCAATTGCAGCGATTATCAGGTGGTTTCGGTTGAATATGTACAAGAAGTTAACCTGGGAGTCCTTCTGCAACTCAACACCCTCACTTGCTTGAAGCTCGGCTAGTTGCCTTTCATCGTTGAACGACTCCACTGTTACGGTTTCAAGATCTATCTTCGGCTGGCAAACTTCACCCATATCATTCAGGATATGTTCGTAGCCTGGATTGCACTGGCAATCTCCTGGACCAATGCATACCCCATTCTCACACCCTTCACAGTGGGGAACACAGTCTTGTAATTCTTCGGAGTAAACATATCCTTCTTCACAATCTTCCAGAAACCGACTTCTGATTTGCAGAACTTCTTTTTCAAGGGATGCACAAATATTTCCCTCATTAAGACTGAATCCATCTTCACAATTGCATTCTCCATCGATACAAATTCCATTGACGCAGTCAGGTCGGCAAGATCTCGTACAAACTCCGTCCCAAGTTTCCTCATATCCTTCCGAGCATTTGCAAACATTCGGAGCGATGCACTCTCCGTTGACGCAAGGATCGTCGCAGTATGGCATACAGGTACCGGTACCATCATCGGTATATCCTATGAAGCATTCACAAATGTCTGGCGCTACACATAAACCGTTCTTACAGGGAACATTACAAACAGGCTCACAAACGATCAGCTCAGCTTCGTTGATCGCTCTCCTATAACCAGGAAAGCATTCACAGATATTGTTACCCAAGCAAATTCCGTGACTACAATCGACGTAACTATCATCACATGTTACTCTGGTTATCTCTTCCGAACTAGAATCAGCTTCCACGGCAATGTCACATTCCGGTACAGGAATCGGGGGACATGTTAATTCCGGACATAGAACTTGTGTTGAACAAGAACACGCCTTGGGTTTAGTTGTTGTTATTTCGTCGATTTTTGGACATGTAAGTTCTGGACAAGGTTTTGGTGTTGGACACGTGATGTTGCATGTTGGAACAGGAATGATAGGACATTCCAAAACTGGGCAAGGTGTCACTTCTTCACATTCACAAATACATTCCGGTGGAGTTTGCGTTGTTTGAGGAGGTATATCACACTCTACTATCGTTGGGCGAGGGACCGGTGAACACGTGAATATACCTTCACCATTGAAACTGGAGTAGAAGCCTTCGTAACAGCGACAGAAATTGTTGCTTCCACAAACTCCGTTACTGCAATCCACTACGCTAGGGTCACAATACGGTACGCAGATGTGCGTTTGCTCGAAAGTGTCTTCGTTATCCGGTACGTAGCCATCGTAACATTCACATAAATCAGGTTCGGTGCAATCGCCGTTTTCACACGGAGGATTGCATACGGGTTCGCACATTTCTGTCAACTCATTCAACACATATCCCACATCACACTCACATATCCCTGGGGCAACGCATCGACCGTTCACACAAGTTGTAGAACACAAAGGAATACATTCTACAATCCCACGTGAATTAACCTTCGGGAAATATCCATTCGAACACTGACAAACATTATTCCCTAAACACCTGCCATTGCTGCAGTCCACAACCTCAGAGCTGCACAGAGGCTCACATGTTCCATCTGGCCTGGGAATGTATCCCTCTTTGCAAACACAAACATTTGGGGCTACACAACTCCCATTGACACAACCTGGTTCACAAATTGGCTCGCAGATGTAATCGTACTTTGCCGACTTCCTGTAACCAGGCAAGCAGACGCACGAATCGCCCAAACAGTATCCGTTGACACAGATTCGATCGCAAGGTTTCGGCTCGCAAATCATTTGACCTTCTCTGATCGCCAATACGAATCCTTCATCGCACTCGCAGATATTCGGAAGCGTACAACGGCCATTGGTACAGTCGATTAGAGTATCGTCACAAATAGGCTCACAAACGCTGGTACTGTTATCTGCAAAGCGATATCCCGAGATGCACTGACACACGTTCGGTTTGATGCAGTAAGCGTTCACACATTTGTTCTTGCAGTAGGGCGTGCAAATCGATTTTTTGGAGTTTATAGCTAAAACGGATTCGGAATTTTAAATACAGTTGAAAAAATGGGCCTTGGAGAATGCTCGAAAAACAAGAACATCGGCTCAATGGCGAAAATCCACTTTTAAGAGCATTCAACGAATAATAGACCTTTGATCGAACAAGTTCATCCTCTTCTGGACTATTGAACTTCAAGATATCTTGTTATATCACAGAATACTTACAGCTTGAAGTTGCAAAGTACCCCGGCAGACATTCACATCGATCTGGCCCTACGCAAACTCCATTTGAGCAACCATTTGCGCACTTCGCTTCACAGATATTGCGGCTGTTTTCAAGCTTTGCGTAACCTACAAAAGCAACACAAAGCTATTCTTCCTAGATTGGTTAATTTGAACGTATGATACTCACCTTTGTTACATTCGCAAACATCTGGAGCGACACATTTTCCATGGATGCAGGGTTTGCTGCATTTCGGAACGCATTTTGAAGGGTCTTTCGGATCCAGCTGATAGCCCTCGTAACAGCTACATACATCAGGTCCACGACAAAGTCCATTTTCGCATCCTTTCTTGCAGTAAGCTTCGCAGAGACCACTCTCCAAACTCATCGAATAGCCTTCCTCGCACTGACATAGCCCCGGTTCAATGCAATTGCCATGGACGCAGCCATCCGGACAGAAAGGTTCACAAGCTCCGTCCGGTCCCTTCCGGTATAGATCGTCACAAACGCAAACTCCGGGCGCTACGCACTCCCCATTTGAACAATCATCTGCGCAAAACGGCAAACATTCACCATCAATCAACTCAAAGCCGTCATTACATTGGCATTCCTCCGGGGCCACGCATCGACCATTGGTACAATTGAAGGTGGCACAAATTGGTATGCACTCGTTTTTCTCATTCAGCTGGTAGCCGTCTTCGCAGAGGCAAGTTCCGGGAGCTATACATGAATGGCACGAGCCGGAACATACCGGTTCACATAGGAATGGAGAATCGGTAGACAGGGTGTATCCTAGGAGGAAGAGAAATATAATGGAAAATTGAGAATGGAAACTTACAGATTTCAAATATGAAGTAAAATGTCCTCAAAATCGATTTAAATTTTCATACATGTTTTATAAGGGCTTATTATACTCTTGATGATAATTTTCAAGCACAACGCATATAAAGTCGAGCTGTAGCTCTATAAGAGATGTTAAAGTCCCATCACGCACATTTTTTCGAACCGAGAAGAGAGGAAGAGACTCGATCGAATGTCAATTTAGGTCCCAACTGTAATATTACGTAAATACTATTGAATTCTAAAGCTGCACACTCTTAAAATTAGAATTTTCTGGAAAAAATTACTTTGAAAAAAAATTGAATATGTCGTCCTTCTGAGAGTTTTGTCAGAACCAAAGCAGTTCTAAAGGGTGTCCCACGTAAAATTGCATCACAATAAAAACGCTGCAAAAATTTTCTTGTTGACCGATTCTATTCAATCTTTCAGACAATACAATTTTAACCATTTATGATTTTTTTTTCTTCAATGTTTATTTCAATCCAGTTCAATATTATATTCGTGCAATCGAACATTAGGCCTAACTCTTCTCTACCTATAAAATTTCGCGTAACCTCTGAAAGCAGCTTTTTCTATACACAAACCAACTTTTTCGTCATTTCTTCCTAAAAATAGATCTCTTTGAAATTTTCACTGAACGCAAGCTTCAAAAAAACTTAGTATTTTTCAATGAGTCTCAGTTCCGGTACATTATGCACGTTTTGTACGTTATTCAAAATAACTTCCATTGTCGTGATGTTACGAATCTCAATTGAGAGATTCACTTAGGCACGTCTGTCGCTCACAAGGATAGACTGTCAATAAAATTATTCATTTTCTTTTATTCATATTTTCTTTTTCTTTTCTTTCCAGCATGGGGAGGTCATAGGCCGGCGTCGAAGTCGGAAGAAAACGGATTGCCGAACCTAATTCAGGTCCATCTACCAAAAAGTTGAAATTTTCAATTCATTCGATGTCCTTCATAACATATTCATATTTAATTCTGATATGAGTACTAAGAAATCTTCTTCTTATACTCTTAAAAATGAAAAGGTTCCATCAATAACGGTCACGATTTTAGATTTTAATGCCTTTCGAAAAGAAATCGTCACTTCCGTCAAGGACGTGAAGATTTTCTTTTCAGATTGGTCGAAGAGGAACTGCTCGTATATTGGCGGAATCTTTTGATGATTTTCAAAAAAAATTTAAATTGTTTGAATAATAAAAACATCAATTTTTACATACGACACTGAAAGTGATCGTCCATTTAAGGTTGTACTTCGTGGTCTCACCGACGATCAGACACCGGATGAAATCACAATCAAAATAAATTCTTTGTTAGGTTTTTCTCCGATTCAAGTAATTCAAAGGAGGAAAAAATCCAACACGCATAATACCAGTAGTGTTGGTTTGGTCCTGAGCTTTTTATTTGACTCATTGTAAAAAAGACCAGGTTAAAATTTGCAAATTCTTGAAAATGCTTGTCTCGTGTTTCATTGTCGAGTCAACTCAATGTCGTCGTTGTCAAGCTTTTTGTCATGGCACTAAAAATTGTAGAATGAATGCCAGATGCATGCTTTGCGGCTCATTCGATCATGAAAAATCTAAGTGGCTTTTTGGTGGTGATAAACCAAAAACAGAATTTTTCAAGTGTGCGAATTGCGGAGGTAATCATTCCTCCAATTCCATAGACTGTCCCGTTAGGGCAAAAATTATTGCTTCTAGGAAAAATTCCAAAGAAAAGTTTCTTCTCCTCCTTCCTCTTTTTCGTCTTCACACGTCAGGCCGGCAAACAATCTGCCTGTTTAAAATCACGTCTTGGTAATTCTCGAAGTGATTTTAATGTTACCTGGACTGATTCAGCGCCCCAGACTCTTTGTTTAACGTTCTCAGAAGTGGTTGAAAATGGGTTGCCTGCTTCGGGTATAACTAATGGGAAAAAACCAAGACTCAACGTACATGCGAAGGCTAGGGAAAATCTCCGAAATAAAAATATATGTTCTTCTCCTTCGTTATCTGATCCTAACAATTTTGTTGGTTTGGGTGAGATTACTGAGGAAATATCATTTTTTTGCATCAAAATTTAATGGAAATGATGCAACTTATGTTGAAAGCAAATCAATGTTTGAAGCTTTCTAAACTTCTTTTAATTGTGCTAATAAAATTATTATGACTTTACGATTCCCTCATGGATCCAAATAGATGTTTAAATATTATGAATTGGAACGCTAGATCTTTGCTGGCTAACCAAGATGAGTTCTTTTTATTTTTGAAAACCCAAAACATACATACCTATTGCTGCCTTCACTGAAACTTTTTTGAAGCCAGACAATAACTGCTTTTCAACAATGCTTTCTTTACAATTTTACAAAATGATCGACTTTATCGACAAGGTGGGGGTGTAGCTATTGTCATCAATAGTCGTCTCAAATTTAGACTTCTTCCTTCTTTCAATTCAAAAGTCTTAGAAACAATTGGAATTGAATTAGAAACTTCTATGGGGAAAATTATAATTGTTACCGCATACTTGCCTTTTCAATGTAGCGGTGAACAGAAATTTTTTTTGAAAGGAGATTTACAAAAACTCACCAGAAATAAATCTAATTTTTTTATTATTGGGGACTTTAGTGCAAAACACCGATCTTGGAATAATATTTCATCAAATTCTAATGGGAATATTTTGTTTAATGACTGCTCTGCAGGTTATTATACTGTTGAATATCCTAATGGGCATACTTGTTTCTCTTAGATTAGAAATCCTTCCACAATTGATTTGGTTCTAACGGATTTAGGCGAGCATTGTAGTCAATTAGTTATTCATGCGGACCTCGATTCAGACCACCTTCCAGTAACTTTTTCTTTATCCCAAAGTCCCATTGAAAACCCTTTAAAATCAACTTTTAACTTTCAAAATGCTGACTGGGAGCGATTTAGGAATTTTATTGAACGTAATTCAGATGTAAACGTTCCACTGAATTCAATAGAAGATATTGATTTGGCTGTTGAAAATTTGACAACTTCAATAGTCAATGCTAAAGTCGCTTCAATACCTGACTGAAAAACATTCGTCGACGCCAATATCAACGTACTAGGGATCCTTATATGAAATTTATTTATTGCGACCTTCAAAAAGAGATCAAACGTGGTTTAAATTTTATTCGTAATGAAAATTTTGCATAAGCAGTAGAGAACATAAAACCCTAATCAAAGCCAATTTGGAAAATAACTAAAATTCTGAAAAAGCCCCTCAAGCCAATTTCTACTTTGAAAGATGGATATAACCTTCTTTTAACTAACGCAGAAAAGCTCAAAAATTAGCCCAACAATTTGAGTCTGCTCATGATTTTAATTTAAACGTTGTTAGTCCAACTGATGCTCAAATTTTCCTTGAATTTGATGATATTCTTTCTAAGCAAAATGTATTTGAAAGTTCTTGTGAGACAAATATTGATGAACTTAGATTGATTTTCAAAAAATTTAAAAATATGAAAGCCCCGGGGGAAGATGGGATTTTCTATATTCTTATTAAAAAGTTGCCTGAAAGCATTTTAAATTTTTTAGTTAAAATTTTCAATAAATGTTTTCACTTGGCTCATTTTCCCAATAAATGGAAAAATGCCAAAGTACCTCCAATTTTGAAACCTGGAAAAGTGCTTCAGAGCCTTCAAGTATAGACCAATTAGTTTGCTTCCTTCGTTAAGTAAACTATTTGAGAGAGTTATTTTGAATAGAATGATGATTCACGTCAATCAGAATTCTATTTTCCCTGAAGATCAATTTGGTTTTCGTCATGGACATTCTACTATACATCAACTTGTGAGTGTTTAAACCATAGGTGGCCAAAATTTTTAACAGGCGGGCCAAATTTCTGAAATGAGGTTGGCTGGCGGGCCAAAAAAAATACAAATGGTTCTGGAGTATTAAAAAAAACAGATTTTTAAAAACGATGTAAAATATTTGCCTCTGGATTTGCCCGTATAATTAATACAAAACTTGAAAAAACTCCGGTCCAACTCGAGCATCGGGAATTTTTGAGAAAATTTTATAAACATAATCATGAAAGGTTATATGCAAGCCTAAAATACTATTTAAAATTGTTGATAACTTTGATTGGACATTTTTTTCAAGATTTTTTTGCTATTGATTTTCTATTGATATTGCCTAGAGTTTTGGTCGACAATTTTTAAATCAATGGGCCGAATTTTGCCAGGTTTTTAGATGAAAATAGTCCGCATTTTTTCGGCCTGGATTCGTGCTCAAAAAAAATCTTATAACCTTAGTATAGATTCATCTTAATAAGTCGTTTTTGTTACTTGCATATTTTTACAAAATTTCGCTCCATTTAAAAAATAGTATAAATATTACGCAATACGAAATGAATAATCCCTCCCAACTTTTTTATGTACGTACGTCAATCTTTTCAAGGCATTTAAAATCTCATCGGTTTATTCATACCAGAAATGTCAAATGGCATGACTACATACAATAAGCATAAAGTCAATTTTATGGTCTCCAAATACAAAAAAATGACCGCTCATTTTCCACAGATTCCAAGTATACCGTTTTGCTTAGAAAAATTTGATTGACATATAAAAATAACCGCAGCGTTCAAAAACTTTTGACATTCAAAAGAATAATTTTTCCATCCAACTATAGTTATATCATAAAAAATATTGGGGCTTGTGATATAGCTCAGTTGGCAAGTCTGTTGCTTCCTGAGCCGATGTCCGTGAGTTCGAGCCCAAGAGTAAACATCGAACACAGTTGTACCGGATAAGTTTTTCAATAACGATCCGCCAACTGCAACGTTGATAGAGTCGTGAATGCCATAAAAGATGGTAAAACGACTATACCTAATCGAAACCAAAAAAAAAAAAATATTGATTTTTCAAAGTACGGACTCCAACTTTTTCCAAATTTTTCAATATCTCGATTTGACAAGAAAAGCCTTCTATCAACAGGATGGATACGAATTTGAGTCACAAATGGTTGAAGTCGTTGTAAAAGTAATAAACATTATACATGTTGATATGATTAAGTGATTTTTTCACGATGTTTAAACGATTTTGGTACGAACTTACTATCTTTCTGAGGCTATCCAAACTCCTCAATATTCAAACTAGAATCCGCTTGAATACTCTTCAATACAAAACCCAATAGGAAAACATTGAAAAATGTTTGATAGAATTGAATGAACAGATTGAAAATTGAAAAGTTGTAATTGTTATTGTTTTTTTATTCAGTGACGGAAACCTTTTTTTGTAAAATTATATAACGCCCTCAGAGCCAAAAGGATAATAAGTGCAAAAATGATTGATTTCAAGGAAATAATGCCAAACAAATCACCATGTTTCAAACTGTATTTGTTGAGTTTTTCAAATTTTCAAAATTATATTCTCATTCTTTTACGTCCGAAAAATAATGCAAATGTTCGAAAAATGTATGGAAAATGGCCTAACACAACAGTTCAAAGCAGAATGGTTTTTATACACTTTTACCTCCTTAACTTAAATCAATTCAAAGAGATTTTGTTTTGAATTTAGTGAGTGTAGATCGAGATATATTTATCCAAATGACATATGAAGAAAAAGAATCAATTCTTAAAATATGGTTTTACCAAAAAAAGCTTCGCGGGCCACAAAAAATTGGTCGCGGGCCACATGTGGCCCGCGGGCCTTGGTTTGGCCACTCATGGTTTAAACCCATGCATGGGTTATCAAATCTCTATATTCAGACTTATAACAATTTCTAGTTATAGATAGCACCTTAAAAAACGGACCATGACTTACATACCACTATTGCACTGGCACACGTTATGCTGCACGCAAAGCCCATTTTCACATTCCTGATCACAGCTCGGCTCACAAATGGAGTCGTCTTGGGAGCTTAATTCATATCCTTCCATGCACTGACACCGATTATTTTCGCACCAACCAAATTGACATTGCTTTTCGCACGCTTCCACACATTTTCCATCGGCATTTCGACTAAAGCCCTCCTTACAGAGGCAAGAATTGGGTGCAACACAGCGCCCATTTTCACACGACTCATCACAGATCGGCTCACAACTGCAAGACAATTAATTTAAGAATGGAGCTTTGAACTATTTTTCCTAATTACTATTTACAGGAAGTTGTTCACTTTGCGATAACCGGGGTAGCACGTGCACGTTTCCGGTGCTGTACATTCACCAAAAATACATTTGTGCTTGCAGGATGGCAGACATTCGGTACCGTAACGATGATATCCTTCACAGCACACCTGCTTCTGTCGGGTTTCGTACTCCAACTGGAATTTTTTAACAAAAATATAGGAAATACTTGTGTAAGACACTTGGAACTTTTTTCAACAGATTTCAACTCACAGCACATGTTAGCTTTTCGGTTGTAACTGGCACTGTATGGCTGTGCTCTGAGAACATGCAATAATACTTGCACACGCCATATTCCACTCCCTTGGTTTTATTTTGCACCAACTTTGGAACTCTGAAACGATACACATTTGTTGTAATCTCGAAGAAACTTTATCCCACAGGGAAAACAACTTTTCGCTCTCATGACAAAATTTTCCCAGCACCAAAGGGCTGCCGATCGCCACGGCCAACAGCACTAGCACTTCAAGACGTTCTACATTCCACATCACCACCAAACTGCCTGTTGCATAACTCGATCAGTTCCTCTTTAATGAAAAATCACTTTCCAGCACTTCCAACTCCCGACCAAAGACTTAGTGCGGGCCACACGTTAATCCCGTTGAAGACACGATCGACAACTAACTTCCTGATCGCACAGCTTCCCGGGGCTAGGGATGGGAAAAATCTCGGTCTGGGTACAAGAAAAAAAAATCCATCTATCGAAAATAGGGAACCGAAAAAAATTAATCACCCTCTTATCAATAAAATTCGGCCTAAGAAAAACGTTCTCCCCGCACAAAACGCGGGACTCGGAATTTCTGTCGAGCAATCGACTGAACCCGAAGAAGAACAAAAACTTTAAGTGAGTAATCACTTTAATGGGTTTTCAGATTAGGACATAAGTGGATTAGAACGGCGGTTTTTGAGACTGCTTCTGAACATGTGAAGAAACAACATCTACATGAAATCGGTGTAGAAAAGTCTTTGATTTAAAACGATTTGTGAACTGGTGATGCAATCTCGATTAACTGTTGAAACAGTTCCGTTTCAAATTTAAATGAATTTTTCAGCTAGTTTCGATTTTTTAATTCTGCAAAATATAAATTTTGGACAGCCAGCACTGAAATTTTGCAACACATCGATGGAGAAAAGTGGTAAGATGAACTTCGAGTATTTTATCAAATACTGAGACGGGCTCAGTATTTTAATGCATAAAAATGCATTAATTATTATTACTCTGATATGATGAAACTTCGGCAGAATCAATAAAAAAAACATTAAGACAAAAATATCCTTTGCGAGGCTGACCTTTGTTGTAACGATGTGTAATGTTCTACTGCATAACGTAACAAAACATCTGAACTTTGCTCATGGAGATATTGCAATTAGAAGGACCTCTTACATGGGCTTCCCGCAAGGTTCATGTTTGAGACCACTTCTGTATAACTTTTACGTAAGCGACATCGACAATTTATCTCTCTGAAGGCTGCACGCACTCTAAGATAACTTGCAGATGATGGTGTAGTACCTTTACATCTGTACAGGCCTGTTCAAGAGATCACAAAACGCACAAAGCAGTCGACTGAACCCGAAGAAGAACAAAAACTTTAAGTGAGTAATCACTTTAATGGGTTTTCAGATTAGGACTTACGTGGATTAGAACGGCGGTTTTTAAAACTGCTTCTGAACATGTGAAGAAACTGCTCTGCGACGTAGTTCCACCTCCCCGTGGTGCAGAGTGGAAACGTGTCTGCAAGTCCGGCGTATTGCAGATGTACGGGCACGAGAACTACACCAAACCCACTAGAGGCCGTCGACGGGTCTGCCAAACCCGCGCGGAAGAAGTGGTGCACTCGGGTATTTAGGTACCAGTACTTGGGTGTGTGCGTGATGGTCCAACACACTTTCGGGGGGTCATGACCCTGATATGCGGACGTGACCGGAGGGAGAGCGATCGCCAACTCGTTTTGCGCTTCGGTGGGCCCGACTCGCAAAATGAGTAGATGCGCAATGTGGTGGCCAATGGTGGGCCGATCACTTAGGGACGTGTTTACACGGTAGTGTCCGAGAGGCACATTTTGCCGGAGGTGTCAGGGTTCGACACGCGTTTCGGGAATTGATGCGCCTGAACCGCTAGTGTGACCTGATGAGGGCGTTCTATAGCTCGATCTGCGCTTCGGGTGGTCAATTGCCCGACTTGAAGATCGGGTAGTTGCGCTGAGTGGTGACTTAAGTCAACACTATTTGTGAGTTCGGAGGAGTCTAAGTTCTACGCGTGGCTTAGGGGGCTTAAACCCCACCCCCCCCCCCTCCCCTACCCGCGTGTTTGAACAGAGAAAAAGTGTCGTAGACAACTCGCTTTGTATTTCCGGACTTTCAACTGGATTCACAAAGTTAGTAGTTGCGCTGTGTGGGGACCTCATTCACACGATGAGATGTCAGGTCCTAACTCCTCAGAGGAGGGGCTGCGCATCGAGTTGTGTCAGAATGAGGTATTGCTGATAGAGGACTCGGAAACGAGTATTGACTTGGAGCGCACTAGCGCGAATTGACCTCCCACTATTGAAGCAAAGTGTGTCAAACAGTTCGAGGTGGGAACAAAGGTCAGGGTCCTCAGATGGACTTTATGGCGTAGGGGGTACAGTGTTCCTTAGCATGGACCCAGAGTAGTAAACTGGGGGGACGCGGTGGCTCGCCGCGCCTTGGAATGCAATCCGTAAATTGGATTTACCACCTGGGTTAACAACTAATAAAACAAATAGGCCTGTTCAAGATACTTTAGACAGATTGTCCTCCTGGCCTTTGGTGCTTGCACGCTAACTTTTGGCTCCCCCTTGAAGGCGTAAAATTGACCCGTTATTGAGAACCCCCATGATCTGTCAAATAACGGGTCATATTATCGGATCAATATCACCCCTTATTTGGAACAGCTCGATTCTCTTCAAAAAGGGTAGCTTCTGATGCGTTACATTAACATCGTTGTTATTCGTCCCCCAAATTGGTTATAAGCAAGATTATGGTAAGTGTTTTATTTAAAATTAAAATAGTATTCCTGCAGAATTTAATTCATTTATTTTATTTTTCAGGAGAATAATGTTCCGGAGGAGCCAAACAAAAACAAATGCAATTCAAATGCCGAATCGGATTCAAATATCCAAGCGGGGAAACGGAGGATTGCATTTTATTGTTATGTGAAAAAATAATTCTACAAAAAATCAACCTTAAATTAATGACAATAAACGAGGTGTTTTAAGTAGCAAGCTGGAATCTACTGTGTGCATCTTTTCGGAGGCACACTTCGGCTTATTTTTTGTTCAGGTGCAGAATCTGGACCGATTTTCCGTGCGAAATTGAAAATCCATTTATGTGAATGTTTTTCACTTTCGTACATGGAAGAACGATTACACATGCTTCGTTCCACATTCTTCAAAGTACTCAAGGATGTTTCCCGTGATAAACCTCATACAAAATTATGCTATTGCGCACGTTTATTCCCCTTTATATCCAGGGTTTCGTGTTTCCGAAAAACTTTCAAAGCATTCGATTTGTCCACGTAAAGTTTAGTACATTGACTATACCGTAATGGATTGGGAAGCCTTCGGCAAACAGGTGGATCTGGGATGGGTTTCTTTTCAGATTGAACTGCACGGTCGTATATTCAAGCTAGCAAGAAAATTACATTCCTTCATCGGAGGTAATAAATTCACGGAACTGATGGCTGAAACAACAACTGAAGTTTCGAATTGCAATTCAAAGGTAACATGAACTAATTTTCAGAACCTATCTTAATTTGCTTTAAAATTCAAAAAATTTGTTGATATAAGATTCATAGGTTCTTTTAATAAATTAACTGATATAAATTCCTCACCCTCTAGGGGTCACGGACTATACTTTGAAAATATTTAGAATATCTGAAAAACGTTACACGCCACATTTGGCTCCATTTGTTTGATAGGAGTTTTCGAGTTACCGTAAAACGGGGTAGCTTTGATCACCTGGGTAAATTTGACCAACAAGAAACTTTTCCACATTATCATCAATAACTCAGTCTTTAGTTTTAATTTTTGAAAACTGTTTTCTACGTTTGAAAGCCTATTTATTGAGTATCAAATAGGCGAAATTTGGTTGGTATTTGAATTTTTTTTCAGTAAGTAAAAATCTAATTTCAAAATCTGGGAGGCCGGGGAAGG